>NC_057358.1:120553802-120907552 GCF_016509475.1 Prionailurus bengalensis | reverse complement strand
CCTCCTTATCTTTCGAAGCCAGCCATCACTTCCTCTGGGAATCCTTTCAAAATATCAAAGTCTGGTGTAGAGTTCTCCTATATGACACCCAGCATTCTGAACACCTTTAGCTTAGCACCAACAGCTATGAATTTTTTTTAAGTGTACTTATTTATTTTGAGAGAGACACAGACAGTGCCCGGATGGTAGGGGCAGAGAGAGGGTGAGAGAAAGAATCCCAAGCAGGCTCCACACTGTCAGCACAGAGCCTGATGCAGGGATCAAACTCATGAACTGTGAGATCAAGACCTGAGCAGAAACCAAGAGCTGGAAGCTTAATCAACTGAGCCACCCTGGCGTCCCAAACTATGAATTATAATTACTTACTTGTACATCTCTATGAGGGCAAGCGCCCATCCTGTGATGTTCACCATTCTATTCCCCTCACCTTACACAGTGACTGGCAGGTGGTAGCCATTCTAGCCATTCTACATTTTTGTCACATCAATGGAAGAGGTGCATGCTTTCTTTCCTATAACAAATCATTTGCACAGCTATGGCCAAAAGAGCCCCCACCACATTCTGACCTGAATTTCTGGTTTTCCGTCAACATATACAGTGCTGTTGTTGACCATTTCCACAATGGCAACTCCAAGATTGCAGCGAATCCCAAAGGAAATGCAGAATCCCAGCCCACTCATAATGGCAATGATGTAACGCTTGGGGATGCCACAGCAGTGGCAGTTGCAGAGTGGGGGCCTCTGCCTGGAAGTCTGCACTGGCCTTCCTTCTTCATTCAGCTCAGTGTTATCTTCTTCATCATTGGTCCCATCGATTTTTCTACAGTGGAAGAAAAATGGTCAGAGAAGAAAGACCAGGATTAGAGAAAAAAGTAAGTGTACTAGTCACGAAGAGTATACCAAAGAAGAAAAAGGGAAAACCAAAGTAGGATGTGGCCTGAATTTCTAAAAGTTGTTATTGTCATTAAAATAAATGATAATGGCTAAAATTACTGATATTCTGGATATTGTATTGCACTTTTATGGGCATTAAATCATTTAAATCTCATAACAACTCCATGATGTAGATAGTGTTATCTTGCCATTATACAGATCAGGAAACTAAGTCATACTAGGTGGGATACAAGTCAAGTCCAAGTCTGTGTCCTCAACAATATGCTTCACTGAATTTCTTGCTGGAAGAGTATTGACAGACTTCAACTATATTGAATGACCCAGCTAACTATCACACTTGACCTTCAATTTAGTGTCACCTAAAGTTTGCTAAAAAGATACACAGTGGAGGGGCACCTGGGTGGCGCAGTCGGTTAAGCGTCCGACTTCAGCCAGGTCACGATCTCGTGGTCCGTGAGTTCGAGCCCCGCATCAGGCTCTGGGCTGATGGCTCAGAGCCTGGAGCCTGTTTCCGATTCTGTGTCTCCCTCTCTCTCTGCCCCTCCCCCGTTCATGCTCTCTCTCTGTCCCAAAAATAAATAAACGTTGAAAAAAAAAATTTTTTAAAGATACACAGTGGAAAATCAACCCATCTGCAGATTCTTTTCTTAGCTAGAGGTAGGGAAGTACATTTTCTCTCACAACATGTACCCAGTTGGTTGTATATCCTTTCTTCCTAGGTGGTTCTTCTAAGGAGGTGATCCTTTGGCACCTTTTAACCAGATGGTAGGATTTTTCATTGACTTCTATAGGTTCAGATTATGGTATGTCAGTTATAGTGAATTTACCCTTTTCTCAAAAAAAAAAAAAAGTAATTTGGCAAACTGAACACTATGTCAATTATAAAAGGAGCTATTTGTATCTTCTTATATATTGTAACCTTTTTGAGGATGTTGCCAGGCCTAATTAATGTTCAAGTTTTTGTAAAAATGAGCAAACCTTGTAAGTTTCCATGAATATGAAATTCAGTAATAAGTAGCTAATACAATGATTAACAGAATAGATTGAAACAAGGAATAATTTTCCCACCAATCCGTAGAGAATATGATCTTGGAAGCTTCTTAATTCTCAAGCAAAATCAGGTCTAAAGTATATGTATAGATAAACAAGTAAGCTAGATTCAATTCAATTCATCAAGTATTTATTCAGTGAGTACTGTGTGTCAGGCACTGTGCCAACTGTTAGGGAACAATGAAGAATGTGACATGTTCTCTGCCCTCCTTCATCTCTTAAGCTGATGAGGAAGAAATACACATATACAGGGAGCTATAATTACTGGATGATGCAGGTTTTATTGAAATCAAAGTGAAGAGCAATGATAAAACAAGGGAAGGAACTTTCAATTTTAACTGAGCTCAGAGTGGTAGCTTAATAAATGTGTGCACACTGAAGAAACCAGAAGAGAACTTCAACAACCTCTCAGTGTACCTATCTACCTAACTGCACTTATACTGATGTATTCTACCTTTTCTTCAGTAATTATCCATGCTTCTACCCAAGGCCAACCAGATCTCACACCCTCTCATCTACTCAAGGATATTGTTCCAGAAATTCCCGCTCCAATATCTCATCAATTATTTTCTCCTCTCTACTAGATCATTCTTATTGTCTACAAACATGCTCTTATTTTTCCCACCTTAAAATTTAAAATAAAAACACTTTCTCCTCCAGCTACCTCTCCCTCCCATTTTTCATCTTCCTTTTTTAGAAAAATTGGAAGTTACTGTCCTCAATTCCTCTCCTCCCATTCTGTCTTGGACACACTCCAACCAGGTATCCCCCAACCTGTCCAAGAAAATTGCTCTTCTTAAGGTCATCAGCTCATTCCCATGGTCCCCAATCTTTGGTCATCATGTAGCCAGCCTATCAGCAGCACTTAATACAACTGATTACTCTCTCTTCTTTATTTTCTCTCAGGAAACCACACTCATGTGCTCTTCTTCTTAATGCTCTGACTACTCCCTCTGTTTTGTCCCCTTAGACTGATTCCCTACTTCCTTGACCTATAAGCACTGGGATGCCCAGGACTCAGCCCACAGATCTCTTTTGTTTTCTATTGATACTCTATAGATGACCTTATTCCATCTGTGGGCTTTAGATACAATGCATATGTTGACAGATCCCAATTTTCATATAGAGACTTAATTGACATCTCCTTGGACACATAATCAACATCTCAAACCTAACATACCCAAACTGAGTTTCCCCCAAAAATATTAATTCCTAAGATCTTTCCCATCCCAAGAAATGATAATTTTGTTCCACTGGTTGCTCAGGCAAAAATCTTGAAGCCATCCTGCATGCTTCATTTCTTCTCTACCCCATATCCAATCCAGGAGCCAGTGTGACTTAACTTGAATATTTACACTTCCACTTACTTAACTGTGTGACTTTGGCCTAGTTAACATGTCTGGGCTTCAGTTTCTTCATCTGTAACCTAGGAATTATAAAAATAGTTTCTTCTTTGTGGGGTTCTGCTCAGGATTGTCATAAGTGGATTATTATATTTAGATCATGTAGAACAGAACTTAACACATGTAAAAACTCAATATATACCAGCTACTTTTATTATATTAATCCTCACAAACATTTAATAGTCCATTCTGCTAGACTGAGCATTGATGCCATGTATTGCCATTTACACTGATGTCTAAGAGTCCTAGGACTCTGCATAATGTGCAGCCCCAGTGTTCTCCATGAATTTCTGGCATCAGAACATATATAATTTGAATAGCATGGAAAACTAATGCTCTAATGTTGACAGAGCATTACTATAGTACTCTTAGTATTTGCTAAAACAGGGATAATATACAACCACACTAATATTTGTATAAAGCAAATTCAGTTCTCTCTCCCCACACTTTCATATCATGATTTCATTATGGTTAAAACAGTTCAGTGAGACATAGGAAGGCTAATACTTCCATTTGGCACAAATGTAACTCTAGTCCAGAAAGCAGGAGTGGATTGGCCAAGACCACACAGCCAGAAGAGGGTAGAGGCAAGGGGAAAGGTTTTCTCCTATCAGGTCTCCTGATTCCCTCTCATGGGTGTTCCCAGCTTGCCAGGCTATGTTCTGCCTCAGTGATCTTCCTGAGTCACCTTGCCATCTACATTCCATGACTTTGTGGCCCTTGCCCAAGCCACCCTGAACAACCCAAGTAGAGGAAAGTAAGAGAATGGACTCTGGAATGAAAGCAACTGAGTGCTATTTCTCCCATGTGCTAGCCTGTGACTTTGGCCAAGCCACTTGAGCGTTCTAAGCCACAATATGCTGGTATTAGTTTGCCAGAGCTGCCATAACAACGTACCACACACTGAGTGGCTCAAACAACAAAACTTTATTTTTTCACAGTTCTGGAGGCCAGAAGTCCAAGGTCAAGGTGTCGGCAGGATTGGTTTTTCCTAAGGCCTCTCTCCTTGGCCTGCAGATGGCTGTCTCCACATTACCTTCCCTCTGCATATCTCTGTGCCCAAATGTCCTTTTCATATAACACTAGTCATTTGGATTAGGACCCACCCTAAAGACTATATTTTAACTTAATTACCTATTTTGTTTGTTTGTTTAATCTTTGTATTATTTTGTTTGTTTTATCTCTGCATTCTTTTATTTATTCTTTTGCTAAGCTTTTCATTTTGACTCCAGTATAGTTAACATACAGTGTCATATTAGTTTCAGGTGTACAATATAGTGATTCAACAATTCTATATATTACTCAGGGCTCATCAAGATAAGTGTATGCTTAATCCCTTTCACCTATTTCAACCATTCCCCCTCCCACTCTCCCCTCTGGTAACCATCAGTTTGTTCTCTATAGTTAAGAGTCTCCCTCTCACTCTCTCTCTTTTTAATTACCTTTTTTTTATTTACTTTTTAATTTACATCCAAGTTAGTTAGCATATAGTGAAATAATGATTTTTTAATTACCTTTTTAAAGAGCCTATCTCCAAAAACAGTCATATTCTGAGGCACTGGGGGTTAGGACTTCAACATATGAATTTGGGGGGAACACAATTCAGTCCATAACAACACCCATTTCTAAAATGGGCTAATGATCATAGCTATCTCATAGGGTTGTTTTAGTGATTAAATGACACAATATGCACGTAAATTATTTAGTGCAGTGCCTGGTACATAAAAGAGCTTTCTGTAAATGGTAAGTACTATTACTGCTAGTAATAAAATTGTTACAAGCTATAAGCTTAGCATTTCTCTATAATCAGTCACGTGCTTTGGATGAAGAGTAACACAGACTAACATTTTCAGGCACCATGGAGTCTTGAGGAGCTTAATTAAAGACAATCCCAGCTGATATGCTCTGAATGCACCAGGATTTTGGCTGGAGTACTACCTTCCCACAGGCTGCTTCCCACCAAACACTGAACACAGCAGGGATAGAAGGCAGGCCCTTTCCTGCAAGAGGTGGGATGCCTCTGATAGGCAACTGGCTCCAGGACTCCCCATTGTTCTTACAAAATCCTCTAGTACGGGGGTGTAGTCTGAGACTCTTTCTACAAAATCTCCCCACCCTTTCCCCTACACAGATAGCATTGCAGTCCAAATGCTCTCCCAGCCCCCCTCAGCTCTTTCCCTATTTTCCCTTAGAGAATTTGTTCCTGTCCTAGCATCTCCTTCTTGGAGGACCTGAACCAACACAAGCACTCTCTGTGTGCATGATGCCATCTTGGGTGTCCTGAGAGTTTCCAGAGAAAGGATACAACAGTATGGGGGACAGAGAGAAAGGAAAGAGGAGTGTGGTAAACAGGAAGATATACCACAAGGAAAGAAGTGTGGGCTCCCCAAGTAGCAGGACCTATAGCTGCCTCACCTCAATTGAACCACCTCTTACAGCACTCTCCTGAGTTGGAGATAGGATACGGGGAGCTGTGGAGAAGAGGCCTGGGCCCTGGGTCCCAGTTTCCCTTGCTTAAGTACTAGCAGAGTCACCAGACTTCAAGCCACCATGGAACCAGACCCAAACATGGATCACCCCCACTAGAGGGACCTCCTGAGTTGTATGTGGGTCCTTTGCACAATCTGTTTGTGGCAGGAGGGGCCCACCCATATCAACTGAAAGTTCATTTACACCAGGCTAGGGCCTCAGAGTCAGGTTTGAGTTGTTTTAAAAACAGTTAAATAGTGGAACAAAGATCTATTCACCCTTGCCCAGAAACGAGTTTGTTTGTTTTTCTAAAGAGGAGTGGGGTCATAAGAGTAAGAAAAAGGGACTTCTTTCTTCAGAAGTGGAGAGCTTTAATTATCCTAAAGAGCTCTTTATCATATTAGGTTTTTAGGTGTTTGTCTGTGCTTGGTCTATAAGATCAAAGAATCTTCATTCTTGCCAGGGCAACGTCTGTCTTGTTGTCTCTCCAAATACAGAGAGCTGCTATCTGTGGGCTGCTGGCTCCTTACACACTAGAGAAGTACAAGCTCACTGTTCACAAACAGTTGTCCAGTAAACAGCTCAGCCCCAGGAGTCTAACTGCTTACTTACTTAAGAATTCAAATGTATCCAGTAATTATGGAGCAGGTTTGGTTTGATTTGGTCTGGTAAGCAGTAAGGTCAACATTTGGAGCACAAAGAAAACAGACTTACAGATCATTTTATGACTTTTAAAATCCATTCACTTGTGGGGCGTCTGGGGCGCCCAATTGGTTAAGTGTCTGACTTTAGTTCAGTCATGATCTCACAGTTTGTGAGTTTGAGCCCTGCGTTGAGCTCTGTGCTGACAGTTCAGAGCCTGGAGCCTACTTCGGATTCTGTCTCTCTCTCTCTCTCTCTCTCTCTCTCGCTCTCGCTCTTGCTCTCGCTCTTGCTCTCGCTCTCGCTATCTCTCTCTCTCTCTCTCTCTCTCTCTCAGATTCTCTTTCTCTCTCTCTGTTCCTCCCCCACTTGCTCTCTGTCTCTCTCTGTCTTTCTCTCTCTCTCAAAAATAAACAAACATTAAAATATAATAAAATCCATTCACTTGCTCACTTATGGTAAGTGTTTATTTTTTTTTATGTTTATTTTTTGAGAGAGAGAGAGACACACACACACAGAGCGTAAGCGGGGGAGGGGCAGAGAGAGACGGAGACACAGAATCTAAAGCAGGCTCCAGGCTCTGAGTTGTCAGCACAGACCCCAATGTAACTCAAGAACCACGAAATCATGACCTGAGCCAGTCAGACCCTTAACCAAATGAGCCACCCAGGTGCCCCTGGTAAGTATGTATTATGGGCTGAACTGTGTCCCCACGGTTCCCACCTTCAATTCTTATGTTGAAGCCTTAACCGTCAGGACCTCAGAATGTATTTGGACAAAGGGCCCTAAAGAGGTAATATGTTGGACTTGGAGCCTCCAAAACTGTGAGAAAATAAATTTCTGCTAAATTTGTTACCCAGTCTCTGGTACTTTGTGACAGCAGCCCAAGCAGACTAAGGTGGTACTCTAATTTACCTTCCAGAAGGGTCACATTTACTTCAGACTGGTTTTTACACAATCATTAAGTTGCTATTCTACTGGAAAAAGCAAGGGAATTGAAAAATATCAACTACATCCTACACTAGTACAGGGTGAGGTATTATATATATGTGTATATATAATATCTCCCTTAATCCTCAGAACAATCTTGAGAAGTAGAATTTATTCCTCTCTTACAGCTTGGGAGACAGAGACTCAGAACATTTCAGAAACTTGCCCAAGGGGTGCCTGGGTAGCTCAGTTGATTGAGCATCTGACTCTTGATATCGGCTTAGGTTGTGATTTTACAGTCGTAGGATTGAGCCCACCTCAAGCTCCAAGCTGACAGTGTGGAGTCTGCTTGGGATTCTCTCACCCTCACTCTCTCTCTCTGCCCCTCCCCCACTTGAGTTCACTCTCTCTCAAAATAAATAAATATTTAAAAAAACATTTAAAAACATTTAAAACACTTAAAAAGGAAAAGAGACTTGCCCAAGAGTCACCCAGCTGCAATGGGTGAAGTGAAAACACAACCCAGATTTGATATCAGGCCTACTTCTAGAATGCTGCAGGACCTAACCAGAAAGAACCTTACAAATATCAAGTGCTTCACCTAAGTAAACATTTTTAAAGGTTCTGAGAAGCAACACTGAAGAGGGATTGAAGGAACATGCTCTAGAGTCAGACAGTCCTGTGTCAAATGCTGAGTTTGGTATTTATTAGCTGTCTGAAATTGAGCAAGTTACTTAGACCTCTCTGAACAAAACTATTGTGAGCACTAAATGAGATAAAACTTATGAAGCACTCAGTATCATTCCTAGCACTTGATAAATAATCATGAAATGATAACTTCTTTTTTAATGCCTTATTTATTTTTGAGAGAGAGACAGACAGAGTATGAGCAGGGGAGGGGCAGAGAGAGAGGGAGACACAGAATCTGAAGCAGGCTCCAGGCTCTGAGCTGTCAGCACAGAGCCCGATGCAGGGCTCGAACTCATGAACCATGAGATTGTGACCTGAACCAAAGTCGGATGCTTAACCAACTGAGCCACCCAGGCACCCCATGAAATGATAAGTTTTAAGAAAGGGGGGGAGGGATTTAAAATCTGACTCCCAGAGCTAGTTTGGGATTTGAAATAGGATCTCATGAGTGTGGCTCTCAGGACATCAGATTCAAAAAGGTCTCAAAATAATGCACCTGGTCAACTCCTACCCAATCAATAATGTCATAGTACCTGTATTTTTGTAATTTTTCAAATTAATATCTCCCTCTTCCAGTAGACTATAAGCTCAAAGTCAGGAGCCAAGTATCCCTAGCACCTAGCACATTTCCACAAATTTTGAAGTGTTAACTTGTTTTTATTTTTCTCCAGGTAATTTCAACCTTTCCTGTCCCCTCATTCAAGGAGAGAGTCAGTTCTTGTTACCTAATCAGGACATGATAAGATAGATCATAAGGAAAAAAAAAAAAAAAAAAAGACTTGGTCTCTATGGCTTTTTTATTCCAAAAGCCTAAGCTACAGGTGACAAACTGACAGCTCAAAGGCCAGTCTGGCCCACAGACAGGTTTCGGTTTATGGTTTGGTGTGTGTATGGGTTTTTAGAATTTGGATTAATTTCCAGAGGTTAACGTTTATTTTTATTTTTGAGACAGAGAGAGACAGAGCATGAACGGGGGAGGGTCAGAGAGAGGGAGACACAGAATCTGAAACAGGCTCCAGGCTCTGAGCTGTCAGCACAGAGCCCGATGCGAGGCTCGAACTCATGGACCGCGAAATCGTGACCTGAGCTGAAGTCAGCCGCCCAACCGACTGAGCCACCCAGGCGCCCCTAATTTCCAGAGTTTAAAAATCAGAACAGTGCTTCCAAATAAAAACAAAAATATATGTTCAAATCTTAACCTTCCAGTGCCTGTGAATATGACTTTATTTAGAAATAGGGTCTTTGCAGATGTAGTCAAGTTAAGACGAGGTCATACTGGATCAGAGTGGGCCCTTAGCCAACAA
Organism: Prionailurus bengalensis; assembly: GCF_016509475.1. NCBI lineage: Eukaryota > Metazoa > Chordata > Mammalia > Carnivora > Felidae > Prionailurus > Prionailurus bengalensis. Next base: position 120,898,171 of record NC_057358.1, on the reverse strand, counting down.
CTGGTGTCCCTATAAAAATAGGGGAATTAGCAGATAGACACGGAAACTCTGGGAAGAAAGCCATGTGACAACAGACGCAGAGACTGGAGTGATGTGTGTCTACAAGCCAAGGAATGCCAAGGACTACCAGCAGCCTCCAGAAGCGAGGAAGAGGCAGAGATAAATCCTCCTCAGAGTCTTCAGAGAGAGTGTGGTCCTGCTGACACCTTGCTTTTGGACTTCTGGCCTCCAGAATGGTAAGAGAATAAATAAATGTAAGCCATTCAGTTTGTGGTGCTTTGTTATAGCAGCCTTAGGAAAAATTAATGCAAGGGGTATTCTCCCTTGAGACAGGATTTAACATCCTGGCAAAGGCCAGAAGAAATAATTCTAATGAGCTACTAGTATGGCTCTCAGAGGTTTAGACAAAGTAGAGATGCCAAGAAGAGCCTGACAATTTCTCTCTCGTTTAAAAAGAATAATTATGTACTAATTTCTGGTCATTATTGCACTGTGGGCAGAGATTGGCCACTCTCACGTTTTAAAAAAAAAATGACTCAAGAGTTTCTTGTGGGTCAATAATTGAGCAGAGCAGATTGTTGAAGTGGATTTGACTATCAGTGACTTCTGACCATGAATGGCTTCACCCTTTGAATAAGAACATAAAGATAGGGACCAGGAGAAGTCAGGTCATGGTTTAATAAGCATGTCCAGGGGCGCCTGGGTGGAGCAGTCGGTTAAGCGTCCGACTTCAGCCAGGTCACGATCTCGCGGTCCGTGAGTTCGAGCCCCGCGTCAGACTCTGGGCTGACAGCTCAGAGCCTGGAGCCTGTTTCCGATTCTGTGTCTCCCTCTCTCTCTGCCCCTCCCCCGTTCATGCTCTGTCTCTCTCTGTCCCAAAAATAAATAAACGTTGAAAAAAAAATTAAAAAAAAAAAATAAGCATGTCCAACATCATTCCTCTTGCCATTCAGATTCATTTCAAAGAGAGAATAATCAAGGCCAGAAGAATATTCTTCTTTGGGTTCAGGGGCCTACTTTCTCTCCTTTCCTTCTTTGTCTGATAAACCTAAATTATAGGCCTATTTTCATTTTTTAATGCCTATTACAGTGACTACTAAATTTGAGTGGCCCATATAGATGAATTAGTGAGGATTAAATTAGCTAAAATTTTGAGGTCTGTTATTTAGAATAAAAATTCATGACATATTTTCAATGTCAATCAGAATCGTCAATAAATAGGTGTCCCTTTAACCGTTTTTGTTTTTTATTTTTTCAAAAAAATTTTTTGATGTTTATTTATTTTTGACAGAGAGACAGAGCACGAGCAGGGGAGGGACAGAGAAAGAGGCAGACAGAATCCGAAGCAGGCCCCAGGCTCTGAGCTGTCAGCACAAAGCCCAAGGTAGGGCACGAACCCACAAGCTGCGAGACCATGACCTGAGCCAAAGTCGGACACTCAACCGACTGAGCCACCCAGGAACCCCAACTGTTTTTGTTTTTTAGGAGAAATGCCAGAACTATTATGGCAGGTTGTAGAGAAAGGGACTGAAAGTCTCAAAAAAGGAGATATGCTATATGTATTTACTAGATAAGGCAGAAAACCCACAAGCTAACTATATTCCTCAGGAAGCCAGAGGAACCACATTCCATTTACCAAGGCAATAAGGAATGCAGGGTCATGGGGCCATCAGCACCAGTGAGCCTCTCTGCAGTGGCTGTCCTGGGCAGATCCCGTCTGAGAGCAGGGGATACTGTTCCAGAACTGGGCTCCCCGGGGCAGTCAGAACACTAGAATCTGGCAGTAGCAGAGGCCAATGGCAGCACTTCAAGATCAGAGAGAAGGATAGCAAGGTCAGAATGGCGTTTGAGGGATCTGACTCACAGCAACTGACAGCCAAGAGGATGAACACAGAGTACGGACAGAGTGTGAGATGTTTGGGCCGCTCATAAACACACATCACAGACCTTCCCTTTGGAAAGGGAACTGAACGGTCAATGGACGGCTGGCTTGGCTGGTGGATATTAGCCAGCTTCTGCTCTCAGCCGCCCAATTCTAGAGCAGTGGCACGTGGAGTGGCCATGGTAGCAGAGCTGGAGACTGTGCTTGGGATCCCACTCACCAAGACTGACGTGGCTACCACTGCTGTCAGCACCAAAACCAATGCTGAGTCCCTGCTATGGCACAATCCCTCAGGAGAAACCAGCTTCTTGGTGGCAAACTATTTATATCTGACTCCTTCCATCTTGGAAAGAGTAGCAATTCATCTTGAGTGGGTGGGGCTGACATATATTCCATATATGAGCCTGCAAGTCTTGGCCAGTATCACTATCTGAAGATTCACAGAATCTTGATCAGCCAACATGAAATCCCACATAACATCACCTAAGACCAAGACACCCAATTTATGGCAAAGGAAATATAGCAGGGGGCGCGTAACAATGGCATCCACTGGACCTACCACAAGCTGCAGTGTGCAGAAGGGTAGCCTGCCAGAGCTGAGGAAGCCTCTTAAAGATGCCACTGAGGCATCAGTTCAGAGAGGAATGCCCGCTAGGATAGAGCACCATCCTTCAGGATGCAGTATGTTCCATAAACTGATAGTTATTGTAATAGTGCTATGTCCCCAACAGGTGGAATACACTGGTCTGAGAAAGAAGGGATAAAAGTAGAAGTAGTCCATTTATCATCATTCCCAGTAACCCACTTCTGGAATATCTCACCTCTTCAATTTTAGACCCACTGGGTTTAGGAGTTCTGATGCCCAAGGAAGAATTCTTCCACTTGGGAATGCAATGAAAATTCCATTAAATATAGTTATAACTGCTGCCCAGTCATGTTGGTGTCCTCAGGCCAAGACCAAAAAGCAACGCCAAAGGTCACCATAGTGGCATGGGTGACTGGTCCTGAACTGGTCCTAATCCTCAGCAGGGACAGCCCACAGTCAATGACTGACTGATGCAGAGACATAAAAGACTGGCTCTTTTGCTTAAACGGACAACTCAGTGCCAGTTATGCCCCAGATCCTCCCGCTCCAACCCCTGTGCATTACCTAAGATCACATCTTTGCTTGGTGTTCTCCTTTACTATCCTGATTTACTCCCTCCCAACTTCACCCCCAATAAATCATATCCTAGACTCTCCAAATCCCTGTTTCAGGCTCTGCTTTTAGAGGTAGAAATGGAGCAAAATAAAGCAGGGAAGAGAAACAGGGAATGGGGGAGGGGGGCTTTATCTTTAAATAGGATGGTCAGGAAAGTCTTCCCTGGGAAGGTAACCTTTGATGAGAGACGTGAACATGGGAGAACAAACCATCAGCCTATTAGAGAGAAAAGCTTTCAGGGTGAAAAAGATAGGGTGCATCATCTGGCACAAGAGTAGGTCTGGGAAGACAGTGGGTCTGGGGAGTTCCAATAAAAGTGCAGAGTATGGCTGGAGCAGAATGAGGCAGGGAAAGAAGGCCAGAAATGCCAGACTTCTCAAGTTCCCACAGCCCATGTAGGGCCTTGAAGGCCATTGAAAAGATGCTTGCTTTAACTCTGAGAGAGGTGGGGAACCATGGGGAGGTTTCGAGCAGAGGAGAGATGTGATCTGACTTTGTTTTTCTAGAATTACCCTGGCTGCAAAAGTGGAAGCCAAGCTGCCTAAGGTTGTACAGGCAGAAAGTAAATGATGTCACAGCAATTAGAACTGCCCACCTGACCTCAGAGCCTGCTCTCACGCACTTGTGTTTATCAATGGAGCACACGGGGCATGTCTGGTGCATATGTTGAAATCACAGGCACTGAATGCTGAGGATGGACACAATACCCAGGGATTGGTCCATCTCTTTAAAGGGAAGATAAAAATATTTATAAGGAGAGTAGGCACCCCTTCAGTTTCCCTTGGGGGAAGTCTTCAATACTACATACTACAACTGATTAGGAGAAAAGCCCATACTTGCCATAAGATCCAGAGGTTGCTGGCTACATTGCGGCCCAAGTGACTCCCTAAGCCTACATGAGTCATTAAGTCTCAAGTCAGTAAGTGGGAAGAGCAAAGACACTTAGAGAGGTCACATAGTGTAATGAGTAAGAATAGTGGTCATAGAAGGTCTGGTCGGAAACCCAGCTCTGCCACTTATAGTCTGTGTGACCTTGGACAACTTACTTAACCTCGCTGTGCCTTGGCTTTCTCATCTGTAAAATGGTAACTGTAATAGCCCCCACCCCATAGGGTTTAATACAAGTAAATGAGTTTACAGTGCCTGGAATATATAATGTTTGCCATTATCATTTTATTACACATAGACAATTAGAGGACACTCATATTGTCATGTAAGTTGAACAAATCTACATGTCAATTTGTAGATGTTAACTTCCAAATTTAATGCCTTCTATGTCATCTGTTCTAATACTGGACTATAAATAAATGTATTCTTTCTTCCTACACTTCTGAAATATTATTGTACTTTTAGCTGATTAAATTGTCCAGCTCCTTTTTATCAATAACTCTTCTAGGAGTAACAGGAAGGCTAATAATGCCTGACTGTAATCAGCCCCAGGTGCAAACTTCAAATGCTTCCCTATGCATTTGCCACTCCCCTGACTGTGCAGAATGCTCAGTAATTAAAAAGCACCCCAAGAATTCCATTTAGATGATGATTTCAGTATCAAATATTACAAGACAGTGAGTTATATACTGCTTGGTAAGTTAGGAAGTCAGAGTTTCTAATTTCCAAATGTTCTTGTTCCTTACAAAACAGAAAACAGTTTCTTCTGATTTTTTTTCCCCATTGGATTCTGCCAACTGGTTTTAGGTGAAAAATTAGCAAGTGGAGGGAATGGTCATTATATACCAGACCCTGGGCAAGGCCTTTTATATATAAATACCTCTAAGACAAGGTCAACATCAAGTGTGTGGCAGAGTTGGTCTCGCTGGAGGAGCCCTAATTCTGGAGCTTTGTTCAACGACTGCTAGAGCTTAGGGTGAACTTGGCTTGCTGGTCAATTAATGCCTGTTGTTTTTTTTTAACCATCCTCTATCAATAACTTCTTTCTAGAATCACTTAAAGGAGGGGTTCTAGTTTGGCTCTATTTTTTCTCAAGTCATTCTCCAATTAAGACAACAGTGGTAACATCTAGCATGCATTTTAGTGCATTCTGCATCTCTAGCCCTGTGTTAGCCATTTTTCTATTGTGTCATGATTCAGTTCCAAGGAAACCATTCAGAGTCCTAAACACATAGCTTTGTTTAGGGCTGAGGTCGCACAACTGGGAAATTATGAATTTTGTTCTATTCCTAAGCAAACCAATCTGGCAAACAAAAAGATCTTCAAGAGGATCATCCAATCAAACATAGCAAAACCAGTTCTTACAATAGTCTCTTACCAAAGAAAGTGATTAAATTTCAAAAAAGCAATTCAACTTAACGTTGGAAAGAAAATTCCTAAGTACTTCTTTGTCAAATATTTTATAAACTAAGGTACAGAGTCTGGTGATTATAATGGTGATTGTAGTCAACTCTGGTTTTTATGCCTGACTTTGTCAGATTCCTTTGTCATTATACTTGAATATGCCATTCAAGACACTGTACCTTCTTTTTCCATTTTTAATCAAATGAACACCACCACAGTAAGATGGACATTACCCGGGGAGTGTGCAACACAAGGATAAAACATTCTTCAAAGAAAAGGTCATTACAATCATTTGCTATATCTGGTTGGTTTATCCTGCTGTCAGCTAGGTTTTTACCTATACACGATAATTCAGTGTAGGTCTAATCGAAACCTCTTCGTTTTTAACTTTTAAATTAATGAGGGGCTGACCCCAGCTCTCTTACTAGGAAAGCTCATCAAGAGTGATATAGTGGAAAATTTCACACTGACAGGAGCCCCTGTGTTATAAAATCCAAGGAATGGAATGCATCTCTGTGTGACTAGAAATAGTCCTTTGAATACTAAATTTTTTTTTTCATTGAAGAGATAACATATACAAGTTAAAAGGAGATGCCAGATGGCATTTCACTCATTAGGATTAGAAATAATCATTCAAACATATAAAAATCTTATCAGGAGTATTTTTCACATTTACTTATATCAGAGGGATTAAAGAAGTTGTCTTACCTTGTACATAAGGACTGCTTATTAATTCATCTATAAAACCTAGAAAGGCATTTACTATGTCTATAAAAAAAATCACAAATTAAAATGTCACATCAATTCATTCATTTGTGACACACTCTCCTTCTAATAATAATATATTTAACTTTAAAAAAGATTTATCTTTTTGGTTTGGACAAAAACATTCACTTTAATGATAGTACATAATATTTTCCCATTGTAACCATGTAAGGCTTTTTGTCTTAAATACTAATTTTTAAAGATACTATCTTTAAACTACTGTGTAACTATTCTTTTCTTTCAAAACCACACAATCAGCAACCCCTCTAGTTTATATAACAATCTAAACACATACTTAATTTTGATTTATAGTGAAAAATTCCTAAAAATTATCTCAACCAAAAGTATACAATATAAAGTGGTTCCTGATTTTGTCATTATTATTGAGTTAACATGAAATATTATCTCCCTATACCTCTTCCAATTGAATGCCAAACACACAATATGCAATATCACCATCTCTGGTAAGTACCAATACTACCATATAAGCAGAACGCCTATCTCGGTATTTTCTTAATTCAACCCTATACTTTTGATGCATCTTTTTTTCTTTTCCCCTCCAGACGCAGCGTGTTGGAGCTGGAAGGGGATCCAGAAGCCATCTAATCTGACCTACCCACTCCTCTTCAAAAATGTGGCTTTTAAAACATGAAGCAAAGCCTCTCAAACATTGGCAATGTGAAACTAGTCAGAAATAAACCTAAAGTTTGCATTCAAACTTTACCTTCGTAAAATCCCCAACGAATCTCCCACGGCGTTCTTCACTCCTTCCTTTCCAGGTTTCAAAATTTTTTCTTTGAAGGTATCAAATGCTTTAAAAGGCATTTTGAATGGGTATGGGGGACCTCCGAGCACTAAGAGTCAAGTCTCAGAAACTGTCATGCTTTCTCATTTCCAGCATGGGGACCACTCTGCTTCCCTCGATGAACACCCTGAAGTCAGTTCTCATGGAGGTAACTACTTAAAATCAAAAAGGAGATGAAACCCAGCCCAGATCTTTCAAGAAGAGACAAACCGCTCCCCCTCCCCGCAAAAAGAGGCCAAGTAGTGTCTGGCTGGGAATTCAGTCCCTTGAAAGCTACAAGCTCAGCAGCAGCCTGTGGCGCTGTCTCTGGCAGCCACTCTCAGGCTGAGCGCAGCCTCACTCCCTCCCTGGGGCTGCAGCTGGAGAAGCTGAAGTGGGCTCCAGCCCACGAGGTGTCCTGAGACCAGCGACAGCAACTGCAGCCTTTCTCCAGCCCCTCCTGCTGCTTCTGACCACATCCCCCTCCTGCCTCACTCAGCCCGTGGCTCTCACCGAGTGATCCTTTCCAAGGTGATGCTATAGTAACCGGCACAATACCTGCCCCTCAGCCGCTGGGGCTTATTAATGGGCTCTCAGCCAGAGCAGACACCCAGGGTGGAGTGTATGAAGCATTTACAAGTCCTTTGCTTCTCTGAGGTCTGGCCTTACAGACAGGCTCTCAGCCACCACATGATGCCTTTTATGCCCCTCGTGGGAAACATGAAACAGTTTTTCTGCCAGACACTAGTAGGGATGTGGTCCTTGGAGGGGCACTTGCGCTCAAGTAGGCTAAAGGCAAACATCTAGGAAGGCATTTATTTTCTCCTGATCAACAGAGCAGGATCCCTCAAGGTGTGGTGCGGGGGTGCCATTGGGACCACCTCACTGAAGGTATCTGAGCTGGTCCTAGTACCTGCTTAGGCTTCTTCACTGATCCTCACTGTCCTCAGGAGAAATCCACATTCTTTATTCTCTATCATGGCTCACAAGGCTCTCCATGGGACCCCAGCCTTATTTCTTATTACTCTGCTCTTCATATCAGCCCTTTACTGAATTCATCAAGCTCCATGTCGCCTCTGAGTTTTGCTCAAGCTATATCCTCTGCCTGGGTAACTCTCCTCACCCTTTATCTGGGAAATGTCAGGGGATTCTTAAGTCTCACTGAGATGTCTCTTCCTCTAGAAACCCTCCTAGGCAAAGCATCCCTCCTCCATGCCTCCAAATCACCTGTCCTCTGCCCCAGGAGGACCTGCTCCATTGTGGGATATAACCTAAAAAGTTGTTGGACTGGGGTTAAAATATCACGTTGCTCCCATGTTTATGGGCAGCAGCTAATGCCTCTATATACGACGCTGTCATGAAAAAGCAGCTTTCGTCTGCAAGGTTCCAGTGCTCCAATCCCCCAGCCTGCATGTGCCTGACAAATCCTGTGTTTTAGCCTTTCAGATACCCCAAAAGTCATGTCCACAGGACTAGTAATTGCCAACCGCAAGCTGCATTCCAATCCTTCTCCAAGGTTTGAATTAAGTTATCTAAATCAGAGCTGGATCCTTGGTAGGTTAACTACTACTATCAATAATAACTATTATTATTATTATTAATTATTATTATGGCTAATATTTTATTGAGTCCTCTCTATGGTCCAAATTCTGTTTAGTATTCTTCATGTACTATCAAATCTTTCCAACACTGTTTTGTGATTAGTAACTTATTTTTCCCAATTTTACTAACAGGAAGCTGAGGCAAAGAGGTTAGACTTGCCAGGTTTCAGATCCAAACAGCCTGGCTCCAGCCATTCTCATCTGTCTCTCTGTGTGTGTCTCTCTCTTCCGCCATCACACCCTTCACATTGCCTCCTCTGACTTTATGTCCACATTTCAAGTGGACAATGATGTTTAGCAAATTTACCAAGTTGTGCAACCATCACACTAAAGCACAAAGCAGATAGAACATGTCTATCACCCCAAAAAGATCCCTTATACTCACTGTTAATCCCCATCTTCCACCCCCACCCCCTGTCCCAAGGCAACCAGCAATCTACTTTCTTTCTCTATAGATTTGTCTTTTTTGGACACTTCGTATAAATGGAATCATACAATATACGGTCTCCTGTTCCTGGCTTCTTTCACTTAGTATAATAATTTTGAGGTTTGTCCAAGTCACAGCTCATATCAGTAGTTTGTTCCTTCTTTTTTCTTTTTCTGTGGAATATTTCAATATGTGGACTTACCACATGATGTCTATCCATTGACCTGTTGATGAACATTTAGGTTGTTTCCAATTTCTGAGTACTATGCAGAAAACTGTCAAGAATATACCCATGCAGGTCTTTGCGTGGACATCTTTTCCTTTCTCTTGGGCAAATACCTAGGAGTGAAATTGTTGGGTCATATGGTAAGTATATGTTGAACTTTTTAAGAAACTGCCAAATTATTTTCCAAAGTGGCTGCATTATTTTATATTCCCACAGTATGTATGAGGACTCCCATTTCTGCACAACTTCACCAATATTTGCTGTCTTTTTTAGTATAACCATTCTAGTGGGTATGAAATGGTATCTCATTGTGGTTTTAATTTGCATTTCCCTGATGACTAATGATATTGACCACCTTTTCATGTGGATATTGCCTACTTGTATATCTTCTTTGGTGAAATTACTATTCACATATTTTAACCATTTTTAAATGAGATTTTTGTCTTATTATTGAGGTGCATAGATTTTCAATCCTTTTTCAGATCGTTTTACAAATATTTTCTCTCAGTCTGCCATTTGTCTTTTCATTTTCTTCATGTTGTATTTTGAAGTGTAAAAATGTTTAATTTTGATGAGGTCCAATTTATCTATTTTTTCTTTTATATAATGTGCTTTTGTTCATATATCTAAGTAATCTTTGACTAACCTGAGGTCTTGAAGATTTTCTCCCGTTTTTTCCTTTACAAGTTTTACTGTTTCAGCTCTTACATTTAAGTCTATGATCCATTTTGAGTTCATTTATATATAATGGTGTGAGGCGAACATCTAAGTTCAACATTTTCCATGTGAATATCCAGTTGTCCCAAAACCATTTGTTAGAAAGACTATCCTGGATTAATTGCTATCCTTGGCACCTTTGCAAAAAAAATCAGGTGAACATAAAGATTTATTTCTAGACTGTCAATTCTTTTCTATTGACCTTCATGTCTACCTTTGTGCCAGTATCACACTGTCCTAACTATAGCTTAATATAGAGTATAACAAAAATTCCCGTCAGCCCCATGCTTTTAAAAGGCATAGTTTCTGGCCACCAATCTTGCCACCTATAAACCCTCAAGGCTGAGAATGCTAAGACCCCAGCACATCACACATCTAATCAATCCACCACCAAGTCTTTACCCATTTCCAAAAAAGCTCACTTATTCATCAAAAGCAAATACAATCAAAATATGACAAACATACCTTCTTGCTATGGAAAGCATCCACTGGTAGAGCTTCTAACCTTCTTCAGTCCCCAGATACTCTTAGGTACTTATCTCTTAGAGCACACATTGGAAGCACTACTAGGCAAAGACCACATGACTCTTCTTTCTTAAGAGTCAAGTATTTATCTAAATTCAAGTCACTTAACATATAGTATTGGTTCCAGGAGTACAATTTAATGATTCATCACTGCTGTATAACACCCAGTGACATATAAAACCCAGTGACGTAAAACACCACATATAACATCACAGCAAATGCCCTGCTTAATGCCCATCACCCATTTAGCCCATCCCCCCACCCACCTCCCCTCCAGCAACCCTCAGTTTGTTCTCTACAGTTAGGAGTTTCTTATGGTTTGCCTCCCTCTCTGTTTTTATCTTTTTTATTTTTCCTTCCCTTCCACTATGTTCACTTGTGTGTGTGTGTGTGTGTGTGTGTGTATAATCTTCTTTACCCATTCATCAGTTGATGGACATTGGTTTTTTTCCATAATTTGGCTATTGTTGATAGTGCTGCTATATAAACATTGGGGTACATGTGCCCCTTCAAATCAGTATTTTTGTATCCTTTGGATAAATACGTAGTAGTACAATTGCTGGCTTGTCAGGTAGGTCTACTTTTAACTTTTTGAGGAACCCCCATACTGTTTTCCAGAGTGGCTGCGCCAGTTTGCATTCCCACCAACGGTGCGAGAGTGTTCCCTTTGCTCATGAAACATACTTAAATCTACAAAAGTTTCTTAGTGGTGATTGAGATAGTTGATAATGGTGATAACATTTGTGAAGTAGTTTCTAGGTATCAGACTTTAAGCACTCAACTCATTTAACCACCACAATGACACTCCAAGGTAGGCACCATCATTATATCATCTACAGATGAGGAAACTGAGGCAAAGAGAGGTTAGGTAAACTTGCTTAAGTGCACACAGCTAAGAAACTAAACAGAATGGAATATGGACCCAGGAAGCCCGGCATTAGAGCCTGTACTCTTAAACTCCACACTAGAACTGTTGATAAGACAAGAAAATAAAAAGCCAGACTTTAAAGAATTGAGGCTCATTTTATTTATTCATTTGTTACTATTCTTGAAGGCCTCCTATGTGGCAGCCCCTTTGAGGCACTGTGATAGGGTGAGATGTGATATTCCTCTTGAAGAAACAAAGAAATCAGAAAAATGAATGAGTCCTTTCAGTGTAGTGAGCCCCGTGTATGGAGTTATGGGAGCACCAGCAAGGGCTCCTCCTGTGCCTTGCTGATGGGGAATAGAGTGGGCTTCCTAGATGAGGAGGATGATAGTGTAAGCATTCAGGAATGAGCAAGAGTGAGGCAAACAAGAGGAAAAAAATGTAGGAGCAAAGACTTACATGAGAGAGCATGACATCTGAGGGAACCGCGTATACTTTCAGAGATGGGTGAGTGTGCCGTGTGGTACAAAACAGGGCCAGAGTGAAGGTCTTGAGCTTTATAGACTTTAGTTATTAAACATGTGATCCCCATCTCAAAACATCAAATGGTGCAAAGATATAGGAGATTGTGTGCAGAGCAGAACCTCCGGAGGGCCATGAACTAAAACTTTGGTCCATTTTGGGATATGTAGACTGAACGTTTACTAGAAAAAATTCTAGCCATTGACATATAGTAGATGACTTCCTGTCATCCTATACCAAAAAAAAGCCTCTTCCATTAGAGAAAATATTGACTACGACGTCTTTAGAAATAATAGCCCAGTAACCCCAATTCCTCATTCTCAGGGATGAGCACAAAAATTTCTATTTTATCCAGCACTTACTTCTCTCAATCTTTAAACATTTTAAATTATATTGTTGATAATTATCATTTGTACTTATAAAATGATTTTTTCATTGCATTTCCATATTTAACATTCATTCTTCTATTAGTCAAATTTGTATACAAAGCAGTTTCAAGTATTTAATCTGATTCTCACAACGACCCTGTGGAACACATAAGCAGATATCAAGACTCAATTTTGCCCAAGGTAACCTGGCTATTAGAATGTGGAGACCTGGGGGTAGGTCCTTACACCCATTTCCTGAGCTTGCAATACCACAGTACACAGTACATTGTGATCTTATAATCCCATGGGTACTAAAGAATGCCTTTAACATAACTCAGGAAAGATGTAGTCTGAATCCTTATGCCTTCAAAAATGTCACTGAGGGGTGCCCGGGTGGCTCAGTCGGTTAAGCATCTGACTTCGGCTCAGGTCATGATCTCCCAGTTTGGGAGTTTGAGCCCCATGTCAGGCTCTGTGCTGACAGCTCAGAGCCTGGAGCCTGCTTCAGATTCTGTGTCTCCCTCTCTCTCTGCCCCTCCCCCGCTTGTGCTCTGTCTCTCTCTGTCTCTCAATAATAAATAAACGTTAAGAAAAAAAAATTTTTTTTTTAATGTCATTGAGCACCTAACTATAGGTAAGCTTGTGGAGCTATTGTGGAAATTGTAGAAATAAATAAGACTGGGTGCTGGTTTTTAAGATTACAAACTAAGCTGTTGGCTTTCACTAAAAAGTTCCACTAAAAAGAAGGGCCAATCAATAATAAAATCAAGAGAAACTGACATAAAATACTGATGTACTAGCCCCTGGATTTTTTTTTTTTTTTTTTTTTTTTTGCCCCTGGATTAAGATTGCCACTATCCACCCAAGCCTGACAAGATATCCTTTTTAAGGCTAACAGGGAACTTTTAGCCCATTCTGTAGTAATTGCTTCCTTATTTGTCTTTTCTGACTTGAGTTTCCTGATATCATTTCATTCTTACAAAGTAGAATGACCAAACAGATATTATCTCTCCATCTTAAAAATCAGCAAACAGGCTGAAACTCAAGAACTTGTTCAAAGTTACATAGTTTGTGGTGGAGCCAGGATTTAAACCTCACTACAAATGTTCATTATACCATGCTGCTTCCAGAACACCAATAAAGCATTATTACTCCCATTATATTTCAGCTCACTGTGAGTTGGGTACTAGAATTCAAATAATTTAGCTCTATGTTCCTAAATAATAGGAATATAATTTTATACCATTATTAAATAAAATACATCTCCATATACTTTGCAAACATAACGTGGCATGTATAGACACCCTGGAAACATAACAAGTTCTATTTTTGGTTCATCATCGTAACTGCCTAAATATTGGGTGTCATTAACTTTTTTCCCAGTTAATGAAAATGTAAAAGAAAGTCAAATAATCAAAATATAGAATTACAGGATGTCCACATAGCATAGAATAATTTTTTTCTTTCTTTCTTTCTTTTTTTTTTTTTGGTAGGCTTCATGCCCATTGCAGGGCCCAACAGGGAGCTTGAACTCACAACTATGAGATCAAAACCTGGGCTGAGATCAAGAGTCAGATGCTTAACCGAGTGAGCCACCAGGTACCCCTGCATAAATTCTAAGTGTTTCACATTTTTCATAGAAGAATTCATTCATAACATGAACTCCTTATTTTTATGAAGCATTTTTCATTCTTAACTGCTGTTTTGAGCCTTATAACTACCTAGAGGACCAAATAGCAGACTACCCCCACTTTACCATTGAAGCCAACGGCATGGAGAAAACCAATGAAGCACTTAATTCTTTTGAGGTACTGGGCAGAATTTCACTAGAAATCATACCCATATAGTCATCTGATGGCTGTCACTAGATGCCTTTAACAAATTATTTATCATTTCATCTTGGAGAAATCCATTCCCCACAGCACCCAGCATAAGACACTTAATTATCAACTCTCAAGTTTATTTTCTGGCTGTAAAGACCAGAGAATTTATTTTTCTTTAATATGTGTTATTGCCTGGACACTCTTGAGTATATATTGGTTCAGACTCAGTCTGGTGTCCCTATTTGTAAGTAATTGGGAAAATACTGGTTCATTTCACCCATGGAAAACACTTTCCAGTTCTGCTTTATACACCATGAATGGTAGCTTGAAAAAAAGATTCAGTGCTATCTTAGGTCGTGTCCAAGGCCAAAATATCCTAGGAAATCTGATAATTTAGTAAGTACAGTTGCATCATAATGCAACCTAAAGATGTGAGAGAAAGTAAAATCAGGGAGGATATTTTGAAGAATTTTTCACCACCTTCGCCTTCAAGTGCAGATGGAACCAAGTGTCCAGATAATTTCAGTATATGGAGCAGCTAACAGGGTTCATACTTAGGACATAAAGAATCAAAACGGAACAAACCTACACACATTGGAGACATATTTCTTGTGAGGTCCTATCCTCATAAATTAAATACAAAAAGCCAAATTTTCTTATCAGTCTATCACAGCCTGCTGGTGTTCAAAAAACGTACCTGCAAAAGTGCCAGTGTCATGGACCATTAATTGGGAGACAGTGACATCTTCTGGTAGTTTATAGACTAAATACATTTATGCCAGACAACTTTTTCCCTGGAAGCCAGCCACTGTTTTAAAGGAATAGATTTACTTATCTTTTGGTATACCTTTATTGTACCCATAAGTGTGAATCATTAAATTTCTGAAATGAATGAAACATAAATTAGCTAAAATGACATTATAGCTCACCTGCTCCTTGCCTTGTCATCCCTAGGTTCATCTAATATGGAAGGTTTTAAGCAGCCAATGTTAATTCCACTTTTCCTGGTAATCAAAAGTCATTTAACCAGACTTTCCTTAATTCAAGCATTTTTCATATAATCTTAAATTTTAAAAACCAGTGCTCTATTCCCCTTCCCAATGTAACCAGCTTAATTTGGGGAAATACAATCCCTAAATAATCATGTGATAGCATCCAAAACAATTTTAAAAAGGCACTATGCAAGGCTGACCTCATGTCCCATCTCTGGGAAGCCTTCCCCACTCCTAGTCTAGGTTGTGCTTGCCTCCTGCGTATATCTGTCACATTACTATCCTATAATTGCTTACTCCGCTACCTTTATAACTATAGTGCAAATCCCTTGAGGGCAAGGCCTATTATCTCATAACTATTTGTGTCCCAAGAATCTCACTTTGCCAAACCTATAGCCTATTTTTTGAAGAATGAATTCAAATCACGCTAGGTGATGTGTCTGTTCTTCTTCACACAGATACTATTTTAGAGGCTTATGTCCATCATAAGGAAGATGAGGATATCTATTGAGCAGCTACCATGTACCTGGAGCCTTGCCAGATATTTCACACACTTTATTTCATTTAATCCTAATAAGCCTGCAAAGCATGATCCTCAATTTATGGCTGGGAAAACATATTACAGTCAGCTATCGAAAGAGACAAGATTTAAACCCATTCATTCTGTGTGTTTATTTATACAGTATTCCAAAATGAGAATTTCTAAAGAAATGATATAAAACTTTGAAGAAAAAAAAAGGAAACCAGAACAAAGGAGAAATAAGAATTTAAAAAATCAGATAAAGCCAGAAGGTAAACACTGAACAGTGCATACTATCAATATCCTATACATTTGCTACAAGTGGACTGCAATATCCTATACATTTGCTACAATATCCTATACATCAATATCCTATACATTTGCTATCAATATCCTATGCATTTGCTATCAATATCCTATCAATATCCTATACATTTGCTACAAGTGGACTGCAAATTTGGCTGAACTTCCAAGCTGTTAATATGTGATTTTTTACATTATTCAGAGACATTATCTTTTAAAGGTTAGGGCAAACCAGTTGCTTAGAAGCACATTTACTCCTGAACTGAAACCTGACATTTCTCCTATGGGTTCTCAAAGAAACTGTTGTATGTTAAAGTGAACCAGCGTCATCCCTGGCATGGATGTTCAGTTTCCCTATACAGTCCAAAACTAAGTGTGGTAAAGGAACTTGATGTGTAACCAAAGGTACCCCAGACACAAAGGCCTCCATTTAGAAGGCTTAGTTTCTAGAGAATTGGATTGATTACTCAATATATGCTTCTTCCATAAACATTTCTTAAAAGTGAGATTTTAAATGCTGGACAATAGACTTAAAGGCTTTCTCTGACAGGTACCTGGGGCATGGATATTATTGCTGATCAAGGGCAGGTGCATAGAATCACTGGTGCTGGGGAGAGAAAGAACATCCCTTCTGAAAGTGGACCAGTCTAATGAGGATATTGTTTCAGGGAGAGGCCTTTCCATCACTTCACAAGAGTGATCTTAAGAGTACCTACTGTGAGAGACAAGATTTTCTTAAAAACAAGTTTGGATCTGTTTCAACACATGAACAAACATATAAATCATGCCACCTCCTTACAGCATGAATGCTAGAATTTTAGCTTGAAAAATTCTAAAAACATAACAAAAAAGCCTGCCAACTTTATCTGGCTCCAAAGTCCTATGCACTCTGTATGCTTCTAGTGTGTGCCCATGCAAATGCCCCATATCAGACTTTCATTTAATCACTGCATTTAGAAAAACTGGCAATCTTAAGGACAGAGACTTGGAAGAGACCTGAATGAATGTTGATTACTATATTCAGACTCTAGACATTAAAGTCTCAGTTTCATTTACTTATTTATATGAAAGTCAAACACTGGCTTTCCTAACAACCTAGGCCAACAAAGGAACATATGCAAAAAGTAGAAGGAAAAAAAAAAAGATTATAATTGGAACTGCATCAACTAGGTATAATTAAAGTAGCTAAACCATATTTCCCCCACAAGCACATTTAAAAAGAACTTTTAGAAGGTTTTAATATAGGCTAGGTATATAAAAATCAACCCCATTAACACTTTTGCTAGCAGCAAATATGTATCATATGGCCCCATTTTTAAACGGCTTAGTAACATATAGTTGTCAGATCACTACCTTGTACACCTGAAACTAATGTAACATTGTGTCAACTTTATACTTCAATACAAAGATTTTAATAATATTTTTAAATGTTTAAATAAAATGGCATAGTACTTTCAGGATCTATCAGTGAGTGAGGTCAGTAGGCAGAACCCACACCAGGTATTTGAATGAGGAAATTTTAATAAAATAATTGTTAACTAGTAGAAGGTGGTTAATTAATTTAATTAAAGGCACAAAAGAGGCCTGAGTACAGAAGTAGCAGTTGCAGGAAAAAAAGGAGCTACTACCTCTGGGCTGAGAGGAAGTGAAAAAAATTAAGTAACTAAAGACCAAGAGAGGCTCTCTTCCCCACCCCGACCCCCACCCCCCAAGCTGAGCGCCAAGCTTCTCTGGAGTGGGTGTGGTTTCCACAGGGACTTTCAGACTGCCAGTATTGTAGAAATTTGTCAGAGTTCATGGACCACAGAGTGGGAGACAGCTGCTGAGTTGTCCCGGAAGTAGATCCCTGGAGCTGTTCCAAAGGGACAGCAAGGTTGGGAGAGTCTAACCCCACGCACAGCTGGAACTCTCCTGCTGGGCTCCTGAGTTCCAACAGTAAATTAAAACAGAGAACCAGGACCCAGAAGTGAAGTGTCTTCCTGATGCTCTTGCTTTTTTGCAGGGCCACTTCAAGGCCCTCTATCAATGAAGACTAACATTCTGCTAAGTTCACGGAAGAGAGAAATTTATAAGGTCCAGGCTCCAGCATCACAAAGTAGGACAGAAAAGGTTGGATTTGGAGCTGGGAGATGGTTAAGCTGATAACTGCCATGGTTCACCCCTATGGCTGCTTAGCTTCTTCCATATACACCTACACTATGTAATACAGTAGCTACTAGCAACATGGGGCTACTGAGTATCTGAAACGTGAGTAGCCTGAATTGAGGTGTGCTAAGTGTAAAATATATACTGGAGCTCAAAGACTAGGTATAAAATGTAAAATATCTCATTAAATTTTATATAAATTCTATGTTGAAATACTTTGGCTCTGAATTATTTATTCAGTTAAACGTTAATTTCACCAATTTTTACTTTTTAATGAAGTTACTAGAAAATTTTGAATTACTTATGTGGCTTACATCTTGGAGATAATCCTCCCTTGAGTGGCAGGAGAAACTTGGCTGCTTTGGACAGAAAAAGTTTTTAATATCCAACAAGCTCCATTTTGGTGAAATGGTTTTTCCCACTGCACCCCCTCCTCCTCAGGGTTACATACTTTAATTCTGCTTCATGTCTGGATACCACAAGCACTGCTAACCCGGCTCCCCAGCCCTCCTCACCCACAATTCAGAGAAGCAGCCCAGAGGCTGATTTTAACCATAAACATTTGTTTCGTCACCTCCTTCTCCTTCAACGTCAATTTTTCCAACATAAATATACTTACGGTATCAAATGAGTACTGAACACATATTGCTTCATAGAACATTCTCAACAAAAGCAACTGCAGAAGAATTCATACAATAAAGGATGCAACATGGTAGAGCATCAGACTGCAGATTAGGGGGAAAAAAATCTAGCTTCTATTCCGGGCTCTGACCTCCTTGGGTTAGGCCATGTAAGTATCTGGCCCGCTATTTCTGTAACTTGGAGAAAGGGCTGAAGTATTCCAGTTTTATCCACACTACACCATGAAATTGTTTTGAGACTGCAAAGGTGTTGTTTTTTTTTTAATGAATAGGATAGAATAAAAAAATCAGAATATTCCACATGTATGAAAGACATTTTCTAAAACATTTGTTTCAGGTATATATTTCATATGCTGGTTTCCAGTGTAACATGTATTTCTGAGTGTCATAGTTACAGTTTGAAAGCCACCAATGTAGATTATCTCTTAAAATCCTATATAGCTTAAATTCTTAGATTCATTTTGCTCAAAAATTATTTCAAGACCAGTAAATCACAAAGCATAAAATCACAACTTAATATAGAGATTTTTATCAAAGCTAAAATTTATTTGGTGCATACTCTGTGCTTGCTATCAGGTACTGTCACATATAGGTTTTCTTTTAGTCTTGTAAAAGCAACCATGTGAGGTATTTTACAGGTTAAAAATAACAAAAACCTACTTCCTGAACTTCTTCAGGTGAAAAGAGGGTTATAAGCATTCCAAAACAAAAACAAAAACAAACAAAAACCAGCCAAGTACACAGTCTATTTCCATTTCCTTTTATACATCCTCTCTCTATATATATCACACATTTTAGCATTAGGAGAATAAGGAACCAACTCAAATAAAAGGAATCTTTCTTGTAATTTTTGTCTATAGGTACTTTTTAACCCATCGACTTTCTACTCTAAGCACAAGGACTTAAATGTTGTCAATATCTGAAATAATTTTAAGATGATCTAGTATTATGAAAATTTTGTTCACACAGAAATACAAGCCTAAAAATGGCACTATATTTCAGATGTAATTTCTTTCTTTCTTTCTTTCTTTCTTTCTTTCTTTCTTTCTTTCTTTCTTTCTTTCTTTCTTTCAAGTAAGCTGTATGCCCAGTGGGGCTTGAGCTCACAACCCTGAGATCAAGAGTTGCGTGCCCTACCAACTGAGCCAGCCAGGCACCCATCAGATGCAATTTCTCAATAGAAAAAGGGAATGGTAACAGTTCAATTGATGGACATGATTTAGGGAAAATATTTCTTCAAGAAAACAGAAAAACTATATGAAAAGATTTCTAAAACTGTAGCACCATTACCTCAATGAATGAGCACATTTCAAGATGTAAAAATTACCTAAGAATTATATATTATATTCTTTCAAATAATCTATTTTTATATTTAGAAGTTCAAATTATATGTTGTTATATTCAACTTTCCTTCTAATTAGGAGTTCAACACTGACATCAAGTTATTTTACAAAATAAAAAGCAATTTCCTAATAAACAGTTACTACAAAATTGTTACTAAGGAAAATTCTTCAACATTAATTTTATTCCATATGTAAACTTTTCTCAAGAGAAATATTAATATTGTGTTACAAATAAGACCAGTAATCTGGTCAGAGTGTGAACGTATTTGACAAAAACATTTGATCTTCCTAGTGCCTTTCATTTCTTGGATAAATTTCTTCAACATTCCTATGAATCTTTTTTATAAAACCATGCAGTAACAAAGTACACCTCATACAGAAACCAGATGTAAAGCTGACCTTTTATTTTTTAAAGTACCCCCTTACTGAATACTGCCAGCAATATTATCAACAAATAACATTTTATAATCAAGAACTGTACATTCAATGTATATATTGTGTGTGTGTGTGTGTGTGTGTGTGTGTGTGTGTGTAATTCAATGAATAAGCTTGGTATCAGCACACTAAACTTCATGTGATTTATTTTAAATGATTGCTGGTTTCAGAGAATTAAAAACCACAAACCCTATGGCAGCAACTATAATGCATATATAGTTCTCTGAAAGATCATTTTGAAGTTATCAGATAATGGTGGAATATAATTTAAACAAAATACAAATAACATTTACAGCATAAGGCTCTGTGGTTGAATAATCAGCACATCAAAGAAAAATATCAGAGAAAGACTTTAAAAATAAAGCAGATTTCCTATTAGAAGAATTTTTTTTTGTTTGCTAACAATAGCTAATTGTGGACATAAAAATGTTCAAACAAAAGTTTCCTAAAATTTCTAGAACACAATTAAACTTTAGTTGCAGTAATTGATGAGGTCAGACTTTATCATGGTAAACTGAAAGTTAATCTGTTGGTAGCGAGAAGATACAACCGCTCATTTTTAGAGAAGTAAAGTTTATTACATTTGAAACGATACAGCAGAAATCTCAAAAGTTTACTCATTAAATATAGTTTCTTACAAATATCCTTTTGAAAATGCAATTCATATGTGCTACAACCTCAGAAGTTTGAATTCAAAATGAAATATGAAGGCAAGAGTCAGGGAAATCACATCAGAGGGCTTTGTCAAATATCTGTACAAATCAGTACATATTCTTCTATCTGTCAGACAGCAGGAAAGAAAGTGATTCTAAATATATCCAAGTAAATGCAGAAAAATACATTAGTATTTGAGGCAGACCATGCTAAAATATAATTTACAATGATTAGTTTGCATTTAAGATGGTTAATAATGCCTTTAGTTTGAACCAATGAAATCAACATTAAGTTAAATTTTGTACTATTTGTTCAGTCTTTTGTATTGAACATTAGTTCATCTGTGAAGTAAATAAGATTGGAAAAAGCAAGTGACCTGATCCTTTTCATTATGTTTATCATTATCTCCTTCAGTCATACTAAATGCAAACAAATCAATAGAACATCAGGATTTTTCACACATTAAAATAAAGACTAATGACTTGTGAAGGCAGACTGTGTACCATGTAGTATTTAACATATGAAACTTGCATTAAGCATCAACTCAAAATTTCTTAAATAAACCAAGATTTACAAGCTAAAATAAACAAACATTTGATTAAAAAATTCTGCTATTCAAGATACTCAGGTGTCTTTTTTCTCTTAGAGATTGGTAAGGGTTGGGTCTTTTAAAAACTTGGAAGAGGAGGTGGTAAGAGGAAAAAATTCCTCAATGCTTTAAAAAACTCAACTGTTACAAGTCCATACAATTACTATGCTGGCATGGAAACAAGGTGTTTTCTGTCATGGAACCATTCACTTTCCCATAGAAGTAGTTCCTCCAAGCCAACTATACAAAGATGTAAATTCGCTTACCCATGATTAAAATTGAAGTAATCCTTCAAAAACAGAGCAAGACACCTCACCCAAAAAGATCTTTTAAATCATTGCTAGCTGAACTGCTATTGGTCATTGTAGTTGGTGGCTGTGCAAAGTTCTGCGGGCTAAAGAAAGGATTAGCCTGCATACCAAAGGCAGACTGTCCCATCATGTTCATTGGTGTTCCCATTACTGAACTGCCCATACCTGGAGACCCTTGCGGAGGTACAAATTGATTAAGCCACTGATTTGGTTTCTGTTGTGATAACTGGTTCATGCTAACTTTGGGTTTCTGAGGGCCAAAGAGATTATTAAGAGCAGACATATCTGTGGGTCTTTGTTGAGTCTGCTTCGCACCAGCAGGAGGAACACTCACAGCACTGAAGTTTGGCAAAGTGGAAGGTGTTCCCAGTGTCATCTTGGTCACTCCGGGCGTGCTTGGACTACTGAATAAGTTCTGGTTTGTATTAACCGGCATGTTGAATCCTGAAGTCTGAAAGCCCATGTTAGCATTTAGGCCGTTGGTCAAATTTCTCTTGGTGTTATCAATTGGCGTAGAAAACATCATGCCAAGGCCCATAGAAGGAACAGAAGTGAAGGTACTTGAAGCAGAAATTTTAGGGGTACTAACAGAAAGGCTGGTCAAAGATGACATGTTATCCATCAATGTGTCTGTCAAGTCCTTAGTCTGAAAAATATGAGGGAATTACTTTACCTCCAAGATTGCCAAATTCTTTACAATCAGTAACATTTGACAGGTTGTACTATAAATGACAACTCCAAATTAAGTTCAACAGTCTATACCAAGTTGGCAAACCACAGCTCACAGGCGAAATACAGCCTGCCACATACTTTTACAGATAAACATTTGCAATCAATTTGATGACAGGGAACACTAACTTTGAATTCCAATTAAATAAAATGCTGGCTCCGCCCACCACTCCCCAAAATAGAAATTCCTTCTTCTCATTAGATCTGCATTGCAAAAATGATACTCTATTTAATTTTTATATTTTGAATTGCATCACAATTTTGTAGAAATTTGTTTTCTCTCTTACATAAATACCTACAAAATATTTTTGATTTTGCCTCTTGGCCCATAAAGATTTTTCTCTGAAGAAGAATTTTAGTGATTAGGAGGTAACAAAAAAGGGGTGCCTGGGTGGCTCAGTCAGCTGGGCGTCCAACTTTGGTTCTGGTCATGATCCCACCATTCATGAGTTCAAGCCCCACATGAGGCTCTGTGCTGACAGGTCAGGGCCTGGAGCCTGCTTCGGATTCTCTATCTCCCTCTCTCTGTGCCCCTCCCTCATTCGTACTCTGTCTCTCTCAAAAGTAAACATAAATTTTTTTTTTCTCACAAAAAAAGAGGTAACAAAAAATAATTTAAAGAAAAGCTTTTAAGATAAAGTTATTTCTGCAGTCTGTATGAGTTTGAACTCTCTACCAGCAAGACCCTTAAGCCCTGCCATAGCACTACCACCTAGGACAGTGTCTGGTACATAATAAGAAATAAATACTGGTCAGGACATATTGGTAAGTATTCCTAAATCAAATTACAGGCCTGGCTATAACTGAAACACCAAAAATTAAAAATTACTTTTTGGTCAAAAATATATAAATGCCTGAACATAATATTACTGATCATTTCAAGGTGAACAGAGTTAATCAGTACTATGAAACCTAATATTTTTTAAGAATATTATTGCCTTCTCTTTATTGGTATTTATCTAGCTTTCTGTTTGGTAACAAACACTATCTCAAAATATTATACATTAGGGCAGGCTATTGAGGAGTGGCTGGAAAATCCTTTATGCCCATAGTTCTTAGAAACTGCATTATTGAAATTTCTTAGAAATATATTTTTAGACAAACACTAATAGGTAGACTAAGTTATATATTCCTTAAGTATCGTGCGCTTGAAATTATACACAAGTATAACCTGAAAGTAAGTATGCTTGAAATTCTGCAAGAGAAATCAATTCTTACCTGTTTGACTGGAGCAATAGGTGTGTGTACTTGGGGTTTAAGAGGCTGCTGGCTTTTCAACTTCTGTGCTTGCTCCTGTTCTTTTGCTAATTTTTGTTTTTCTTCAAGTGTAAGTGATGCCTCAGAAAAAAAAAAAAGTATATATATATATCAATGAGCAATTTCATAATTCCACTTATAAAACAGAAGACTTCTTTTTTGTAAGGTATGTCTTAGTATGTTTGACGATAGCAAATAATTTGCAAATTACTCCTGTAGTGATTGCCACAGGTACATTATATTTTGAATTATTATAAGCTTTTACTTTAAGTAGAAACTCACAAAATCTCTGCTAAAATAGTTCCAGTATGAAAACAGTTATTGTTTTAAAACCATTCATCAAAATGACTTTTTTCCAGACAAGGAGAATATGACTTGATGACTTCATTTTATAAAATTGGGAGATTCCTGTTCAACCCTATCTCACTCCAAAAATATTTTAGGAACTCACCAAGAAGCTAAGGAAAACATAAACAGTGTCTTTCACTGCTAAAGGTCTGCATCAAATTTGACATTTGTCTTTTTCCTTTATCAACTTTGCTAAACTATAAACTCACAGTATGTTCTCTTAAAATTTTGTAAACCATGCCTGGTAGCTCCTTGGCTTTACACATATAGGTACTCGTTTTTGTCAAATGAATAGAAGAAAAGTTGCCCCCAGGAGAAATTCAAAATTAACATATTATATTGAATATTAACAAATATTCCAATTGGAAAGTATCATTTTATAATTTATTATTCAAAATCAGAAGCAGAGTCAAGACACAGTGACATTTATCAAGAGGTATGACTGGCAAAGTCCAGCAGAAAGGACAAAGGAGGCAGGCAATCTAGAAGTTACCATGTGGGAGGCTGAGTAATAAAAGAAGTTAAAATTCTCAAGTCTGTATATTCTCAGTGTGAATCAGGTCATGTTCCCATGATAATTTTTAAATTTCATAAAAATATTAAAAAATGTTTCTTGTTAAGATGCTGAACAGTATTTCCCAACAAAATCTATAATTTATAGGAAGTCCTATAATATAAATAAGTACACTACAGGAGTAAGTGAAGAAACTTACTCTTTTATGTTTATTCTGTAACCCATCCTCTTTATTTTCTGATTCACCGCCAGTAAGAAAGTCTGCTCCAATGTTGTTAAAGACTTTGTCAATATGCTGAAAAGAAAAATGTCAAACCACCTGAATGACATCAAAAAATTGTGATTTTACTGCTTAAAGGGCAAAAGCCTCTCAAATGAAGCACACTGTCAAACTCTTTTTACAAAAATTAAAATAATCTAAATGTCTTACCTGAGATCCAACATTTGTAACTTTCGTCTCCTCAGAAGCATTCATTTGATTTCCTATATCCAAAGATCTGCAGGAAAGTTGAATTATGACAAAGCAGTGAAAAGAAATGCTTATTTTTAAAATACTCATACAAAAAATGGTTCTTCCACATGGGGGTTATTGTAACCTAAACAAACTTCTTTCAGGACAGTCATAATCTTTTTCATTATTTGTTACAATTAATGTCTGCTTGCTCAAAAACAGTAACATTTGCATAACAAGTCTTTTTTTTTTAATTCAATATTCAAAATTTACTGGAGAATTTACTCAGTCTCATAAAATCAGGCAAGCATGATTCTTACTGTCAAAGAGCTTATAGATCACTGAGAGACAAGGTATGATATGTAGGACTTGATGTGATTAAATTCAGAATCTGATTCTAATAATAAACGCTACAATCACTGTGATGGGCCAGATCCATGCCTTGAAAACCAGGCAAGATTTAGATAAGAAAAAGAAAAAAGAAGAGTTTGTTTACACCTCAAGTACAAATACTAGATATTAAAATTTTCTCTTATAAATTTTTAAAAATTATTTTTCAGGGTTCCTGTGTTAATACAGTCAACCCACGAAATGACATAAATATCTACGTCATTGAATGTTTAGAGAATAGAATATTTAGAGCGTACAAGGGGCTATTTCAAGTCATCCTACACCTGGTGTATTTGCTTCCATAAGCCTTCATCTCACTCTGGGGCAGAACCTAAAAAATTTTATACGTGGGGACCTTGCTCATAATTGGTATAAATTTTAGTGAGTATCTGATGTCTTTTGGCTCAGGATTTAACAGCCATCTTAAAATCACGTGTTTTTTTCTGGGAAACAAATATAGTGATTTTATTTTAATAAACCGGCATTCTCCAGTGAGTAATTTTATCTTTCCCTTCTTTCTTTGAAAACTAGTATTTTGCAAATAATTTGGAAAATCCTCCCTTACAGAAACGGAAGTGAATGTTGTGGTATTAAATATGAAATGAATGCTCTATAAATGTTTCTGGAATCAGAGAAAAGAAAAAGGGTGAGATCAAAATACTAGGGTTTCATAGATTTGAAAAATATTTGTAAGCGGTGCTCTTCGTGATTAGCACTCTGAATTTACAACACTAGTAGCTAATGCTGACAAGAGACTTTCTCAGCAATAGAATTTTCTTTACGTATAGAAAATCTTAAGATTATCATATTACACTTTTGCACTCAGAAATGACACTGGATTTTCCACAATATTCTATTTTAACTCAGTTCAACTTAACATGTTGGAAAATTTTTAAATGTTTTACATGTGATCAAATTGAAATCCATCAATTTTTTACTATGCAGAACAAACTGATGGCTACCTGAGGGGAGATGAATGGGGGGATGTGTAGAATAGGTGAAGGGGATTAATAATGAGCACTGAGTAATAATGTATAGAATTTTTGAATGACTATACTGTACACCTGAAACTAATATAACACTGTATGTTAACTATACTGGAATCAAAAAAATAAACTTCATTTAAAAAAACAGGAATCCATCAATTTTTTGGGTCCTTATTCCAGAAAATCAATCATGAGGTCACTTTGGTGTCACTGTTGGGCCATGTACAATTCATATGCAACCTACTTACTTCTGCTGTTCTTGCATTATTTGAAGCTGTTCCAGTTTAGTCTTATGTTCAGACTCCAATCTGTTAAGCATCTCTTTTATGACGGAAATGAAAGAATTGAACTGGTGTAATAAAAAATTGATACAGTTACAATGTTTCAAGTTAGCAGCAAATGTAATGTAATAAGAGAACTTAACAAGTTAATCATAACACTCCCATTTTTACCAGTATACGACCCACTCAGAGTACCGATGTCATAAGAATAGTATATTTAAACTCAGCTTGGGGCGCCTGGGTGGCGCAGTCGGTTAAGCGTCCGACTTCAGCCAGGTCACGATCTCGCGGTCCAGGAGTTCGAGCCCCGCGTCAGGCTCTGGGTTGATGCCTCAGAGCCTGGAGCCTGTTTCCGATTCTGTGTCTCCCTCTCTCTCTGCCCCTCCCCCATTCATGCTCTGTCTCTCCCTGTCCCAAAAATAAACGTTGAAAAAAAAAATTTTTTTTTAAATAAACACAGCAATCACAGCAAGCTTAAGGTTGATGAGGCTTCTAACTTCCAGAAAACATATCTCAATGGGTTTTCTAGCCTGAGTTGTCTAACAGCTATTATTCAGGGGTCTTATAAATTTACCCCCACCAATTATTACATATTGACTTTCCTAGAATAATCCAAAAGTGACCATCTGAATTTGTGCCTATCTGGAAACAACCCACTTAATAGTGCATTAAAAAATTAGTTAATTGGAGGATCCTGGGAAGATGGTGGCGTAGGAGGACGCTGGGCTCACCGCGCATCCTGCTGATCACTTAGATTCCACCTACACCTGCCTAAATAACCCAGAAAACCGCTAGAAGACCAGCAGAACGGAGTCTCCGGAGCCAAGTGCAGAGGAGAGGCCCACGGAAGAGGGTAGTAAAGGAGGAGAGGCGGTGCACGCTACACGGACTGGCAGGAGGGAGCCGGGGTGGAGGGGCGGCCCGCCAGCCAAGCAGAGCCCCAAGTCTGGCTTGCAGAAGCGGAGGGGCCGGACAGAGTGTGTTCCGACAGCAAGCGGGACTTGACATCTGGAAGGTTATAAGCTAACAGCTCTGCTCAGAGAATGGGAGGGCTGGAGGACAACAGGAGGGAGAGTTGTTGAGCCCCAGACGACAGAGCTCAGCTTGGCGGGGAACAAAGGCGCTCGCCAGCGCCATCTCCCTTGCCCATCCCCCAGCCAAAATCCCAAAGGGAACCAGTTCCTGCCAGGGAACTTGCTTGCACCGCACAAACACCCAACACTGTGCTTCCGCTGATCCATCCCTCTCGCGGGTCTGACTCCCTCCCAGTGCCACAGGGCCCCTCCTGAAGCAGATCTCCGAAGGAAAAGCTAGCTGAGCCTGCCCCTCCCGCCCCTGTGCACCTTGCCGATCCACCCCACCTAATATGCCAGATCCCCAGCACCACAAGCCTGGCAGTGTGCAAGTAGCCCAGACGGGCCACGCCACCCCACAGTGAATCCCGCCCCTAGGAGAGGGGAAGAGAAGGCACACACCAGTCTGACTGCGGCCCCAGAGGTGGGCCGGGGGCAGACATCAGGTCTGACTGTGGCCCTGTCCATCAACGCAAGCTATTCAAGACAGCACAGGGGAAGTGCCCCGCAGTGCCGCACCACTCCAGGGACTATCCAAAATGACGAAACGGAAGAATTCCCCTCAGAAAAACGTCCAGGAAATAACAACAGCTAAGGAACTGATCAAAAATGATTTAAACAATACAAGAGAAAGTGAATTTAGAATAATAGTCATAAAATTAATCGCTGGGCTTGAAAACAGTATAAAGGACAGCAGAGAATCTCTTCCTACAGAGATGAAGGGACTAAGGAACAGCCAGAGGGGCTAAAAAATGCTGCAATGAACTGCAAAATAAAATGGAGACAACTACGGCTCGGATTGAAGAGGCAGAGGAGAGAATAGGTGAACTAGAAGATAAAATTATGGAAAAAGAGGAAGCTGAGAAAAAGAGAGGTAAAAATTCCAGGAGTATGAGGGGAAAATTAGAGAACTAAGTGATACACTAAAGAGAAATAATATATGCATAATTGGTATTCCAGAGGAGGAAGAGAGAGGGAAAGGTGCTGAAGGTGTACTTGAAGAAATAATAGCTGAGGACTTCCAAGATCTGGGGAAGGAAAAAGGCACTGAAATCCAAGAGGCACAGAGAACTCCCTTCAGACATAACTTGAATCGATCTTCTGCATGACATATCACAGTGAAACTAGCAAAATACAAGGATAAAGAGAAAATTCTGAAAACAGCTAGAGATAAACATGCTCTAACATATAAAGGGAGACCTATAAGACTCGTGACGGACCTCTCTACTGAAACTTGCCAGGCCAGAAAGGAATGGCAGGAGATCTTCAATGTGATGAACAGAAAAACTATGCAGCTGAGAATCCTTTATCCAGCAAGTCTGTCATTTAGAATAGAAGGAGAGATAAAGGTCTTCCCAAACAAACACTGAAGGAATTCGTCGCCACTAAACCAGCCCTACAAGAGACCCTAAGGGGGATCCTGTGAGACAAAGTACCAGAGACATCGTTACAAGCATGAAACCTACGGACATCACAATGACTCTAAACCCATATCTTTCTACAATAACACTGAATGTAAATGGACTAAATGCACCAACCAAAAGACACAGGGTATCAGAATGGATAAAAAAACAAGACCCATTTATTTGCTGTCTACAAGAGACTCATTTTAGACCTGAGGACACCTTCAGATTGAGAGCGAGGGGATGGAGAACTATTTATCATGCCACTGGAAGTCAAAAGAAAGCTGGAGTAGCCACACTTATATCAGACAAACTAGACTTTAAATTAAAGGCTGTAACAAGAGATGAAGAAGGGCATTCTATAATAATCACAGGGTCTATCCATCAAGAAGAGCTAACAATTATAAATGTCTATGTGCCAAATACAGGAGCCCCCAAATATATAAAACAATTACTCACAAACATAAGCAACCTTATTGATAAGAATGTGGTAATTGCAGGGGACTTTAACACTCCACTTACAGAAATGGATAGATCATCTAGACACACGGTCAATAAAGAAACAAGGGCCCTGAATGAGACATTGGATCAGATGGACTTGACGGATATATTTAGAACTCTGCATCCCAAAGCAATAGAATATACTTTCTTCTCGAGTGCACATGGAACATTCTCCAAGATAGATCACATACTGGGTCACAAAACAGCCCTTCATAAGTATACAAGAATTGAAATCATACCATGCATACTTTCAGACCACAATGCTATGAAGCTTGGAATCCACCACAGGAAAAAGTCTGGAAAACCTCCAAAAGCATGGAGGTTAAAGAACACCCTACTAAAGAATGAATGGGTCAACCAGGCAACTAGAGAAGAAATTTAAAAATATATGGAAACAGGGGCGCCTGGGTGGCGCAGTTGGTTAAGCATTCGACTTCAGCCAGGTCACGATCTCGCGGTCCGTGAGTTCGAGCCCCGCGTCAGGCTCTGGGCTGATGGCTCGGAGCCTGGAGCCTGTTTCCGATTCTGTGTCACCCTCTCTCTCTGCCCCTCCCCCGTTCATGCTCTGTCTCTCTCTGTCCCAAAAAAATAAATACATAAATAAATGTTGAAAAAAAAAATTAAAAAAAAATATATGGAAACAAACGAAAATGAAAATACAACAATCCAAATGCTTTGGGATGCAGCAAAGGCAGTCCTGAGAGGAAAATACATTGCAATCCAGGCCTATCTCAAGAAACAAGAAAAATCC
Source organism: Prionailurus bengalensis (assembly GCF_016509475.1). NCBI lineage: Eukaryota > Metazoa > Chordata > Mammalia > Carnivora > Felidae > Prionailurus > Prionailurus bengalensis. The sequence continues at coordinate 120,867,553 of NC_057358.1, read as the reverse complement.
CACATACAAAATCTAACAGCACACCTAAAGGAAATAGAAGCAGAACAGCAAAGACAGCCTAAACCCAGCACAAGAAGAGAAATAATAACGATCAGAGCAGAAATAAACAATATAGAATCTAAAAAAACTGTAGAGCAGATCAACGAAACCAAGAGTTGGTTTTTTGAAAAAATAAACAAAATTGATAAACCTCTAGCCAGGCTTCTCAAAAAGAAAAAGGAGATGACCCAAATAGATAAAATCATGAATGAAAATGGAATTATTACAACCAATCCCTCAGAGATACAAGCAATTATCAGGGAATACTATGAAAAATTATATGCCAACAAATTGGACAACCTGCAAGAAATGGAAAAATTCCTAAACACCCACACGCTTCCAAAACGTGGAAGGAGGAAATATAAAGCTTGAACAGACCCATAACCAGCGAAGAAATTGAATCGGTTATCAAAAATCTCCCAACAAATAAGAGTCCAGGGCCAGATGGCTTCCCAGGGGAGTTCTACCAGACGTTTAAAGCAGAGATAATACCTATCCTTCTCAAGCTATTCCAAGAAATAGAAAGGGAAGGAAAACTTCCAGACTCATTCTATGAAGCCAGTATTACTTTGATTCCTAAACCAGACAGAGACCCAGTAAAAAAAGAGAACTACAGGCCAATATCCCTGATGAATATGGATGCAAAAATTCTCAATAAGATACTAGCAAATCGAATTCAACAGCATATAAAAAGAATTATTCACCATGATCAAGTGGGATTCATTCCTGGGATACAGGGCTGGTTCAACATTCGCAAATCAATCAATGTGATACATCACATTAATAAAAGAAAAGATAAGAACCATATGATCCTGTCAATCGATGCAGAAAAGGCCTTTGACAAAATTCAGCAACCTTTCTTAATAAAAACCCTCGAGAAAGTCGGGATAGAAGGAACATACTTAAAGATCATAAAAGCCATTTATGAAAAGCCCACAGCTAACATCATCCTCAACGGGGAAAAACTGAGAGCTTTTTCCCTGAGATCAGGAACACGACAGGGATGTCCACTCTCACTGCTGTTGTTTAACATAGTGTTGGAAGTGCTAGCATCAGCAATCAGACAACAAAAGGAAATCAAGGGCATCAAAATTGGCAAAGATGAAGTTAAGCTTTCACTTTTTGCAGATGACATGATATTATGCATGGAAAATCCGATAGACTCCACCAGAAATCTGCTAGAACCGATACATAAATTTAGCAAAGTTGCAGGATACAAAATCAATGTACAGAAATCAATTGCATTCTTATACACTAATAACGAAGCAACAGAAAGACAAATAAAGAAACTGATCCCATTCACAATTGCACCAAGAAGCATAAAATACCTAGGAATAAATCTAACCAAAGATGTAAAGGATCTGTATGCTGAAAACTATAGAAAGCTTCTGAAGGAAATTGAAGAAGATATAAAGAAATGGAAAGACATTCCCTGCTCATGGATTGGAAGAATAAATATTGTCAAAATGTCAATACTACCCAAAGCTATCTACACATTCAATGCAATCCCAATCAAAATTGCACCAGCATTCTTCTCGAAACTAGAACAAGCCATCCTAAAATTCATATGGAACCACAAAAGGCCCCAAATAGGCAAAGTAATTCTGAAGAAGACCAAAGTAGGAGGCATCACAATCCCAGACTTTATCCTCTACTACAAAGCTGTAATCATCAAGACAGCATGGTACTGGCACAAAAACAGACACATAGACCAATGGAATAGAATAGAAACCCCAGAACTAGACCCACAAACGTATGGCCAACTCATCTTTGACAAAGCAGGAAAGAATATCCAATGGAAAAAAGACAGTCTCTTTAACAAATGGTGCTGGGAGAACTGGACAGCAACATGCAGATTTGAAACTAGACCACTTTCTCACACCATTCACAAAAATAAACTCAAAATGGATAAAGGACCTGAATGTGAGACAGGAAACCATCAAAACCTTAGAGGAGAAAGCAGGAAAAGACCTCTCTGACCTCAGCCGTAGCAATCTCTTACTTGACACATTCCCAAAGGCAAGGAATTAAAAGCAAAAATGAACTACTGGGAACTTATGAAGATAAAAAGCTCTGCACAGCACAGGAAACAACCAACAAAACTAAAAGGCAACCAACGGAATGGGAAAAGATATTTGCAATGACATATCAGACAAAGGGCTAGTATCCAAAATCTATAAAGAACTCACCAAACTCCACACCCGAAAAACAAATAACCCAGTGAAGAAATGGGCAGAAAACATGAATAGACACTTCTCTAAAGAAGACATCCGGATGGCCAACAGGCACATGAAAAGATGCTCAACGTCACTCCTCATCAGGGAAATACAAACCAAAACCACACTCAGACATCACCTCACGCCAGTCAGAGTGGCCAAAATGAACAAATCAGGAGACTATAGATGCTGGAGAGGATGTGGAGAAACGGGAACCCTCTTGCACTGTTGGTGGGAATGCAAATTGGTGCAGCCACTCTGGAAAACAGTGTGGAGGTTCCTCAAAAAATTACAAATAGACCTACCCTATAACCCAGCAATAGCACTGCTAGGAATTTACCCAAGGGATACAGGAGTGCTGATGCATAGCGGCACTTGTACCCCAATGTTTATAGCAGCACTCTCAACAATAGCCAAATTATGGAAAGAGCCTCAATGTCCATCAACTGATGAATGGATAAAGAAATTGTGGTTTATATACACAATGGAGTACTATGTAGCAATGAGAAAGAATGAAATAAGGCCCTTTGTAGTAAGATGGATGGAACTGGAGAGTGTTATGCTAAGTGAAATAAGCCATACAGAGAAAGACAGATACCATATGGTTTCACTCTTATGTGGATCCTGAGAAACCCAACAGAAACCCATGGGGGAGGAGAAGGAAAAAAAAAAAAAAGAGGTTAGAGTGGAAGAGAGCCAAAGCATAAGAGACTCTTAAAAACTGAGAACAAACTGAGGGTTGATGGGGGGTGGAAGGGAGAAGAGGGTGGGTGATGGGTATTGAGGAGGGCACCTTTTGGGATGAGCACTGGGTGTTGTATGGAAACCAATTTGACAATAAACTTCATATACTGAAAAAAAAATACTTAATAAAAAAATTAGTTTATTCAGATTGTTACAAAAAAGACATGTTTGGCTAAAATAAATCTGCTTTCTACAAAGAAATATTAAATGTATTTAGTTTAACTTTCAAATAATTAAAGTTCCTAAAGTATATCTAATACTTTGCCATAATGTGGTTCAGGCTTTGGTTAAATGATTAATCTTAGAGTGCCTCCGATCATCATGAACAATTTATTTGAATAATACCATACATTACAGGAAGAATCCAGAAACTGTGTTCTTCCCCTCCCAAATCTTCTATTTTTGTGCTGGGTGCTCCTCAAAATAGGTTTATTAATATCTCTATCTTATAAATGAGGAACTTCTGGCTTAGTGAGAGACAAAGCACTTAGTATGAGATACTAAATAACATATGGCAGGATTGGAATTCATAAAAGTCTGTCTCCAGAGCTTGTACTAGTTTCTACATGACCCTGCTTCTCACCATGCTCAACCATCTGTTCATCCTTTGTCTTACCATGAGAGTTAACAAAAGGTATTATTTTCTTAGCGGTTTACTTTGACATATTCTCTGCTGATTAGTTTTCTTTTTACTTTGCAATGAAGTAAAACATAGTAGCAGAAAAGTATACATATAGGTGCTCATATCAAAAAATTCACAAACTGAATGCAGAAAAAGAACATTGGCAGCACCCCACAGGCTTCCTTGTGCCCCCTTCTCGGTACTTCCCACCACCTTACCCTCTGAGTAAACACTAGTCTGACCTCTGGCAGTGTAGTTTTGACTGTTTTTTGGACTTTATATAGAATCATTAGGTAGATCTTCTTCTGTGTCTGGCTTCACTGGCTCAATATATGTTTGTGAGATTCATCCATATTGTTGTATGTAGTTGGTGCAGAAGAATTAACATAGTAGGCCTGAACTTCCATCTTTGAAAAGGCCTGCTTGCAAGGTTGGCCATTGGCCTGTGTCCAGAAATTCAGATTTTATGAGGGTTCCCACCATTAATTGATGACAGTGGCTCACTAAACTAAACAAAGATTATGTTTTATGCTAAGCATCTGCTTTACTTCTGGATGTCTGGAATTTGAGTACATGACAGGCAGATGGAGCTACAACACTTCACTTGTACTGTCACAGCTCATTACCAGGGAAAATAAGTACATTGAGGAGATGACTCTGGAAGCTTGAATCTCATTTCCTCCAGCCATTGCCCTATAAGCCTTCTCCCTTTGCTGATTTTGTTTTATACCCTTTTGCCATAAAAACCATAGCCACGAGTACAACTATATGCTGAGGCCTGTGAGGACTCCTAGTGAATCAATGAATCCGAAGGTGGTCTTTGGAACCCCCACTCAACATAAGTTGTGATGTGTTTTGACTGTTGCTTGGTATTTGCTATTTTACAATCAAATGCAAAAAATGTACTTTCCTAAATCACATTATCTTTCTCACATAATGCAAAATACACTTAGATTATTTTAAGTCAGAATTTACAGAAGAGGTCACTCTTTCTTTTTTTTTTCTTTTTTCTTTTTTTTCTTTTTTATGTTTTTATTTTTGATACAGAGAGAAAGCACAAGCTGGGGAGGGACAGAAAGAGAGGAAGACAGGAACCAAAGCAGGCACTGCGCTGATAGCAGATATCTTGATGTGGAGCTTGAACTCAAGAGCTGTGAGATCATGACCTGAGCATAAGTTGGATGCTTAACTGACTGAGCCACCCAGGTGCCCTGAGGGCACTCTTAAATCAGGAACCCTGTCCATGAAATGAATAGGAAAGCAGACCACACCCATGTTAACTATCTCAAAATACCAGAAGATATGAATCAAAGTATTCTGTTGATGAAAATAGGTCCCTAAAAATATCAACCATAAAGCTGAAGAAAATAAATACCACATTTCATATGAAATTATATATCCTGATATAAGCATTTGGGAATATTTAAAAACATGCTAGATCATATATATGAGAACTAAGAACAGAAATGACCAAAAGCTGGATTATCTTAGGCATTATCATCATCCTATTTTTCCTCAATATTATTCATTGTTTCCCTTTTTGCCAGTTGTAACCTCAACCCTGCCACCCAAGATATGAAGAAACTATCAAGCCAAAAATTGAAATTTAGGGACACAAACTTTCAGAGGCTTACCCAACCACTTCATAGGGAATTTTAGATCTGATTAATTTTATAAATTTCTCTAACTCCAAAACTCCTTTCCCTAGGCACTCTCCCCTATAAGCCAAAAGCTTTCCTGCTTAACTCCAGCTTCTGTTTCCTTCATTGCTCTAATTCACTTTCAGTACTTAATTCCCAATCTTGCCTGCCTATCCATTTCTGACACTCCCTATTAAACAGTAACCAACTAATCCCAGTATTTTTCCATCATACTCCATTAAACACCAGTTCTATGGTAAACAAAATGACTTGTCATTACTCGGTCACTCAAATTTTCTCTCAATTTAATAAATATTTTTGTTTCTGGCACTGCATTTAAGTGCTGGGAACCAGCCTTCTGGGAAAGGCAGACAATACCTATGACAACTACAGTGATAGAGGTATACAGAGAGATAATTGTATAATAATGTTTGAACACATTACCTTTTTGCTCAAATGTTTACCACATCTTGGAAGTTCAAATACCTAAGTACACCTGAAACTAATATATCACACTGTATGTTAACTATACTAGAATTAAAATAAAAAACAAACACAACAACAAAAAGCAAACACCTAAATCAGACAGCCATTTAAAGTCTACCTGTTCTAGTCTCAATTTATCTCTCTTCCATTACTCCCCTGATTTACAGGTATCTCTCAGTCAAACTGGATTATTCATTCTCTGTGGTTGATAGACTCTAAATAGGTTCCCAATTATCTCCTCATTCTGCTGCTCAGGCCTTTGTGTAATTCCCTATCTTTGAGTGTGGGCAGGACCTTGCTGGTCCTGACTTGCAAAGGTAATAGGACGTCATTTTCTTGATTACAATATAAGATGCTGTAACTTCCATCTTTCTAGCAGACTCTCTCTCCCACTTTGATGAAACAAGTTGCCATGTTGGAAGACCCATGAAGCAAGGAGAGCTGATACAGCTAGAAACTGAGGCCCCTGGTCAAACAACCTAAAAGGAACTGAATCCTGACAACCATGTAAGTAAGCTTAGAGGCAGATCTGTCCTTCCCCCATTTGAGCCTTCAGATGAGGCCCCAGCCTTTGACTGCAGCACTGTGAGAAACTCTGAACAGAGAATCCATGCCCTGGCTTGGCTGACCCACAGAAACTATGAAAACCATCTAGTTTGTGGTGATTTGTTATATAGCAATAAATAAGAAATACACACCCCAGACACATCACATTCATTTTTAATTTGTTCATGTCAACTTTCCAGCCCCAAATTTGAATTAGCCCAAAATCCTACATATCTTTCAATGTTCTAGTCATTTACTATCTTCCAATGAGGCCTTCAATAATCCATCCTTCCAACTCACATACTCCTTACTTTGAACCCACAACTTTCTTTATTGAACTCTGTGACATATTTTTCCTTGTTTTAGCAACATTTAAATGTAATATATTTATTTATTTAATTCCAAGAAAACAATAAACTGGACTAATTGAATAAAACACAAAATACTCCTACCTGATTGAGATTAAGATTGTTTTCAATACTCAGGGGAATCAAATGAGGCAATACTTTTCCAGCAAGCTGCTCTTTGGTGATTCCCAACTTCTTATGTGTAAAGGTACATTTATAAATACCTGATAGAAAACAATGAGACAAATTTTATAATCCAATACCACAAATTCATAGATACTAGGAAAATATTGTATCTATATGAAATCTCTTGATAATCAGTTTAATTACAAATTTTTTCTTATCAGTGCCTAGAATGAGGATGCTCTTAAATATGGATAAGAATGATTTCAGCTTTATCATCAGTTTAAACCATGACATATTTAACCTGTACTTGCTTGGCTTAAGAGCACATTTAATATTAGTATAATACTAAAAGCCTTACTACAGTGCAACAGTAAGGTTACAGAATGATCCTCTCTCCTGAAAACACCTAAATATATATTTGAGACTTCTCACCCAAACTCGAGACATCTATTTCACAAGTATGTGAGTATAGGTTACACCTTTATTCACTTCTTTAACCAGATTTAACATGTTTAAAACTTTAATAATTTAATTCAACTCCACACAATCCTTTCCTAGTGTCTCACCTATTTACTCAAACTTCCAGAGACTGCGTATTACAACTATTCCACAAAGCCTTCAGTTGGTAAACTGAGCACATTTGTTTCTCATTCTCTGAATGCTTGTGTTATAAATGTTTTGTATATAATCCATAGCTTTAGAACACACCATATGTTATTATTTTCATGTTAATGTAAATTTCACTTATATACTCAAAGAGTAACTTTACTGAGCACCTATTAAATGCTTATTTGCTGGGCACTATGCTCATTACTTCTCCCTGCCCATTTTCTCACTGAATTCTCATAAAACTCCTATAATGATGTATTTTTACCCTCATCTGACAGATGAAATTTTTCTAAGTCATTCCAGGAACTGACACAGCCAGGACAGAAGCTAGGGCTCTTTCCACTATGCTAAACTCTTTTTCAGGAAGACTAATTTATTTGAGCCCAAAAGTCTCATACCATATACCATGTCTACAAAGGTCTACAATAAATTACTTGCTGACCATTCCTACAAATATTTACTGAGGGCTTTCTATAGACCAGGCACCTTAGTACTTTAGTAAGTGTTAAAAATACACGGCTGAGTAATTTCATTTTTCTTTAAAATTAATAAACTTTAACTTCAGTAAAAACTAAACTTGCTAATGTTTTTGTGATACTACAAGTATGTCTGTTTCCATTAGTATAGCAGACCCCAGCATTTCCAGATTGGACTATCAAAACTGTAACTATTTACAAACAATTTCAGTTTCTTGACAGAGTAATTTGTAATTATGCTAATAGAACAGAATGTGCTATAAAGCTAATATGCTTCATCAACACATCACTTAGCAGTGAAACATACTGGTTAAGATTTAAACATATATAAATTAAAAACCAGCTCTACCACTTTTCAGTTGTGTTATCTTGAATAACTTACTTCAACCCTGAGCCTCAATTTCTGTACTGTAAAACAGAAATAACAGTAGCTATCTCATTGGAATTTGGAGAGGACAAGAGATAACACAAAGAAAATACTCAACACAGTGCCTCTTACAAATTGGGTACCAAATAACTATCAAATTTTAGTATTAAGACTGGTATCAGCATGTCATGTAGCTTTGTTTGCCTCTCTTATTTGGCATCATTTTATAGGGAAAACTACATGCTATCATGGTATTTGTGAAGCTAGGATTCCCAAATGTCTAATTTGCTAAAATTAACACAAAGAAAAGTTATATCATGGTATTTATCCCATCATTCTTCAATTACTGAATGCTATATACTTGAAAAAAGGATACAAAGGTTTTATAATTTGGAAAATTCATTTGTGTGACTATAAAACAATAAAGTAGCATCAAATAACATTAAGTTTTCAGCTACCTAAAATTCCCATGAGGACTGCGGGTTCCTTGGATGGAATCTGTTGTAAGAAGGGCAGGATATCATCAAGAACAAACCACTTATCCAAGTATTCCAAAATCTTTCCTAAGCACACTAATGAATTTACACGAACCTATTAAGAGAGGTAAATTGCATTAGTCACTTAAAGTCTTGCAATCTAGAACAAAATGTTTAAGTATAAATTTAATCTTCATGTAGATATGTTAAAATCTCAAAAATAGAAGTAGGATGAGGTTTAAAAGCTCTCATCCTTTATTAACATAGGAAATCCATCTATTTACTAACTCCCCTAGACTTGTTTCAGGAAGAATTTATGATTTCTTTACCAGGACACTAGTTAGCTAAAGGTAAGGAATGACTTCAATTTTGTATCCTTTTAAATGAAGTGATTAGGATTTGAGAAGCTTTACTATATATGTGTTTATTAACAATATTTTTGGAGGGACATCTGAATTATAAAAAGGACTACATTCTCCTACCAAGTGATCAAGTTTACTAGGCTTCCAGTACTTTTCTCTAACTCAGGTTTAATTCATTCTTAAATATTTCAACAACATGTGAAAATTATCTATACTTTACCCTACCTGAAGTTTTCTATTTCTAAATATATCTTTAATACAGACATTAAAACCTAATACTTAGGAACTCTTTCACCAAAATTCTATCTATATTTGCTTGACTATTTTGATAAATATTTCACACCCTATTTTTTTGGCTTGAATTTATTAAGATAATTACTTCAAGGAGAAAAAAAGAGACAAACCAAAAAAAAAAACAAAAACAAAAACAAAAACTGGTGGTTGCCAGAAGAGAGATGGGTAGGGAATTGAGTGAAATATAGGGGATTAAGAATATACTTATTTGATGTAATGTACAGAATTGTTGAATCATTATACTGTACACCTGAAACTAATATAACACTGGATATTAATTACATTTCAATTTTTTAAAAAAGAATAAAATCAATAAAATTCCAGTTAAAAAAACTAAGAAAAACAAAATAATTTAGTTGGTTAAAAAAACACCATACTTCTACAAGAAAGATAGAAAAAAATCTGAAAAATAACATACAATTGTTTTCTGAAATTCAAAAATAAGGAATATTACAAATTCAAAAAAAGATAGCTAAAGTCTTAATTTGCTCTTAGAATCAGTATTTTAAAAGGAATTGCCGTGTGTGTGTGTGTGTGTGTGTGTGTGTGTGTGAAGAGAACCTAGAAGTACTAGTTTACTTTTATTTTTATTTTTAATATAAAATATTAGTCATGTAAGTCATGAAGAAATAGAGCTCTTATTTTACCTACCTCTGTGTAGAATTTATTTTTTCTTTATTTAAACAGTATTAAACCACAATTCTAACTCATGACTCACATTTTAGGAACTTCCCAGTTAGAATCTTTTAACCATATGTCCATGAATGCAATTCAGGAATTCACATTTGCCCCTCTGAAGGCAGGAGCATCATACATGGTATATAAAATGCAAATCCATTCCAGAGTTACTGCTCTAAATGCATTCATTATAATTCTTTGTAAACATGCCTTTGAGGGCTCAGTTGCCATCTTAAAATGAGATATAAACATCCCCAGGCATTAATACAGATCATTTAAGTACCTATGCTTCCCACCTCATACATACATGGAACTGAAGTAGAACATGCACTTTGACAAAATGTATGCTAAAATAAATGTATGCTACCATAAAATAAAAGTGTGACTTAAATGATTTTTCTTTTTCCTTTTTTAAGCTTTTTTTTTATTTTACTTTAATCTGTATACTCAATATGGGGCTGAAATTTACAACTCCAAGATCAAGAGTCCCATCCATACTCTACCAACTGAGCCAGCGAGGTACTCCCAGATTTTTAAAAGGCATTTTGAAAATGAAATTTTAGGGGCACCTGGGTGGCTCAGTCGGTTAAGCGTCCGACTTCGGCTCAGGTCATGATCTAGCAGTCAGTGAGTTCGGGTCCTGCATTGGGCTCTGTGCTGACAGCTCAGAGCCTGGAGCCTGCTTCAGATTCTGTGTCTCCTTCTCTCTGCTCCTCTCCTACTCATGCTCTGTCTCTATCTCTCAAAGATGAATAAATGTTAAAATAAATAAATAAATAAATCAAAAGGAAAAAAGATAAAAAAAAGAAAATGGAATTTTAAGCTGTATATTACTTCATCTATTTTGAAAATTCAATCAAAAAAATTAGAAAATTTCAGAGAAAAGAACTGGATTTCAAGTCTTTTTAATACTGATGAAGAAAAACACTCAGGGGGGTATAGTAGCTTGCCCAGTGGCACAGGAGAGTTAGTAGCAGAGTCAGAATAAGAAAGAACTCAGGTGTCTTGACCTCATTTCATACTTGTTCATTTTGGTAAACAATGATACTTTTTCCTATTTTTGTATTGTTTTCTATCTCAGAGCCGTTAGAACCAAAAAAACATAAACTAAAATGGATTAGGTAAATCATGTCATTTTAATAAGGTAAAATCATCTCATTTAAATTGCTTTTGCCTATCATTCCATTAAGCTACAAATGCTTATATTTATTTAAATTCACATTTCACCCAATAAAGATGAATGAGATCTCCAAAGAACTATATTTACAAAATGCAAATTTAATGACCATTATCAAACAACAATATAAAGAACTGATCAGATGAATGAAGAACATGTCTCCCTCTTTTCTAAAGCTGCCATTTGAAGAGAATATTCAATGTTACTTCTTAAAAGAATTATTTCTGGGATAAATTCTTATGATCTACTGTTAGAGAAAAGGTTGAGAATACATATGCCTCTCAATATGAGATAATGAGAACTGTTATTTATTCTACTTCCTTGACCAACAACTCTAAGTGTTAAAAATTCTGTATTCAAAGGAATCAACTGCCTTTGGCAAAGATTTTTGAGTACAACTATTTCCCGCCACTTGTATTCTTGTTAATGTATTGTTTTATTGTACCCTTATTTTTTTTTAAAGTAGGTAAGTGGTGGATATAAAAATATAGAGATAGATTACTAATAATAAAGGCAGTTTACAAAAGGAAGCTATTCAGAATGACTATAGGCTTATACACTCAATTAAACTCTCATGATTATTTCAAAACTACCAACAAAATAAATTGGGAATTAAAGCAGAAAAGTATTAAGAAAGAAAAATTACTCAGATTTTCTAGTGAAGCACTCAAAGTTAGGGGACAGGAGCAAGGTCAGGGGTGTAATAATGCAAAATTATGTATCAGGGAAAACTAAAGCTATTGCTCACTTTTTTTTTTTTATTGCTCACTTCTATAGTACTATATTATATAGGTTACCTATAGCCAAGATGAAATATATGAACAAATTACAAAAGGGTTATTTAGGGGCACCTGGGTGGCTCAGGCAGTTGAGCATCCGACTCTTGGTTTCAGCTCCGGTCATGATCTCATGGTTCTTGAGTTTGAGCCCCACATCAGGCTTCATGCTGACGGTGCAGAGCCTGCTTGAAATTCTTCTTCTCTCCCTCTCTCTCTGCCCTTACCCCCATGCAAATGTGCATGCTCTCTCTCTCAAAATAAATAAGATAAACTTAAAAAAAGATAAATGAAGTTTGTTGAAGTTAATACACTGACAGTGTGGAGGCTGCTTGGGATTCTCCCTCTCTTTGCCCCTCCCCTGCTCACTATATCTCCCTTTCTCAAAATAAATAAATAAACCTTTTTTTAAAAGGGTTATTTAATAATAAGAAAATGATTTAAAACAATGAGAAGTGAAAGAAAAGCAAAAATTAATATGCAATTACTTACAGCAAGGGAAGATGTCTGTAGACATGCATTTTTAATTCTTGGTATCAAAGCATTTTTCATGGATGGGTAGTCTATAAGATTTGCAAAGGTTGGAATGATGTTTAAACAGAGTTCCTATTAAGAAAATACACTGATTCAATCTTAGAGAAAGACTCTCTTCATCCTTTCTCCCACACATTAAAAACATTTTGCATTTACATAGCTAATTTGTCACATAGTTTGAAATAAACTTTTATTTGTGTTTTATCATTTGCTCCTTTCAACAACTAGTTGAAAGAAGAGTTGTCACTAATTTTCAATTTTACAGATGAGAAAACAGACTCAAAAGATCTTATTCAAGGGGCGCGTGGGTGGTTCAGTCAGTTCAGAGTCCAACTCTTGTTTCAGCCCAGGTCATGATCTCATGGTTTGTGAGTTTGAGCCCTGCATCGGGCTCTGCTGCTGACAGCGCAGAGCCTGCTTTGGATTCTCTCTCTCCCTCTGTCTGCCCCTCCCCTGCTTATGCTCTCTCTCTCCCTCTCTCAAAATAAATAAAACTTTTTTAAAAAATTTAAAAAGGACCTTACTCAAAATCATGCAAAGTCATATAACTAGCTTATGGTAACAACAGTCCTTGGTCTTCATTCCTAATTTCTTTCCATGATAACACAATTCATCAATTCATCATTTATTATTTAAAAATGGGAACACCTAAGTTTTGCTATCTTTCACAATAAGGATTAAATACAAAGTAACATAGAACTATTCCTCTTAAATAAGGGATTTCTTAGCTTATCATAAAATAGAATACAAACATTTTCTTTAACATATTTTAAAAGATTGTTTTATAATATTGGGGAGAAATACAATAAGACACTATTATGTAACCCCAGTTTTTAAAACATGTATGCATATGTGTCTGTCTACAGGCTTAGGGAAAAAGACTCAAGGATAGATATGGAAATGTTAACTATGGGCATCTCTGAGAGAGGATTTTAATTTTCTTTATATGTTTAAGCACTTCCAAATTCTAAAACTTAAGCAAGTATAACTCATAGAAACAGGAAAAAGTTATTTAAAACATTGTTAACTAATATTGGCCACAATGTAAATGACTATAACTGGGAACTCTGAATGAGGCTAACAGAGGAAAAGGGGGACTAAATGAGATAAGGAAAAGAACAAGAAATGGCTTGAGAACTAACTGGCTCAAGAACATATATCTCAGATACCTTATAAGAGCAGAATGTTCCTTGTAGCAAAGCAAAGAAGAAGGGATTACTAAAGAAAATGGAGGCATAATTGTGTGTCAGGGAAGGAGTTAGACAATATTCGGTATACTTAAAGACATTCATTTGTAGTTAGCAAACAGAAATAAATTAACTACTAACAATCTGTTATCAAAATAATGGCCAAGTATTTTATTTGCTTTACTCCCAATTTCCAAAAAGCAGCTATTAAGAGTTGCATCCACTCGGAATTGTAATTAATAAGTGTGACATAACTTGAGGATAAGAAGTACAAGCTACGTTTAAGGATGCCCATTTTCCAAAGATGGGCAAGAATAGGCAAGAGTGAGCAGTTTATAAGATACTGTACTCCTGTTACCAGAGGGGACCTCTGTAGGGAAGGTCAGCCTTTAATTCATGAGAGCAAGCATACATGTGCACTATGCTGTATAACCTAGCAATAGGTTATAAAGAGGCAAATCTTAAATTATGTCTAAATCATTTAGCTAAAAGTGGGGAGGAAGAGCTCTTTTCCAAGAAGGAAATACAATGAAGAACCTAGAAACAGGAGACTGAAACAAACCAAAACTCAAGGAAGTCATTAGCTCATTCTCAGGAATTTCTGCCTCTTAGTTTATACTTTATAACTGGTGGTGGGGAGAGGAGAAAAAGCATAGCTTCTAAGTTTAATTTTAAAGGTAAAAATTTTTTATTTGGTTCACATATACATTTCTATTCAAGCCTCTAAGCACCCTAATTTTTGTACATCATTTTCTACTTTCCTAAATGTACTTCTGAACCCCCTTTAGCCTCCTAAATATTTCTAATCAAACTTCATTTTAAAAATATCACTCCAGAGGCACCTGGAGGCTCTTGATCTCAGCTCAGGTCATGGTCCCACGGTTGTGGAATGGAAACCCAAGTCGGGCTCCACACTGAGTCGAGATTCTCTCCCTGTGTTTATGATTCTCTCTCTCTCTCTCTCTCTCTCCCCCTCTGCCCTTCTCCCCACTTTGTGCTCTCTCTAAAAAAAAAAAAAAAAAAAAAAAAAAAAAAATTAAAATTAAATAAAAAATATCACTCCAAAAATGAATTTCCAAAGTTACTTTCCAGCCTTCCATTTGCTTGAAACTTGAAGACTTTTGTTTCTTGGGGTGCCTGGATGGCTCAGACAGTTCAGTGTCCAATTCTTGGTCTCAGCTCAGGTCATGATCTCATGGTTTGAGAGTTTGAGCCCCACACTGGACTCTGTGCTGATAGTGTGGAGGCTTCTTGGGATCCTGTCTCCCTTGCTTTCTGCCCCTCCCCCATTCGTTCTCTATCTCTCTCTCAAAATAAATAAACATTTAAATAAAGACTTTTGTTTCTTGCTTTTATTCTAGTATTCTCCCAAAGATCAGATAGTCTTTTAACTTTAACACTCTTACCAAGCAATGACGATACTAATTAATTGGACTGGTGACTAAAGACATACTGAATGATACAAGAAATGTGGGTTTCTAAAATTCAGCAAAGCTGCACAGGTCAATCTGATTTAAATATTAACTATTTCAATAAATACTTATTGGCTGATGTGTATTGGCCAAATGAACCCCCTTATGAAGAAAAATTAGCTTTCACATCACTCAACATTTCTCTCCTTCCTAATCTCAGTGAACATAAAACCAGGTTGGCTACACAGGGCCTGTGGGAATGTTTTAAGAAGCTATAATTCATAACTCCTTTGGAAAGGCCTAAAAAGTAAAAGTAAGTACTTCTTTGTCCCATGTCATTTGGACAAAACCAGCATATCTTCACCTTTAAGAAGGCATGACGTTATATGGAAAAAATATAACATGAACCTCACAACTTTGAATAAGCAAAAACCTAGACAAAGACTAAAATGAGTCAAAAAAGTGACCTTATACATGTGGTATTAGGTTCACATTATTTTTAAGTAATCTCCATACCCAACATGAAGTTTGAACTCACACCCCAAAATCAAGAGTTGCATTCGCTACTGACTGAGCCAGCCAGGTGTCCCTGGTATTAGGTTCACATTAGAAAAAAAAAGGCTTTGGTCAATAACCTTTAAAAATTAAAATTCTGTTTTTCTTTACTAGAATTTCTATACTGGCAAAGAAACTTTAAATATAAAACCATTTATGCAATGAGATGTTCTTAACATAGGTACTTATTTTCCAAAGTAAAAAAAAAAAAAAAAAGGAAAAAATTATACTTTTAACAGCAATCCAAAATTTTTTTGCCAGACAGCCCTATAGAACCAAAATTTTAATGGCAAAGCTAAAGAACTAAGCTTGGCAAAGTACATGATGTTTTAACATAACCTCTATGACACACAGAAATAGGTATAAATGCATTAGGAATGGTCACACTAGGGGTGCCTGGGTGGCGCAGTCGGTTAAGGGTCCGACTTCAGCCAGGTCACGATCTCCCGGTCCGTGAGTTCGAGCCCCGCGTCAGGCTCTGGGCTGATGGCTCGGAGCCTGGAGCCTGTTTCCGATTCTGTGTCTCCCTCTCTCTCTGCCCCTCCCCCATTCATGCTCTGTCTCTCTCTGTCCCAAAAATAAATAAATAAACGTTGAAAAAAAAATTAAAAAAAAAAAAGGAATGGTCACACTAAATTACTGTCTGGTTTGCTATCTACTTGCTACACAAATTAACTTCAGTATAGAAGGAACACTTAGAAAAGTAAGTTATCAAGCATGAAAAAAAATTAGGAATATGGGAATATTTAATGTTTTCATTAAAAAAGTCACATGTATCTTTGACATTTCATTCCTATGTTAGTTATTCATTTAGGAAGAAGATATACAATGATTCAACTATAAGAAATCAAATCTTTCAGAATAGAACATTTTTTTTTTCAACGTTTATTTATTTTTGGGACAGAGAGAGACAGAGCATGAACGGGGGAAGGGCAGAGAGAGAGGGAGACACAGAATCGGAAACAGGTTCCAGGCTCTGAGCCATCAGCCCAGAGCCTGACGCGGGGCTCGAACTCACGGACCGCAAGATCGTGACCTGGCTGAAGTCGGACGCTTAACTGACTGCGCCACCCAGGCGCCCCCAGAATAGAACATTTTTGATAAATAAAAGCAATGAA
This sequence comes from Prionailurus bengalensis, assembly GCF_016509475.1. Classification (NCBI taxonomy): domain Eukaryota; kingdom Metazoa; phylum Chordata; class Mammalia; order Carnivora; family Felidae; genus Prionailurus; species Prionailurus bengalensis. The sequence continues at coordinate 120,850,766 of NC_057358.1, read as the reverse complement.
TCTTTTACTTCGTTAATACAGATATTTGTCAATACATTCTTTAAATTAGTTGGGAGCAGATACATTTTAGTAACAGTATATAATGCAATTCAATGGATTAATAATATAGATCACTATTGAGCTTTATATAAAAGAGTTTATAATTCAAACCCAAAATGTACTTCTTTCTTTTTTTTAAAAATCAAAATCATTATTTAAAAAAATCAAATATTATACCTGGATCTGAATGGAAGGAGCCTCTAGTGCTCTATAAACCATTGGTAAGACACTGTTCTTTATCTCATCAGGAGGAGTTTTGGTTAGTAGCAAATCCATTTTTTGTAGGAAAATTAACAAAATCTGTGTAGAAAAAAGGAACAATGTATTAAAGCCTAGAATCTTTATAAGATTTCACATATGACAAAATTTAAAGTCTCTTCAAAAAAGTAAGTTCTGTATTTTGACACTCACCATGTTGCTAGCCTGAGGGCATGGAAGACAAAAACATACAAATCAAGTTTCTTAGATTTCTGGAAGCACAATATTTAACATTTGCTCTCAGTTTAAACATTTAAGTGAAGACTAATTTCCTAACTCTCACATATCTTCGGCAATACATTACTCACCTGTAAGTACCGCTATCTGGGTATCCACTGGGTTTAAAAATAAATAAATAAATAAATAAATAAATAAATAAGGCCTGAGAACAGCAAAGTCAGATATCCCAAAGAAGTAGTTCACTTGGCTTCTAAGTTTAAGAACAGAAGAAAAGGTACAGAAATGAAAAGGTCTGTCAGGAAAAATTCTAAAAAGAGACATTTTCAATAGTCTCCAATCATGTTTTCTCACCTAGTTGCCACACATACCTAGATTATAAGGAAAAAATGGCCCCTTCTATTCATGCAGACTACATGAGTGTTTCATGAGTGAACATGTGGCTCCGCCACTTTCACTCCTAACATCTTGACCATATTTGGGGAACTCTGCTTCAAAGCCTACAGTTCCCTCATCTGCCCTTTCTTAGCCATAGGAACTCTTGCTTCACCACCACAGACTTCCTTCTGTTCCCCTCCTTTTAAAGGAAGGACCGCAAATAGCCTCTCATAAAACCATTAAATCACACAGCTGATGGTTTATTAATATGCTACTGCCATGGAATGGCAGAAATATGTAGTAATATTTACTATGTGTCTAGAAATTTCATTTAATCTCAACAACCCCTTTTGTTTCAGAAATGAGCAAAACTAAGGTTTTAAGAGTCTAATGACTTGCCCATGTCATCCTTCTAATAAGGATGAAGAAGACCAGATTCAAACCCAGGTGTGTGACCCTACTGCTCTTAAATCCAAGACTACCTTGGGGCGCCTGGGTGACTCAGTTGGTGAAGCATCTGACTTCGGCTTGGGGCGCCTGGGTGACTCAGTTGGTGAAGCATCTGACTTCGGCTCAGGTCATGATTTCACAGTTCGTGAGTTCGAGCCCTGCATCGGGATCTGTGCTGACAGCTCAGAGCCTAGAGCTGCTTCGGATTCTGTGTTTCCCTCACTCTCTGCCCCTCCCCAGCTCATGATGTCTCTCTCTCACAAACAATTTTTAATTTTTTTTAACATCTATTCATTTTTGAGAGACAAAGAGAGACATAGCATGAGTGGGGGAGGGGCAGAGAGAGAGGGAGATGCAGAATCTGAAACAGGCTCCAAGCTCTGAACTGTCAGTACAAAGCCCAACTCGGGGCTTGAACTCACAGACTGTGAGATCATGACCTGAGCTGAAGTTGGACGCTTACCCACTGAGCCACCCAGGCGCCCCTAAAAAAATTTTTTTAAAAACCCAAGACTACCTTGAATCTGACAAATATTATAATCGAGTCTAACATCAGAAATTAATTACATTTTAACTTATAATACACACACACACATTATTTCCATGGTGCTGTAAGCATTTTCCTCCTCCTGGTAAAACTATTTATCAGCAATAAAATAAAGAGAAACAACTGGCATAAACTATCTACAAGCTAAAGACCCTAAATAACAAAAAGAAAAACAAAAACAAATATTTAAAAGTACAGAAGAAAAAGAAATACTTCTTTTCACAAACCAATAACTTTCAATAAGTCCAATAAGAACAGTATGCCAGATCTCAATATAATTTATTTTCTGAGGTGGTAACTTACGGAGAGCTATCAACATTTACTTGCAAAGTTTAATTATAATTTTAGGAATGGTTCATTTCAAACATATGCAAAATAGGTTCTAATAGAAAAAAAAGTCTCTTATACTTACCTCAATTTTTAAAAAGTCACACATCCATTTCTTTTGTTTTCAGTGATAGTCATCATTGACTAATATCATTAAGTAACAGAAAACAAATAGGAAAGAGTATTTACATACATACCTGGATTGGCTCCTGCTGTTTAAAAACAGGGCCAAGTTCAGGTAGAATTAATTTGACATATTCTTCTTTGGTGCATTCTTCAGCAATCAGTAGAACATTGGGCAAAACAAAAGGTACCATATCAGGGTTTACAAATTCTGAAGTCAAACAAGGCAAAATTCTCTGCACAATGACACGCTGAAAGGCAAAAATGTTTTCATAAAACTAAATTTGACTTCGGGTCTTTAGTGTTAATATTGAAGTTACAGTCTAAAATGTCCAATCCCTTTGGGGAAGATGACCATATGATTTCCCTCAGGAAACCTTCCTTCATTAAGTCTTCACTAATTTGTTTCTCCTCTTCATTACTTATGATTCATACCACACAATTTAAAAACTGTCCTGTATTATTAATTGTTGTTTCATGCATATTGACTCTATCTACACTTACTGAAAGAGCCTTGAGAGCAAGAACAATATTTATGTTTCCTCTTTATTCTCCATAGCATCTAAGTAAAGGGCTAACTAAACAAACAGTGAATAATCAAAGAGTATCGGCAGATTAAACACTGGAGATATTTTTGCAGGAATCACCAGTTTTCCAACCATTGACTTCTATGGCATTCACCAACATATTTTAGACTATATTACACTCATGATTTAATAAGCCAGAGAAGGAGAGTTACAGGAACTGGAGAGGCTAGTATCAATACAGAAGTATCGCTTAATTGCTGGTGAAGCAATGATCTCCACAATGACAGCTTATGGACCTGTCCTCTGACATTTAATGTGCAAGCACTACCTTTGCATAGGTAGTATTCTTCTAATTTTTTTACCTAATTTTTTAGATGATTTTTGGACCCCACGAAAAAGGTCCACTAAACTTTTAGCTTCAGTCTGCAGCCTTCTATAGTCATTTATGCACCTAAGGCAAAAGTTCTATTTATTTCTCTGGAAGAGTTATTATAGTAAATGAAAATCCTGTCTGTAAGAAAAAACTGATCAACAACAAACCTTGGGCAGTTTTGGTAGAACTTTTGGCAGTCCTTTGAAAAACTGTGATTTCTGAAGATTATCTCTTTGGAATAAGGTATCAAAATACTGCAGTGTTACTGCACCAACATCATCAAAGAAGGGAATCTAAAAATAGGGAAATAAAATTATTTTGGTAAATATTAAAGTACTTCTCATACCTGAAACTGCCATAATATAGTAAAAAAAAATTTAGAAACATTTAGCAAAATACTAAAAAGCACTTAATAGTTCTAATTATAAAAATCAAAATAAGGAATAACCAAATTTCTTTTCAGGTTCAAATTTTTCAGTTGGTACCTGTGAGTTCCCTAGGCAGTAACATTTTCTTTACCTAACTAATAAATGCTGAAAGATTTAATATCTTGAAGGCATAAAGAGCACTATTAAAATCCATGCTTACATGAGTAAATTAGAAGGCCATGAATTCTTGGGGTGTCCAGAATTTCTACACCTGTATAACTATTAGGATTCTAATTATCTGAAATCTTATTTTATATCACAGCAATTATACACATAAATTATTTAACTGTTTAAAGATTAAAAGAAGTTGCATATTTAACACATTTGAGAATACAGATGTTATCTGGGGCCTCTGGCTAAATCTTGCTTTAGAAGCACTTAATCTACTTTTAACTCCTTGTCTCTCTTCCACCTAAGGCAGGAATCCATGTGTACTCACCTTGGTCATTTGATCTGCATCTGGTCTTACAGTCGGAGTTACATTTAACAGTAGTTTTACATGTTCACGGACTTCCTCGGGTATATTTGAAAGTGAACTAGATCCTAAACGACTCAACTATTCAAAAGAGTAATACTATTAAATATGAATATAAAATATTCAAAAAGATAATGCATTTACAGTCAACAGTCTATTTAAAAAACCTTTTTTTCCTCAAAAAAACTAAAAACAGAACTACCCTACAATCCAGCAATTGCACTACTAGGCGTTTATCCAAGGGATACAGGGGTGTTGTTTCAAAGGGACACATGCACCCCCATGTTTATAGCAGCACTATCAACAATAGCCAAGGTATGGAAAGAGCCCAAATGTCCATCAATGGATGAATGGATAAAGAAGATGTGGTACATATATACAATGGAGTATTACTCGGCAATCAAAAAGAATGAAATCTTGCCATTTGCAACTAAGTGGATGGAACTGGCGGGTATTATGGTAAGTGAAATTAGTCAGAGAAAGACAAAAATCATATGACTTCATTCGTATGAGGACTTTAAGAAACAAAACAGATGAACATAAGGGGAGGGAAACAAAAAGAATATAAAAACAGGGAGGGGGACAAAACAGAAGAGACTCATAAACTGAGGGTTTATGGAGGGGTTGTGGGAGGGGGGATGGGCTAAATGGGTAAGGGGCAGTAAGGAATCTACTCCTGAAATCACAGTTGCACTATATGCTAACTAATTTGGATATAAGTTTTAAAAAAAAATTAAAATTAAAGCAAAAACAAAAAACAAAAAAAACCTTTTTTAAGTTTATTCAAAAATATATTTTACACTGAACAAACTGCTAATTCTACTGTGGCAAGATAATTAAAACACTTATCTTCAATACCTGAAATTGTTTCTATGACAAAAACAAAATGCCCATCATTTTAGATCATATTTCAGTATTCACTCTAGTAAATAAATGCCACAATTAAAGTTGTGGTAACAAACTTTGATCCTCATTATTTATAGAATTACCTTTTTTATGTTGATTTTATGCAAACTTAAAATATGAGACAATCATCTCACTTTACAGAATTTTCTGGGGACTTTTTTTTTTTTTTTAACGTTTATTTATTTTTGAGACAGAGAGAGACACAGCATGAACAGGGGAGGGTCAGAGAGAGGGAGACACAGAATCTGAAGCAGGCTCTAGGCTCTGAGCTGTCAGCACAGAGCCCGACGCGGGGCTCAAACCCACGAACCATGAGATCATGACCTGAGCCGAAGTCGGACGCTTAACCGACTGAGCCACCCAGGCGCCCCTTTCTGGGGACATTTTTAAAAATCAAAGAAAAATTTAATACATTTTTAATGCAAGCAAATATTTATATATAAGGCAAATTACCTGATCCAACTGCCTACTAAAACTCTTGTAAATATCTTGCTTGTTAACTTCAAATATGGGTTTCCCTTTGTTAAATACAGCATACATGACAGTTCCTAGAGAGTACATATCACTGGCTGTTTCACAGCTCACAGAAAGTATGTATTCAGGAGCCAAATATTCAGGATTTGGAAGACACAATGATGGTAGATTTGGGTCCCATTCTTTACAAGGAAATTTAGGCTATAAGAACACAGAAAAGGGATTACAAAGATTAAATATTTTAAATTAAGGCAAACCACTATCAAACCGTAGCAACCTAATTTTACATTCATACTCAGTCATGCAAGTAAAAACACTACCACCTTCAATCCTAAAATTCCCAATCTGGAAAGGACACTAGACAAACTGAGAGATATGAATAAGAACTCTTGCAACTTTCAGATGATTGGACCTCTCTTCCAGAAGACAAATTATCACTATAAGATGCAATATGAATATGAAAAGGTAGAACCTATGTTCTATGATACATAAGCTTCAAGTTTTCTGGACTCAGATTATCATTTGAAGCCTTGTTCTTTCACTAACTAGCTGCATGATTTAGTTAACAAGTTCAAAAGGTTGTTGTAAGATTAAACAAATGCATGGGGAAAAATGAACCTAACAAAGTGTCTGACCCAAAGTGTATATTCAACCAATACTAATTCTTTCTGCTTCCTTTAAGAGTTTACTTCAATTACAAATCTATCTTAGGTCAAATCAGGATCCCTTTAACAACTACATATATTAAAAACCTGAAATATTACAGTATTTCCTAAGTATAAATAGGCAGATACGATAATCACTAAGTAACAGGTGCTTTGGAACCAGAGAGACTGGGTTCAAATCCTAGCTCTACCACTTAACCACCTGCCTAAACTTAGGCAGATTATTTTACTCTATGAGCCTAATTTAGTCATCTATATTATTCCTGTATCTCACCGACTGTGGTTAAGAAAATACATAAAAAGTGTTTAGTAAAGTGCTTCAATAAACGTTAGCTATTATTATCACTGCTACTGTTGTTATCATGCTCCCTGTAGAAGATTCTGTAGTCCAATAAATTAGGAAAACACTACTAGAGATTCACAATGTTTGTTAGTGTATTTGACATCCTAAGGAAAAAAAAGCCTACTTAACCCAACGGTTCTCAGATTTGTTTAACTCTAGCATCCTTTACTCAAGTAACATTACTATGGAATTACCAAGCTGAAGAATACTCTTAGGTAAAATGAACACTAGAAATTTCTATAAAGTTAAACATTTAAACATACATTGTACCACATAGCCTATTTCTACACATTTATCAGGCATGCAAATTCTCTAGTCCATTCCAGATGCATCACAAATTTCCATAGCTTTAAAAAAAATTAGAACACTGGGGCACCTGGCTGGCTCAGTCTGTGGAGCACGTGACTCTTGATCTCAGGGTTGTGAGTTCGAGCCCCATGTTGGGTGTAGAGATTGCTTACAATAAAATCTTTTTAAAAAATTAGAAGATTTAAAACCTTCATTACCTCTTGTTCAGAAGGATTGGATGATGATACACAAAAATCAAACCCCATTATTTTCCAGGCTCCACTTTTATTCAAAATTATATTTTCAGGTGTGATATTTCCATGAACCATTTTCACACTGCTGTGCAAAAATGACAATCCTTCAGAAACCTGTAAACAGGGGGAAAAAGACTTTTACATTAAATAAAATTCCTTTCAAGTACAATAATAAAATGTCTCTTAAAAATCATAATTGCTGCTTCTCCCAATAGAAGATTTTTTTACATGCAGGTAACCATTAATTTAATCATAAATGCAAAAGAGAAGATATTCTCAGTTGCCACAACGATCAAAGCATTAGTGGGAAAACCCATTTATAAAACCAGAATACACTCTTCATTAAAGTTCCTTTCTATATCCATATAAGCAAAAGAAAAGAATTTAAAAGCACTTTGCTATCCAAATTTATCAAGTTCCTATGTTTGAAAAATGAAGGAATCTTTGGTTCCCAAGATACAGATAGTAAGTATCAAGGGACACCTTTGTCAATTTTATTCTAATTCTTAGTATTTTTACATACTCACACTTCATATTGAAGTTCGGTTTTTCTGAAAAGTATTGTGCTTTGTTTTCAAATATTAATTGATGCTCACTCATTCTCAGGCTGGATTAGTATCAGGCAATTTTTATATCTGTACCTGAGACTACTATGGAATCTGTTAACCAAAAATGAAGACTGGATTTCCGTTTCCAGGAGTAGATTTTGGCAAACTAAGGCTCCCTGACTTCCAAGACACCATTCCCCCAGGTTTTTCCCCAACTCCACTGGCCGCTGCTTTTCAGTCTGTTTACACTGCTGGTTCCTCCTCAGTACCCCAACCTCCTGGACTCAATGTTTGGACATCTGAAGTTTCCATGTACTCTTTCTCAGTTTTCTTATACCTTTCAATACCATCTATATGTTGACTGTTCCCAAATTCTCTCCAGCCTGGCCCTCTTTTCTAATGTCCAGACTTGATTATCTGACTGCCTTCTCGATTTCTTTCCCTGGAATGTTTTACAAGCATTTCAATCTTAGAAGAATCTGAAACTGAGCTTCCCCTACAATTCTGTTCTCTCCTCTTGTAGTCTTTTCCCTGTATCAGTTAATGGCCACTTCATTTTTCCATTTTCAAAAACTTTTGAGTTATCCTGCACTACTCTATTTTTCTTATACGATAAAGCCATCTGCAAAGCCCAATACCTTTACTACTAAAATACATTTAGAATCTGATCCTGTCTTACCACCTTCCCTACTCTAGACCATCATCATCTCTGGCCTGTATTACTATAACAGTCACCTACTTCACCTCTTTGTTTTTGTTCTTACTCTTCTACATAGTTTAATTCTCAATAAGTAGCTACCATGCCAAGTCACTTTCCTACTCAAAGACTTCCAAAGACCTTTCCTTTCTCTCAGAGTAAAATTCAAAGTATTTCTCTGGCTCTCAGGGATAACAGGACTTAACCGCTCATTAACTCCATGACCTTGTCTCCTACTACTCATCTTCTTATTTACTCCTCTCCACCACTCCTCTCCACCACTCCACCACTCCAGTCCATAACAGGACTTAACCGCTCATTAACTCCATGACCTTGTCTCCTACTACTCACCTTCTTATTTACTCCTCTCCACCACTCCAGGTATTTCACTACCTCTTGAACATGTCATGCATGATTCTGTCTCAGGGTCTTTGCACTTGCTGTTCTTTCTGCCCAGACCATTCTTTCCCTACATATCTATATGGTTCGCTTCTTTGCTTTTTTCAGGTCTTTACTCAAATGTCACCTTTTCAGTTATAGATATCCTGACTACCTCCATCCAAAAGTGCAAACTTTCCCTCCACATCCAAACCATCCTCTTCCCTCTTCACCTTTTTTCTCCATGTGCACTTATCATAATCTAATATATTTACTTATTTTATTGTCTCTCTTCCCCATGAGAATGTAAGTTCTGAAAAGCAAGAATTTGTGTCTGTTTTTTTCACTGCCATACTTTCAGCATCCAGAACTGTGCCACACATACAGCTATCCAATAAATATTGCTTAATGATTTAATACAAAAACAAATTCTCTAAAAAAAAATCCCTTACAGTTTCAACATGAAGACAAGTCAACAGTAAAGAATGTAAAGAGTACTATTTTAGAAGATATCTGAATTCCTGTCCCCACTTCATTACTTACTAGTCTTGCAACTTTGAGCAAGTCACTGAACCTATGTAGGTCCCAGATGGTAAATTACTTCAAATAATGGCATATTAACCTCTTAATAAGTGTGGGAAATCATAAGATTCCATACCATTCTCAATTCCCATCCCCGTAGTCAGTCAACTGGGCCTATTCTAATTCTGTATAACATCACTCTATACCTCTAGTACTTCCTATGATTTTTGACCAAGACTTTTTAACTATCATTAACTATTTTTACCGGCAAGCACTATGCTAAGTACTTACAAATTTACACATTTGACTCTGAAAATAACCCCATAGGGTAAGAATTATTTCCCATACATTTTCCCTACCCCCCAAGTTCTACTCTTCTAGCATGATAGTTCTAAAATGCTTATCAGACCAGGTCATTTACTCTGCTTAAAATCCTTCAGTGTTCCCCATCATCAAAAAGGTCTTTTTCTATCTTTTCAGTTTCATTTTTCATCACTCCCTGAGACGCGATGTGCTACCTCTAACTGCCTGATATTTACCCTGAGTAACTAGTATAATAAGCAATTAGGGGCTTAATATTTCTCAGATGAATGTTCTCTAGTTCTAACACATTCGAACCCACGAAATTCATATAAGATTTGCATTTTAAAAAATGCTTATTCCTCAAATTTAATTTATAAAATATACAAAGTTTATCAGTCTAGAAAAGTTTTCCTAACTTTACAAGGAAAAAGAAACCCCTATGCATGCTTATTGTATATTTCAGGCATTAATTTGATAGATACTTTTATATAATTATCTCAGTTAATCTTTGGAACCATTTTATGGTTGGGGAAAAAAAAGTTCAGATGCTTATTACAAAGCTACAGTAATCAAAACAGTGTGCATTGGCGTAAAGACAGAAATATAGACCAATGGAACAGAATGGCATATATAGTCAAATGATTTTTGAGAAAGGTACAAAGACCATTCAATGAGGAAAGGATGGAAGTTTCAACAAAGGGTGCTGGGAAAATTGGATATCCATAGTCAAAACAATGAGGTTGTATCCTTACCTTAAACCATATGTAAACATCAACTCAAAATAAATCAAAGGCCTAAACATAAGACTAAAACTATAAAACTCTTAGAAAAAAACAGGGGAAAAGCTTCATGACACTGGATTTGGCAATGACTTCTTAAATATGACACCAAATGCAACAAAAGAAAAAATAAATTGGATATATCAAAATAAAAAACTTCTGTGCATCAAAGGACAAAATCAAAAGAGTGAAAAGGCAATCCACAGAATGGGAGAAAATGTTTGCAAATCATATATCTGATAAGAGGTTAATATCTGGAATATACAATGAACACCTACAACTCAACAACAAAACAAACAACCTAATTCAAAAATGGGCAAGAGACTTGAATAGACATTTCTCCAAAGACAATATGCAAATGGATAATAAGCACATGAAAAGATGCTTAAATTTACTAACCACTAAGAAAATGCAAATCAAAACCACAACAATCCACCATCTCATTACTATGAGGATGGCCACTATCAAAAACTAGAAAACAAATGTTAGTGAGGACATGGAGAAATTAGAACCCTGTGCACTACTGGTAGAAATATAAAATGGTATAGCTATGGAAAACACTATGGAAAACATTATGCCAGTTCCTCAAAAAATTAAAATAGAATTACCATATGATCCAGCAATTCCACTTCTGGGTATATCCCCAAAAGAACTTTGAAAGCAAGATCTTGAAGAGAAACTTCTACACCCATGTTCACAGCAGTATTACTCACAATAGCCAAGATATGGAAGCAACCCAAGTATCCACAGACAAACGAATGAATAAATATAATTCCGTAAATATATACAATGGATTATTTAACCTAACAAAGGAAGGAAATTCTGATACACACTATGACACAGATAAACCTTGAGAACATTATAGTAAGAGAAATAAACCAGTCAAAAAGAAATAATAATGCATGATTCCACTTATATGAGGCACCTAAAGTAGTCAAATTCATAGAAAATGAAAGTAGACTGGTTGCCAGGGGCTGAGGAGTGGTGGGGTTGGGGGATGGGGAGTTACAGTTGCATGGATCCAGTTTCAGTTTTCCAAGGTGAAAGAGTTCTGGGGATGGATGATGGTATGTTTGCACAACAATGTGAATGTACTAAATCCAACTGAACTATACACTCGAAAATGGTAGGACAGTAAATTTTACATTATGTGTATTTTATCACAATTAAAAAATATATACTGTTAAGCAAACAAGATAAGCTAGACACTAGATACTAGAAGAAAATATCTGTAACTCATGTATCTGACAAAAGACTTGTGTCCACAATATATAAAGAAACCTCAAAACTCAATAATAAAAACCCATTCAAAAAATGGGCAAAAGAGCTGAATAGACATTTCACCAAAAAATATTCAGAGGGCAAAGTATATGAAAAGGTGTTCAACATCATTATTCATCAGGGAAATGCAAATTAAAGCCCCAACAAAATACCACTGCATACTGATTAGAATGGCTAAAATTATAAAGACAAACCATACTTCTGGCAAATATGTGGTAAAAATGGAACTCTCATACACTGCAATAGGAATGTAAAATTAAAAGAAATTTAAAAAATTAAAAAAGGAATGTAAAATGGTGTTACCACTTTAGAAGAGTTTGAAGTTTCCAAAGAACCAAAATGTATACATACCATTTGATCTAGCCATCCCATTTCTAGGTACTTAACAAAGAGAAATTAAAGGATAAGTACAAAAACTTGTATATATTAAAGCACATATACAAAAACTTGTATATGAGTATTCACAGCAGCTATATTTGTAATAACCAAAACCAGAAACAAACCAAATGACCATCAACTGATGAATGGATAAACAAACTATGTTATATCCATACAATGGACTACCACTCAGCAATAAAAAATTATTGATATGCACAACTATATGGATGAATCTCAAAAGAATTAAGTGAAAGAAGCCAGGCAGAAAAAAAAGAGTACATATAAAATGATTCCAGTTAGAAAATTGTAGAAAATACAAACCAATTCATAGTGACAGAAAGCAGGTCAGTGGTTTCCTGGGACAAGAGATAGAAAGATAGCAAGAAGTAGGAGGGAAGGATTACAGTGGGTATAAGAATACTTTGGGGGGTCATGAATATGTGCATTATTTTTATTGCAGCGATGGTTTCACAGGTATATATGTCAAATTTATAAAACCATATAGTATTTTAATATGTAAAGTTTATTGTATACCAATTAATAACTTAATAAATCTGTTAAAAAATCATAAAATGATCTCTGTCCCCAAGGAACTAAAATTCTACTGCACAAATTTACTCTATAGAGTTGAAGATATTTCATTTTGGTAAACAGGGAAAGGAAAATTAGAAAAAGTGGACATATAAGAAAAGGCTAACAATATCTCTTGATGCCTATTAAATAATTTCCTTAAAGATGTAATTTTTAATTTTTATTAAATACTTAAGTACTTCAACTTAATAGTTTGTTTATGAAATGCATTAACGAGGTTTAGAACTCAAAAAGATAAAAATGGAACCACCCCAACCACCAGTCAGTAAGTGCCCTTCTACAAAGGTTACCAATGTTATGTTTCATAAATTTAAAATATAATTTGGGACACCTGGGTGGCTCAGTCAGTTAAGCATTTGACTTCAGCTCAGGTCAAGATCTCATGGGTGTGTGAGTTCAAGCCCCGCATCAGGCTCTGTGCTAATACCTCAGAGCCTGGAGCCTGCTTCGGATTCTGTGCCTCCCTCTCTCTCTGCCCTCCCCCTACTCACTCTCTCTCTCTCTCTCTCCCAAAAATAAATAAAAATTTTTAAAAAAATAAAGTAAAAAAAATAAAATATAATTTAAACCTAACAACAAACTGTAGAAAAACTACAAAATACGGAAATAGTTTTAAATTACTGAAAGGATCCAAAGGTTTACCTGAAGCAGTTTATATTGCTAATAAGTTTGAAACAGCCAAAAAACAATTTTGAAAGAAAAAACTCTTTTCACATGACGAACAAAAATACATACCTGGAGCAAACCATATTTGGTTTCTACATCATAAAGGTTATAATCCTTAATGTCTGGAGATACAGGGGAAGGTAGATTTTCCCAGTTACCTAAAACATTGGCTAAACTGGCAAAAACTGGTTCTGTACAAAATGCCAAGCAATCCCTGTTTTAAAAAAGAAAAAGATTTATTTATCACCATTTTTCCCCACATTATCAAAATCAAATGTACATAAAATATTAGTGGTCAACAAGAAAGTAGACTTAGATTTATTTTCAACATTAATATAATACACAATTTTCAGAATATGCTCAAAGGAACCTGCAAGTTTCCCACAGACCACCCTGGAGCAAGAGGAGTCAGAAAAGGGCACAGAGAACAGCTCCAGGGGCCTCTATAACTACTTCAATCAGAGCAGCTTTGCTTTTACCTACTTTATATATAATTTTAAAAGGTGTCACAATTTTTAAAATTTTAAATTACTGCTCCTTGATATATAAGAATATTTAGAAATTCAGAAAACATTAGATATTAACATTCAATAGGCTTTATGGAGTAATTATAAAGAACTCAGGCTTTGAAGATGGACAAATACCCAACTTCAAGTCCTAGCATCCCTATCCCCTGACTACGTGACTTGGACACCTCAGCTCTGAGACTCACTTTGCCCATTCGTAAAATGCTGATAAAAAACCAGCTTGAAGGGTTACGCGAAGATCAAAGGAGATATTGAATGTAAAGCACACAGCACAGTGACTAGCATGTAAACTCCATAAGTCTTTACCACTGCTATTATCGTTACCAAGTGTTTGAGACTCAAGTGCTAACATTTTACGACTTGGGCTTAGGCTCTGGCAATGGAGAACTACAAGGTAGTGTGGTAACAAAGCTAAACCAAACTTCTGCACCTGGATTGTAAATGCTTAATGGCAAGTATGCCCTTTGCTGTTTCATCTTCCTCCTATTCCTGTGTACGTTTTCTTTCACCTTAAACTCATTTTTCAAGTAAAAGCAAATGCAGAAGCTCAATATACATGAGAGATTAACACAAAGCTCCTTAGGGTGAGGGAGAGAGTTACACCTGCTCACTCATCAACAAAGATGCTACCTTGTTCTTTACTCCCTCATCAAGCTCATTAACACAGTGGACACCAGGCTTTCATCTGCTGAACTGTACTGGAGGAAAACTGATCAAATACGCTAAAGTCTTTCCTACAGTTTTCTGTAATTCCCAGGATTCATGTATTTGAGTTACTCTTATTTTTTTTTTCCTCTCTGTCTTGACCCCAACATCATCCTTGGTCACATCAACACCCATATGATTATTCCTCCAGCTGAAGCCCCCTTATTTTTTTCAAGCATATTCACTTCCATCCATCATTTTTACAGTTACATGTGAGAAGGGCTATATCCTCTTCCCAAGAACCACCTCCCAGCCACAGCTACTTACTAGACATTATCTCCTACCCCTTTACTACTTCCACCAAATCTAGCTCACTGGCATCTTTATTCACCAAATTCAAAGTATTGAGTCCTGACCACACACGATTGATTCCTTTCTTTCTCCCAACTATCTCAACAATAAACCATCACCCTTTATTACCCTTTACTGAAAAAACCCTTATGAATCCTTTAATAATCATTACAAGTTTCTTCTACTCTCTTCCTTATGTCATAGGCAGAGGAAAGAAATAGAAAACCCCAGTCTTTTTACATTCAGTACTAAGTCACATAATGTACTTCAACCTTGCTCTTTTTATTTTTCAGCATTCAAGGACATTCCTTTATAGTTCTTTCATTTAGCTCCTTATTCCATGGCCCCCTTTCCCCATTACTCACCTATTATCCATGTTCTACTTTAAAAAGCATAAAGTTCATCTAACATGAATGACCTCACTTCCCTAAACTTTACCTCAGTATATTAGTGATTAAACCATCATTCTAAAATTTCCTTTGAATTCCTCTTATGGGACTTTATTCACATGATGTCTTGTCTACTGGGCTCCTTTGTACCTATTTTCTAGCTTCCAAACTGCCTTCCTGCTACTGAAATTACTGATTATCAATAATAACCTCTCACTAGTCAAATGTAATGAATTTTTCTCAGTCCTTATTTTCTCTTTACTCAGTGGTCCTCAGTGACTAGGACCACTAGTCCCTCCCTCAGCTCCCATGATGTGCTGTTTTTCTCCTGCTATGTAACAATGATGGCTCATTTCTTTCCCTCACTCTTTTTTCTCCTCTACATTTTAAGTTCTATCCTCAGTACTCTGCTCTTTCTACTCATGCTCTTGAAAAATTCTTTTATTCATAGTTTTAATTACTGCCTCTGTTACCCTTAATATACATCACCAACTCTGGGCTTTCACCTGGATTACTTTACTATATAGCACATTTCTTTTGGATAACTCCAGTGTTATTTCTACATTAATTCATTAAAAACTAGAAGTTATTTTTTTCCTACCCTAAAGTTGTCCTGTTTCTATCAATTTTACAGTTTTACAACCTAACAATGAAGATGTCTTAAAGTAACCTTTGAATTGTCTCTCTTAATGACTGCCCACAAATCCCTTCTGTAATATTTAAGTCACTACAAAAGAAGCTACAGAGAGAGCTTCTCCCCTCAAGAGACTTAAAATGTAACGATGAACTATAAGACACACTGATACAAGTTAAAATAACAAATATGGGCAGGATTCTAATAGGTGACATGGTAGAGGCTGATAGAATACACTCTAGAGGAAAACACACAGTTAGGAAAGCTCAGGACAAGCATGGCAAACAAAACTTAGTCCACTTTGGGATACAGAGTTCACAATAGTAAATGTTACATAAGAGTCAACAACTACACTTTTCTTCTGGGTTTATTCATGAAAAGAAGAGCAATGAAAATATTATCGTGATAAGAGAAATATGGGCATATATCTGGATAGGTACACCATGGTACAGTGGGGAAAAAATATGGGCTCAAGAATCAAGGTGTCATAAGTATGTGGCTTAAGTAATGTCTCTGATCCTCAGTTCTTCCACATAATTTTGAGAGTTGGATAAGTTAAACAAATGTAAAGTATCTAGTACAGTTTTCACAGTAAATATTAGGTTTTTTTCTTTTGGGTTGAAAGAAAGTATCTTCTGCTCTTGAGGGGAGAGGGATCAGTGACAGTGGATTACTGAAGATTCCAAAGTAAGAATTACACAGAAATCCAATATATATGAAGAGATAAAAGCAAAAGTGTCCTGGCTGAAGGTGGACTGGAAGCCTGGAACTCTGCCAGCTCTGTTCCTCTACCTGCCTGTTCTTCCCCATCCTTAAAATTCCAGGATCCACAGAACACAACTGGCAAACCATTTGGTTAAGATCTTCTGAATTTAGAGAGAGGAATACATTCTGCTAGGTAGGAAGGAAGGAAGAAAAATTAGGGGTTATGACTAATGTGGAAAAAGTTTATATAGCTAGGGTATCATTAAAAGCACCATAAGCTTGAAGATCCAGTTAAGACTACACAACATTAATTTCATATTCTTGTCATTCTCAGCAACAATTCCCAAGATATCCTTGAAAAAAACAAATGGTAGAGTAACCGAGGGCTACGGACTGATATGCTGAGCATATCAGAAAGTTAAATGTCTAGAAAAGTACCTGAAACATACATAAAAATAGCCTGCAAATATGGAATAAATGCAAAGAATACAAAAAATTCTAGCAAATTAGCAAGGAGAGCTACTTTCAGGCAGGGACTGTATGCTATCCTTCTGCATCTTCCACTTTGACTACTGCAGTGCTGAGCACAAAGTAAGCAAATGCAGATTGATGGCAAATGTGAAGAAAATTCCAAAGAGGCAAATACACATAATATACAAGTAAATTTTAGGGAAATAGTAAATCCATAAGAGCTCAACACTCAGTTTATAAGAATTTGTCACTGATAGTATGCCGTACAGACAGAATTTAAATATAAAATTATTTTTAAGTATTTGTTCAAAACAAGTCTTTTATGGAAGTTTTTATAAAAATTTACCTGGACTCTTCTAAAGGATGCTGGACAGTAAGAAGTCGAGGGTGTCGTAACCGAGTTAACTGTTGGACTCCTCGTTTTAGAGAATCGATGATTTGATCCTTTTCAAATTTTTGATATTTGTCAATCAGCTTTTTATCAAAGACAAAAACAGCCACTTCCTAATAAAAGAATAGTGTATCTAATTTTAATCAAGAGTATATAGAAGTAATAAAACTTTACCCGAGTGTCACAATAGTCTACAAATGGAAATAACTAAAATCTAATGTCATAGAAATTATAGCACCACTGTAATACTTCCCTGATATCAAAAAGTTGGTTTCTTCATGCTTAGTAAATCTAAATGTTTTTAAAAGTATTAGACCCAGAACCCTCATCTAAGGAGAACATAGGAAAATCTCCATCTTTGAACTCTGGTACACAAAAGGTGCATGTAATGGGTTATATCCCATGTAGTAATCTCTTATTTAACGAGAATTCAAATAAAAGCTAAAATGTTTAAAAATTCGAAATGCTATTCATAATGATAATCCTGGAGTATACTATAAAATCTTGAATCACTTTTTGAAAGAAAGCTTATATATGTCAGGAAATGCTTGTTTACACAAAAACCCATTTTGTAAGCACCTTTCACATATGAATAACCTATATTCACTCTCTCCTTCTACCCTATCCCCATCTTATGGGTAGTAACTGGGAATGAATGGGACGAGTACAGGAAGCTGCTCACCCACTGTGACTCTGAGATCATTTATAGCTTATTATCTACAATATTAAAAGCACATCTTGTACTTAACTATCTTCTTCCTTTCATTTTCTCTCTTATCCAAGGAAAAATAGTTCCCATCCAGTTACCCAGTCTTAACAAATCACTCAAAAAATAGCTGTATTAATAGTTGATATATTACCATTGTGTAATGCATCAGTGATGCTACATCTCCATCCTAAATGGAAAGAAAAATGATAAAGCTGGAAGCAAAATTAGCAAAGAATCAATGCTAGCTTTCCAAAATTCTTTGCAAGATTTTGAATGACTTTCAGAATGTCTATAGAAATCTCTTTCAAAAACCTCTAATTAAACCTACTACTGCTCAACTACCAATATCTAAGACAGTATCTTTCCATTTTATTGTTCTCTCCTCATTATTTCTGCTACATTAGGATTACTGTTTTTCACAAGTTAGCCTGGCAACCTAATTACCTAACAGAGATTCACTGGAGAATCCCAAACCAATCAATTTCTCAAACACAACTTGTTTTAGGTCGGAGGCTCCTTAAATGTATACAAATAAGTTAAAGGTTTTAGAGGATTAAGTCTCTGAAAAGTGATAACATAAAGGGACTATTTAGTAACTCAACTTGAACATCCCATTCCCAAAGCATTTATGTACTTTTAAGGAATTGTTTCATTCTTCACAATAATCCTACAAGTTATTACCCTCACTTCACAGATGAGGACACTGTGGAGAAGATAAATGTACTATCTAAAGATCTCACAATTGGTAACATCAAGATTTGAATCCAGTCATTTTAACTCTAAGGGCCACATTCTGTCTCCCCAGAAATAATAGAGCCAATAAACACAGAGTACCCCAGTAAAACATAACACATGCCTTCAGGAAAACAATCATTTAAGAGATTTAAATAGCACTCATATATAAATACATAATCTTAGCGCTTTTGATCATTGTAAGACACAGAACTGTCAAGAAAGAGCTAAGAGCATTATGTAATATTAATTTGAACTAAAAACAAATGACCTAGAAGTTCAAGTTCCTATCTCACTATTCATGAGCACAATCTTATTTTAGTAAGTATTCTGCTATAACACATTTTATAAATGCATCTAATTTAATGCGTTTATTTTTTCAAGATGTTTTGAGTCCTTAAAAAAAAGATCACATGAAATGGCTCTTTGAGCACTTGCAATTTCACCGCTCTTAAGGAAAAACACTACAGTTCAAGAGAAAAAGACACATCACCAAATTCTCTCCCTCAGACATTCATTTATTATTTTAGGTCACAGATAAAAGATTTCTACATAGATCAGAATAGATTATCAACTATATTAAAACGATTTTCTCTTTGTTCCAATCAATTGAAATTAACCAGTTTCAACAAAGTTGTGACTAACACTTAGACCTCATACTGATCTCCTAAAACTCTTAGCCTGCACATCAAAAGTTTTCTTCAGAACAGACAATCACCTAACTTCTATGTTCTCCTTCTGCTACTTCACTACCCACCCTGTTAAGACATCATTTGTGTTAAAGTCCTCTCACCTTAGAAGTATTACAAGCTTCTCAAAGAAGCTTATTAAAGAAACCATGCCAACAAAAAAAAAAAAAGAAAAGAAAAAGAAAGAAAAAAAAGAAAGAAACCATGCTTTAAGCATCTCTGTATCCACCACAGGATTTACACCTAGAAGACACTCAGATGTTTATTACCCCGTGGCGGTCAATAAAGATAAGCAGTTACTGGAAGCTTTCCATTATTGTCCTAAATTAAAACCTTTTTTGACTCTTCATTATGAAAAGTTTCAAATATATAGAAAAGCTGAGAAAAGATAAAGGTATCTTAAGTGGATATTTTCCACTTAAGAGTCAACTGTTAACTCTAAATTTTGAGGCTCTTTTTTATACAAAAATTACTAAAACAAAATGTAAGACAATCTTTTGCATTCTATTGTTTACTTATTCACTTCATATTCTTTAAAATAGATTGGCAAAGAAAGTTACCTACTCAAAAGTATTTTTTCTCAACAACCTATCTATCTTTAAGCAAAAAATGGCTGTAAAATAACCTACTCTAAAAACTACTGGTCAAAATGTAAACTACATATTGATACAAACCGAATTTATAATTTTTTAAAGCTATTTTGCTAACTACAAAGTTGAACTCTTGCTGAAAACCAGACAGCTTAAGTAATAAAAATCTAAGTAGATATACACCAATGTGTCTAGGATTTCCTAATAGTAATCATGACCTCCAGTAACCTATCCCTCAAAGCCACCAGGGATGGTTTCTGAGACATAGATATTCCCTGTGAATCTCTATTTTACAGATCTTTTGTGACTGGTCAGTGGTGACAACCATCATGCACTGTATTTTTCATATGATTTGGGGACAATGTTCCTTTCTCAAAATGATAAAACAAAACCTAATTTTTATTTAGATTAAATTAAAAACAACTTGTTATTTAAGAAGACTCAGAGATAACAAGATATACACCTTAAAATTGTTAAAGATAGTCTATGGTCATTATTGACCTAAGCAACTTGACTAACACTTTCAGCTTTCTACAATCATTTATTTTATTTAAAACTTTTATTTATTATCATTTAACTTTTTATAATAATTTAATTATGCCTTTGCCTACACAATATCAGCAAGCCTCACCCATGAATACTGGCATTTGTATAACATAATGTAGATTTTGCAGTAAGGAAGTGACTATGTCCAAGTCTACATTTGGTAGAGCGGCTAGAATAATGAATATCAGTTAAATATTTATTACATATTTTTTAAATCAGTCTATCTTCATTATCTTCATAGGAAGAGTCATTTAACTGAGGGTGTTTTAAAGCTTACACAGCTGTCAAAGCAAAAGAAACAGGGCAGCAAATGTAACTTTTAAGACAAAAATAAGATTACAGCTGACTTATTTAAAAAAAAAAAAGTCTATTCTGAAACTGGATAAAAAATAATCATAAATATGAGACTAGAAGACTATTAATAAATGTTGTTAAATTCATTTTAAGAGTAGTCTCCTGGCAAGAGAATCTTGTGTCAAAATAAACAGAAATACTAATAGTAATAAATGAATGTTTAAACAGTAAACACACCCACATATACACTCTTTTTTAAAAACATCTTCCCCCCGGGGTGCCTGGGTGGCTCACTTGGTTCAGCATCCAACATCAGCTTAGGCCATGATCTGATGGTTCGTGAGTTCAAGTGCCACATCAGGATCTGCCCTGAGCATGGAGTCTGCTTGGGATTCTCTTTCTCTCCCTCTTTGCCTCTCCCCAGCTTGTGCTTTCTCTCTCTCTCGAAATAAATAAATAAACTTAAAAAATATTTTTAAAATATTTCTTTTAAAAAAAAAAATCTTCCCCCAAAATAAATGCCCGAAGTTGATACAGTAGAATTGAAAGATTTTTCAAAATGTAGAGTTATTTTTCTACTCAAAGGAAGTAAAAGGTATACTGGTGAGACAGAAACTATATTTATATAGTGCTTTTATTATAAATTAAATATAATAGCAGCCTTGATAGTTATAATATTCTTACCTAACAGAGATGGTGATGATACTTCAATTTTTAAGGGATATGTATGTATGTATATGTGTGTGTGTGTGTGTATATATATACACACACACAAAGCAACCATTTCTCACTTATGATTGATACATATAATTTGGCCAAAGATTTCCCTTTAATGGTTTGTGTAATAAAGTAGAATTTAAAAACTAGAAAAGTTAACGAAATCCAATTAAAGGCATTTATCTCAGAAATCTCTCTAAAATAAATATTTTTATAAAGGAAATAAGAATATGTTTGAAAAGAACACCTATATTTAGATACCATTTTAATCCTAAACATGCTACTCTGCAGAACTACAAAGTCAGTTATAAAGTTATAACAGAAACACAGCAGAACAAACTCAATGCCCAGTAATTAACTACCTATCAGACATCATAAAAGTTTCAGAAGTAGAGGAGTAAGGAATATTTCACTGAATTTTCAAAAATTAAATGACCCTGAGATCTTGCCATTTGCGACATCATGGATGGACCTAGAGGGTATTATGAGGAGTGAAATAAGTCAGACCAGAAAATCATACCATATGATTTCACTTATATGTGGAATCTAAAAAACAAAACAAATGAATAAACAAACAAAAAGCAGAAACAGACCCATAAATACAGAGAACAAACTAATGGTTGCCAGATGAGAAGATGGGCAAAATGAGTGAAGAGTGGGAGGTACAGGCTTCCAGTTATGGAATAAATAAATCACAGGGATAAAAGGTACAGCATAGGGAATATAGTCAATGGTAAATAGCATTGTGCGGTGACAAATGGTAGCAACACTTATGGTGAGCACATCAAAACGTATAGATTTGTCGAACTACTAAGTAGTACACCTGAAAATAATCTAACATTGTGTATCAACTATACTTCGCTAAAAAATAAATTAAATAAATAAGATAAAAGTAGATCCTCTGCTCAGAAAGCCTAAAATAAAAAAGACTACAGGGGCGCCTGGGTGGCGCAGTCGGTTAAGCGTCCGACTTCAGCCAGGTCACGATCTCGCGGTCCGTGAGTTCGAGCCCCGTGTCAGGCTCTGGGCTGATGGCTCCTGGAGCCTGTTTCCGATTCTGTGTCTCCCTCTCTCTCTGCCCTTCCCCCGTTCATGCTCTGTCTCTCTCTGTCCCAAAAATAAATAAACGTTGAAAAAAAAAAAATTAAAAAAAAAAAAAAAAAGACTACAAAAAAGTTTGGCAGGAATGTGAAGAAACTATAAATGCTGATGGATACAACCGCTCTGGAAAAACTGACGCTGAACAAACACGAACGCTATTACCCAGCAATTCCATGTCTAGATAATGTGTCATATATACCAATGGCACATTAAGAATGTTCATAGCAGTTCCCCATATATTAATGAAAAACTGCTATGTTCAGCAACATAGATATATCCCATGAACTTACATTTAAGGAATGGAAGCCAAACTACAGGAGCACATATACCATGATTCCATTTAAATAAAGTTCAAAAACAGGAAAAGTTACTCTCAAGTGTCAAAGGACCATATAGCAGTTACCCCTAGAGAGAAGGTGGGGAGAGATAATGACTACGAGAAGATATGAATATTAGCAATGTTTCCTTGATCTGGATACTGGTTATACAGGTGTGCTCACTATGAACATTCATCAAGCTATACGCTCATGATTTGTACACTGTTCTGCATAAGTTCTTAAAAATACATTTATATTTAAAACTCTAAATAGGCACAATTTTCATTCCATAAATGTCACCCTGAAATGTCTTACGTCTCTATTGAGATTCTAGAAAGAGTAAGGGTTAGGAACTAAATAGTATTTAGTCTAAAAACTAGTAAATTTAGTATTTATTAGTATTTTACTAGTATTTAGTATTTACTAGTATTTAGTATTACTAGTATTTAGCCTAAATACTAGTAAAAAATAAATAGTATTTAAGTCTAAATAGTAGCTTCAAATGTTAAGAAGCTATAATTAATTATCCATTTTAACATGTTTACAAGTTGTGTTTGGTTAAGCTTACCCAAATAATAGCTTTTAAAAATCTTAATTTTGCATACAAACCTAGCCTAAACACCTTATTTAGTTACAAAAAAAAAAATCAACTTTACACTTTTCTCGAAACTCTTAGGAATTGTTCATTGCACTTCATGAATTACTCACTATGAGATGTTTCTTCAATGAATGTCTTTGAAAAACAATAAAAACTAGCAAAAACTGGTTTTGGAAGCATAAAGCCAGAATAATAATAATAACAGACATCCAATCAGGTACAATGACATTACCATGCACACAAGTAAATTTTTATTTACCAATTCTTTTTATCTTGCTACATTCCAGGTTTCATAAATATGTACTTTTTTTCATCTGTTCTGTAGGTGCTTTTATTACTACTCCACTCCTCTCAGAAACCTTCATTTAGGTTAAAAAGTCAAAAGTTGTACATGATCCGAAATTATAATTCATCGTGTACTGTTGTGAACTTCAAATAACTTTGGCAAAAAGTACACAAAGAGAATCTCCTAGCCCTAGTACCTAACCTGATGTTTACTTCAAAGTCAAATTTAAGATCGTATAATCTGCTATAAAACACAAATTCAATCAAGTACACTGTATGCTAGATCAAGAAAGACTGAGAGAGTTTAAAAAAAAAAAAAAAAAAAAAAAGCTCTCAGTCTCAGTGTCCCTTTATGTGGGGGGAAAAAGACCAAGAAGAATATCCTTTTCATTATTTTTCTCCTGGCTTCTCTAAGATCAACACTGTCATACATAAGTTTCTGTGATGATAGAAAGTTCTATGCCTGCGATGTCTAATATGGTAGTACTAGCCATATATTGCTAAGGAACATTCCAAATGTGACTACTGCAACCAAATTTAATTTTTATGAATTGTAATAGGCATATGTAGCTTGTGGTTACCATACTGGATAGCACAGCTCCAGATTATCTATCTTCTATGATTCCCTTTTAATAAAAAATGAGATAACTAAAAAAGAATTAAAACTTCGAGTAAGGGAAAAATTAAAATGAGGCTTCAACTCCAAGGTGGTTACAGATGTAGCTATTCCTTAAGGAACTAGCCAGTAGTCCAGATAGGATACTCAGTTTAAAACACGGTGGCTTTGAAAGAGGCAAAGAAAGAAGATTCAAAACTACATCCAAGAATGTAGATCCATCTACAAAACCACAAATACATTCCAAAACTATCTTCTTCCACAAAGCAATAAATTTGGGTGTGGGGGGTGGGGAATATAGTGGTTTCCTAAGAGAACCCAATTCTGGCAGTGAGCACTGAGAATGGCTGTATTATTGTGCAATATCTAATTAATTACCTATTATTTGTGCCTGGTTTTCATGTTCTATGAACAACAAAAGAAGCTTCAACATTATCAGAGAATTTCAGCATATGAACTGCTGATATAAACACAAACACCTAGAAACTCTTTTGGTTAAGCACAAAGACACTATTAGGTTACATCCTTAATAAATAATGCAAAATTTAGTACATTTGGTGTTCTTTGATTTGCCAATAATATAACTGATTATAAAAGCTAGTGTTGGAGGTTGATCATTTACATAACTTCGTGGCCTCATTAATAGCTTAAGCATTCAATACTCCAGAAACCACTTATTTTTTAGTGAGCTTGGTGAACTGAGAAAACAATGTTGAAAAATGACAAATCAATCAGCATTTAAGATAAGATCAGCTCTGAACTTAAAGACTTCCAACCAAATGGCAATAAAAACAAGATTTACAGTCAGATACATACCACATACCAGCAATCTATCACAAGACCAAGGTTCCTACTTCATAAAAGGATAACCAAAGCCAATTGAGTCTTTAATATACTTGTTTGGCAAATAAGCTGATTTTGGAAAAGTCACAAGTAATGTATATCCACAACTGTATGACTGTGACAGTTACTGGAAAATATGTGTAATAAATCCCAAACGCCTTACAATCCATATGTTTCACTTGTAGAGAAATAAAAGTACTTTTAGAAACAGTAATTTTTATTTTTAAAGAATATATTTCTACAGAGGTTTTAAACCTGGAGGTTTTTCAATCCTTTAAAAACTCCAACAGAAAACTGTTAGTAAAATTTAACACTAACAATCCTCCACATTTCTGAGAACCATCTGTTGCTCTCTTAAGTCAAATTAAAAAATAAAAAATAAAAATGCAACTCATTCAAATGACTCTGCTAAAAGAACAGTTACTTTTAAAATAACTTTGAAATCAGTATGTCTCAAAACACATTTACCGACTATTCCACAAATGTACCCCCTTCTGATAATAAAATCAAGTTAAACACAAAAGAATGTTACAGAAGTCTATTTTCCAGAAAATAGACTTTTATTTTATATAAAATAAAAGGGGAATAAGAATGCACTAAATAAGAATGCATTTAATGTTGGAAAATTTAACTGAGTATTTTGCCAATAGCTTACTGACAAATTTGAAAAGGAACACAATATTTATTCCAAAACAAATACTTTGCTAAAAATCTAATATGCTCCTTTACTCAACAGAAACATTTATTTTATTAAGTAATCAAAATTAAATTACAAGATGGGGTGATATATCAAACAATATATTTGTAACCAGGAGATTCAGGGCATGTTTAAAAGCGTTTATTTTTGTATGACTTCATTAGATGGAAATGAGAAGTAAAGAACCCATTACTTTTGGCATTTCTTAACATAAAAACATATATGCACATTATACTACTTATTAACATGTGCATTTTTTGCCAATGGACTCTGAATTAAAACTTACCTGTTTTGTGGACTTTTTTGTGCCATTGAAAATCTTCCAAGCTAGCCCATTGCCACCACTGGCAATGTGTCGACCAACATCAAATTCTCTAGTGACAGGATTTCCCATTACAGCACTAGTGACATCAGCTGTTACTTTCGTAACAGTACTCTTTAACTTATTAAGCATGGACTCCATGGCTGCAATATTGAGTAGTTACCTAGAAACACAGGGGAACGGGGGAACGTTGATCATTTGTTTTTACTTGTTTCAGCACTTAACATTCATTATTTAGTCTGAAAACTTAATATACCCCAAAAAGGGAATGAAACAATTCTAGAGTATAAAAGCTACATGTTGGCTTTGTCTTCAAAGAACCCAATACATTCTAATGCAATTTAAATCTAGGAACCAAACTGTTCTTTCAACCTCAATTATTATAGACCAGGAAGAGAAAAGACACTTGACGCTGACATGAATGTTGTTCAACTATATAACATGAACCCTCAATACTTTAAGGGTATTAGAGGGCCCAAATCTTTCTTCAGACTAAAAACAGCCATATAAAACCTGAAAGGAGCTAATGCTATCTATACTAAACAAGAAGTTTGTATTTGATACAAGTTTCATTCACTAATAAAATAATCATTGAGGGGCACCTGGCAGCCTCAGTCACAAGAACTTGTGATTCTTGATCTTGGGGTCGTAAGTTTGAGCCCCAAGTTGGGTATAAGATTACAAAAATAAATAAATAAACTTCAGAAAAATAAAAAATAATAATGATATAAGGCGCCTTGGTGGCTTGGTTGGTTATGCATCCAACTGTTGGTTTCAGCTCAGGTCAGGATCTCATGGTCATAGGATCAAGCCCCACATTGGGCTCTGTGCTGGGCATGGAGCCTGCTTGGGATTCTCTCTCCCTCTCTCTGCCCCTCTCCCCAGCTTATGCCTGCATACACTCGCTCTCTCTCAAAATAAATAAATAAGCATTAAAAAAAAGAGAGACAAAGAGAAGCATTTGGAGAAATTTTAAAAATAAGTAAAATAACTACTGTTGACCTATGAAATCACTCAAGAATATCTTCTAAAAGAAAAGCATTGATGGCAAAAGGACAGTAAAACATGCACAAGCAGTAAGTCATAAAATATTTTTTCTTTTAATATTTATTTATTTTTGAAAGAGAGAGGGAAGGAGGGGCAGAGAGAGAATCCCAAGCAGGCTCTACCCTGTTAGTGCGGAGCCCAATGCAGGGCTCCAACTCATAAACTGTGAGATCATGACCCGAGTCAAAATCAAGAGTCAGATGCTTAACGGACTGAGTCACCCAGGCACCCCTCATAAAATATTTTTAAAATTTTACACACTTCTGGCCATGATGTAGGAACAAAGACTGAATTTATCCTCTTACCTTAAACAGCTAGAAGCTAGACAAAATGTATGAAATAAATGTTTTCAGGCAGCACAGGTAGGTAATCCCAATGAGAAAGCAAACTAACAAGGTGAACCCCAGGATTGCTCCAGCTTTCTGCCTAGAGGTACACTGCAAACCACAGAGTAGAGAGCAGAATTCTGAGCAGCGGTCTAGCTGAGTTAAAGAGTTGAGGAGAGGGGCTCCTTGGCGGCTCAGTTGGTTAAGCGTCCAACTGAGGCTCAGGTCATGATCTCACAGCTCATGAGTTGGAGCCCCGCGTCAGGCTCTGTGCTGACAGCTCAGAGCCTGGACCCTGCTAAGGATTCTGTGTCTTCCTCTCTCTCTGACCCTCCCCCGTTCATGCTCTGTCTCTCTCTGTCTCAAAAATAAGTAAATGTTAAAACAAAAAAAAAATTTTTTTAAAAAAGAGTTGAGACAAATTGGAGTTCAAGGATGCAGAAGTGCCTAGGAGTTCTGGGATACAATTTCAAAGAGAAAGGGGAAAATTAGGGAACAAGAGAGAAAGAAAGAGAAAGAGAGAAGGAAACTATGCTAAGAAAGAGCTCAGAAATTTTCAGAGAAATCTGATACACTGTTGAACACTAAGATGCCCACACATGGTATGAAACTCCACCAGGTCAGGCAAGGACCAACTAGAGAGCTGTAAGCTGAATAGTTCCAGAGTCCACACAGGGCTGCAATTCATTTAATTTCTCACCAGCTAGAGTAGAGTACTCAATGCTCAACCAAAAGCATTCAGTAGAAACCCCAAAAGAACCATGCCTTAGTAGTGAGAAAAACTGTTCTCAGAGTAAAATCTACTCTAAACCTGCCCTAAAAAACTAAAAGTAAGCCTCAAATGATCAAACTAATCATGAATTACTTAACTGACCAGAATGAAACCCAATACTCATGAAAGAAAGACAAAAAAAATTTCAGAAACCTAACAATGTAACATTCACAATGTTCACCATGCAATCAATAAATATTAGATTTGCCAAGAAGCAAGAAAATGTGCTCATAATCAAGAACAAATCAGTCAATAAATCCTCCAAAATGATAGATTATAGACATTAAAAACATTAAAAAGCTATCATAAAGGAACCTGGGTGGCTCAGTTGGTTAAGTATCCAACTCCTGGTTTAGGCTCAGGTCATGATCTCACAGTTCGTGAGTTTGAGCCCCCTATTGGGCTCTGTGTTGGCAGCACAGAATCAGCTTGGGATCTTCTCTCTCCTTCTCTATCTGCCCTTCCCCTGTTCACTCACTCTCTCTCAAAATAAATAAACTTAAAAAAAAAAAATCTATCACATATCTAAGTATTTCAAGGAAAACACGAACATAATGAAGAAAATAGAGTCTTTTTTTAAAAACCCAAATGAAAATTCTAGAGATAAAAAGTAAAATATTTCAAATAAAAAATTTAGAGGATATGATTAACAAATTAGAGAAAGTAGGAAAAAAAATTAGTAAAACCTGAAGGTAGAGTAAAAGCCTGGGAAAAAAAAATGAACAAAGTCTTGATGACCTGTGAGACAATATCACAGTAATAACATATATAACTGAATCCCAAAAGTAAGAAGGAAAAGGGAAAAATAATATTGGAAAGCATAATGGCCAAAATGTTTCTGAATTTGATGAAAACTATACAAGGTGTCAAGAAATTCAATAAACCACAAGCAGGATAAACAGAAAACCATGTTTGGACATGTCATATTAAATAGCTAAAAGTCAGTAAGAGAAAATCTAAAAGCAGCCAGAGGGAACAGGAAAATTACATAGAAAGGAAAAAAGATAAGAATTTTCCCCAGACTTCTAATCAGAAAATATACAAGCCAGGGAACAACTGAATGGAGGTCTGTAAACTGCTAAAAAAAACAAACAAAAAAACAAAAACACCTGTCAACCTAGAATTCTATAAGGCAGGGGAAAAAAAAACTTTCAAAACTAAATGTGAAATATTTCTTCAGGAAAACAAAATCTGAGAGAATTTGTTGCCAACAAATATTCACTAGAAGAGATATTAAAAGAAGTCCTTCAAACAGAAGGAAAAAGATACCAGATGGAAATGTGAATCCATAAAAAGAATGGAGGACACTAGAAATAAAAATTACGTGGGTTTATAAAAAAAACTTCTCAAGTTATTTTTAAAAGATAACTGATCATTTAAAGCAAAAAAACAAAATACATATACCTATATATATATATATATATATATATATATATATACACATATATATATATATAGGTATATGTAGAAGTAAAAAATATGACAAAACAAAACAAGCACAGGAGAGGAGAAATGGAAGTATATATTTGAGAGATTCTTCTATTATATTTCAGGTAATATAACATCACTTGAAAATAGATTATAGCAAATTAAAAACACATTAAATCCTAGACTAATAAGTAAAATAATAGATACAGCTAAAAAGTCAATAATGGAAATAAAATGGAATCCTAAAGTAAGATGAATACAAAAAGATGTAGGAAAAGACGAAGAAAGGAACAAAGAACAACTGTAACAAGTAGAAAACAAATAGCAAGAGAGTAGATTTAAATCTGACCCTATAAATAATTACATTAAGTGTAAATGATTTAAAATTCCAATTAAAAGATGAGACTGTCAAACTAGATTAAAAAGCAAGACCCAACTATGTACTGCTAACAAGAAATCCACTCCAGGGGTGTCGAGGTGGCTCAGTCGGGTAAGTGTCTGACTCTTGATTTCAGCTCAGGTCATAATCTCATGGTCGTGGGATCAAGTCCCACACTGGAGCCTACTTGGGATTCTCTCTCTCTCCCTCTCTCTCTGCCCCTCCCCAGCTCATGCACGTTCTTGCTGTCTCTCTTAAAATAAATAATAAACATTAAAAAAAAAAAGTCCACATTACAGGATGACTTAAAACTGAAAAAATGTTAAAATATACCAAGCAAGAGTGGCTATATTAATTACAAACAGAATAGGCAACATTTCATAATAACAAAGATGTCAATTCATCAAGAAAACATAAAATCTTAAATGTGTACATACTGAATAAGAGCTTTAAAATAAAGACAGCAAAAAATGACTGAAAGAAACAGACAAATCCATAATTATACTTAGAGACTTCAAGGATCCTCTTTCAGAAGTAAATGGATATAGACTGAGCAGACAAAAAAAAAAAATCAGTAAGGATATAGAAGACATAAACAACACTATCAAACAACATGACCGACTCATAATATCCTACTTGACAAGAGCAGAATGCATTTTGTTTTCATGTGTACATGGAACATTAATTAAGACTAACTATACTCTTGGGGCTCCTGGGTGGCTTTGTCAGTTGGGCGGCCAAATACAGCTCAGGTCACGATCTCGCGGTCTGTGAGTTCGAGCCCCGCGTCGGGCTCTGTGCTGAGCACTCAGTCTGGAGCCTGCTTCCGATTCTGTGTCTCCCTCTCTCTGCCCCTTCCCTGCTTGCTCTCTCTCTCTCTCTCTCAAAATTAATTTAAAAATTTTTTAAAAATAAAAAAAAGACTAACTATATTCTTGGCCATAAAACAAATCTCAACATATGTAAAACTACTGAAATATAAAATACATTATTTGACCACAATGAAATTAAACTAGAAATCAGTAGTAGGTAAATATCTTTTTAAAAAAATGCAAAACATATTTGAACTTCTCAAATATGTATTAAATACTTCTCAATAACCCAAGGGCTAAAATAAATAAGTCACAGAAATTTTTAAATACTTTGAGGTGACTGAAAAGTAAAAATCTGTGGGATGTAGGCAAGCTGGTGACTAGTGGAAAATACACAACTTTAAATGTTTATATGAGGGGGGAAAAACACCAAAATTAGTGCTGTCACCTTCCATCTTAGAAAGCTAGGGGAAAAAAAAAACAAACAAAAAAACGACTAAACTCAAATTAAGTAGGAAAAAGAAAATAATGAGTAGAAATCAATGAAACACATTGAATTTAATGTAACACTCTATTTTACAGAAATAAAAGAAAAATCAATGAAGCCAAAAACTATGGCTTTAAAAAGTCACTAGCTACATTAAGAAAATGTTTAAAGACACAAATGACCAATATCAGAAATAGAGGAAATCCTACAGATTCTAATCCTATATAAATCCCAGATTTTAAACAATAACGTATTATAGGTGACTTTATGCCAATTAATTCAACAACTTGGATGAAATGGAAAAAATCCTTGAAAGCCAAAACAATTGACTTAAGAAGGAACAGGAACTCAGAATAGTCCTACATAAAAGAAATCCAATTCATAACTACAACCTTTACCACAAAATATACTCCAGGCTCAAATGGCTTCCCTGTTGAATTCTATCAAATATTTAAGGAAAAAATAAAAACCAGACCTGTACAAGCTCTTCTAGAACATAGAACAATTTTCATGTCATGTTATATAGTCAGTATTGTCCTGATACCAACAACTAATGACCCAAGAAAACTGCATACCAATATTTCTCATCAACATGCAAAAATCCTTAACAAAATATTAGCACATCAAATCCAATAAACCCAACCCTATAACCAAGTGAGATTTATCTAAGGATGCAAGGTTGATTTAACACTCAAAACAAATTCATGTAGGGGCGCCTGGGTGGCTCAGTAGGCTGAGTGTCCAGCTTCAGTTCAGGTCATAATCTCGCAGTTTGTGAGTTAGAGCCCCTCATCGGGCTCTGTGCTGATAGCTCAGAGCCTAGAGCCTGTTTCAGATTCTGTGTCTCCCTCTCTCTCTCTGCTCCTCCCCGGCTCATGCTCTGTTTCTCTCTCTCTCTCTCTCAAAAAATAAAAATAAAGATTAAAAAAAAATTTTTTTTTAAACAAATTCATGTAATTCACCATACTAACTACATAATGGGGGAGGGGCGTATGATCATCTCAATAAAGGCAAAAAAAAGATTTTTAACAAAATTCAATACATATTCACAATAAAAATTCTCAGCTTAGAACAGGAAAACAAAAAACAAAAAAAAAACTTCCTCAGGGCTCCTGGCTGACTCAGTTGATAGAGCATGATGCTCCTAATCTCAGGGTTGTGAGTTCAAGCCCCACATTGGGCATGGAGCCTACTTTAAAAAAGGAAGGAAGTAAAGAAGGAAAGAAAGGAACTTCATCAATCTGATAAATAGAATCTTTGAATACCTACAGCTACTATTATATTTAAAAATAAAAGATTGGGGCGCCTGGGTGGCGCAGTCGGCTAAGCGTCCGACTTCAGCCAGGTCACAATCTCGCGGTCCGTGAGTTCGAGCCCCGCGTCGGGCTCTGGGCTGATGGCTCAGAGCCTGGAGCCTGTTTCCGATTCTGTGTCTCCCTCTCTCTCTGCCCCTCTCCCGTTCATGCTCTGTCTCTCTCTGTCCCAAAAATAAATAAACGTTGAAAAAAAAATTTTTTTTAATAAAAAATAAAAAAAATAAAAATAAAAGATTGATTGCTTTCTTCCTAAAGTAAAAATATTTACTTTTACCACTTCAGTTCAAAATTCTAATGGAGGTCTTAGCCAAAGCAATTAAGAGAACAAAATAAAAAGGTATTCGGATCATGTACAATGAAAGTCAGAAGGAATCTACAAAAATGCTACTAGAATATGAGTTTAGCATTACAGTAGAATGTAAGAATGGAATATTTTTTTAAAAAAGACTATTTCTGGGGCACCTGGGTGGCTTGGTTCGTTAAACTCCCACTTCGGCTCAGGTCATGATCTCATGGTTCACGGGTTCAAGCCCTGAGTCAAGCTCTGTGCTGACAGCTCAGAGCCTGAAGTCTGCTTCAGATTCTGTGTCTCCCTCTTTCTCTGCCCCTCCCCCACTCACGCTCTGTCTCTCTCAAAAATAATCATTAAAAACAATTTTTTTAAAAACTATACTAGAAACAAACACTGAAATTTCAAAAATACCATCTCAAGAACATGAAACACCTATCTAAATTTAAAAGATATATAAGACTTGTACAATGAAAATAACAAAAACTGCTGAGAAAAACTGAAGAAGACTTAAAGTAAAGATTGTGGGGGCACCTGGGTGCCTCAGTTGGTTAAGCGACCAACTACTGATTTTGGCTCAGGTCATGATTTCATGATCCTGAGATTGAGCCCCATGTCAGCTCCTCACTCGGTGTGGAGCCTGCTTAAGATTCTGTCTTTCCCTCTGTCCCTCCTCCATGCATATGCATGTGCATGTTCTCTAAATAAATAAATAAATAAATAAATAAATAAATAAATAAATATAAAAAACTTAAAAAAAAAAAAGGAAAGATTATGTTTATGAATTGAAAAACTCAATAATGTTAAAATACCAATTTTCCCTACTGATCTATATACTCAATGTAATCCCAGTGGAATCCCTGAGGCTTTTGTAGAAATTGATGAGCTGAACCAAAAATAATAACTCTTGAGTAGGGGTAAAGCTCAGTGGTAGAACATTTGACTGCAAAAATAATACTCTTGAGGATACAGGCTTCACTAAATTGTCAAAGAGTCCATGGCACAAAAAGAGGTCTAAACCCTATAGCTTTCTTCAACTTCTGTGTTTACTCCTTCCTAAAACTGATTTGCCTGACAAAGTCTGTGTCCTACAAATCTTCCTTAACCCACACTTTTCCTTACAATTTTCTCCTACTTGACCAAAGAAAAGTATTTTCTCAGCTATCCCAGTCTTATTATAGGGCATTTCCCTGGATATAAAAAACTTTGAAGAGTAGGGTAAATGCAATTCAAGAATGCATTAATACTGAAAGTCCCTTAAGAATAAAGCAAAAAATATCGGGGCGCCTGGGTGGCTCGGTCAGTTAAGCATCCGACTTCAGCTCAGATCATGATCTCACAGTTCGTGAGGTAGAGCCCGGCATTGGGCTCTGTGCTAACAGCTCAGAGTCTGGAGCCTGCTTCGGATTCTGTTCTCCCTCTCTCTCTGCCCCACCCCTGCTTCTTGCACTCTCTCTCTCTGTCTCTCAAAAATAAATAAACATTAAAAAAAAGTTTTTTTAATAAATGCAAAAATAAGTTCGGGAAAAAATACTAAAGAGGATGTATGTGCTTTATTCCTTCCAGCCCAGATATTAACAGCAAGACCCCATGCCTTATCTATCACAGATTTACAATTAAGAAATAAGATGGCTGTCATAGGGATATATAAGAACAAGCTAATTTCAATCAACAGGCAAAAACTCCAAGGTTTTGATAAAAGTAAAACATAATCACAATATGCAAGTCTAGAAATTAGATCCTTTTTAACAACTGAAACTCTTTTTTTTTATGTTTATTTGAGAGAGCACATGAGAGGGGGAGAGGAGCAGAGAGGGAGAGGGATAGAATCCAAAACAGGTTCCGTGTGGACAGCACAGAGCCTGATGCAGGGCTCAGTCCCATAAACCATGAGATCACGACCTGAGCTGAAATCAAAGAGTCCAACACCCAACCAACTGAGCCATCCAGGTGCCCTGTAACTATCTAAACTCTTGACAAAAATTTCAGATACCATCAACTTAAAAACATGCAAAGGAGTATATTGCTTTTCAAAATTATTTAGAGAACACACAAGCAAAAATATTTGGAAGGCCACTGGACTAAGGCAGCACTAGTTTATATCTAATTTTCTCTGTTAATTTAAATTGTGTTGATGTAAATATGACCTACTTTCTTCCATGACAGATTTGAAGTATCTATAAACAGAAATAGAGACTCACTTTCCCTTTTTAATTTAATGCATTTCTATAAGCAGTTAGAAAATGTTGCTGTTGGCATTATGAAAATATTTATTGCATGCCAAGTTGTTCTCTATGAACATCTGCTGCTGATTTTGATGGGGGAGGTGAAGGGACATAAAAACCCTATTTAAAACCTACATACCCATTCCTCTAACTCTGCCTAAGTCGCTACGTATTATATGCCATGTGCTGGTTATACACTGGAAATGCAGATGTAAATAGAAACACTTCTCTCTTTAGGGACTCAGTCCTGTAGCTAACTCAAACCTGCAAAGGTTTACAGCAATTAACAAGACATACGTGCCATGCTCCAGGAGAGGAGCAAGACCATGATGTGATTTGAGAACTACAAATAGCTCAGTATGAAAACAAAGGATATTTTCAGAGGTAATATTCAAACTTGAGATGCCCATCCATCATCCAAACAGAGCCAAAACTAGTGTGTGTACACATGATGAGAACAGACATGGAAATTCACCTGGTAAATTATTTAATATTTATTGAGTACCCACTGTGTACGTGATACCATATAAGAAAGTGGGGGAGAAAGAAGGAAAAATAAGCCATGAAAGATCTTACCATCAAAGGGCCAAGAGACAGAGAAGTAAACCATCCATAGCATTAGCCTACAGTGATAAAATGCTACAGAATACACATACAAAGTCTTACATAGCAAAAAAAAAAAAAAA
The DNA here is from genome assembly GCF_016509475.1 of Prionailurus bengalensis. Taxonomy (NCBI): domain Eukaryota; kingdom Metazoa; phylum Chordata; class Mammalia; order Carnivora; family Felidae; genus Prionailurus; species Prionailurus bengalensis. Next base: position 120,814,655 of record NC_057358.1, on the reverse strand, counting down.
AAAAAAAATCAAAAAACAAAACAAAACACAAACAGGAACAGAGGGAAGGAAGTTTTCCCAAAACAGTAAAGCAAAGCTAGAGATGTCTCTAACGGTGAATAGGAATGAACTAGGTAGAGAATGGGAGAAGTGTAGGAGTAAAGACAAAGAGTAAAAACAAAGCAGTTCAGATAAAGCTGGAGGAAACAGGGAAGTATGGCAGAAGAGACTTATAAAAGCCAGTTCACCAAGAGCAATTAGTAGTAAGCAATCAAGCTATAAGCCACAGAAGGGTTTCAAGCATGAGTAAGATCAATCACTCTATCAAGCAAAGTGAAAGATATACTAGGAAGTGGAAGGAGGGAATATGGCAAGACTAAAGGGAACATCAGTGTGATGAACTAAAAACATAGTGAGGGATGATATAATTTACAATGTATACAAAGCAAGAAAACAAAGAAAAGGACAAGGACACCTGGAAATAAGGACAAGGAAGACAGGGAAGGGATGGCAGGAAGAGGGGATGTTTCAAAGGTGTTAGTTATATGGATGCTTATTTTATAACTACATATTAAACTTTGCTATGCACTTTTACATACATCAAATTTTAAACAAATTTTAAAAGAGGGAGAGGTTGGGGTGCTGGGTGGCTCAGCTGGTTGAGCGTCCAACTTTTGATTTCAGCTCAGGTCATGATCCCAGGGTCGTGGGATCAAGCCCCATATCGCTCTGCACTGAACATGGAGCCTGCTTGGGATTCTGTCTCCCTCTGCCCCTCTCCCCTACTTGCTCTCTCTCTCTCTCTCTCTCTCAAAAAAAAAAAAAAAAAAAAAAAAAAAAAAAAAAAAAAAACAGAGGGAGAGGTTGCTGAAGTAAGATAATAGCAGTAAGGAAGGAAAAGAAAAAAAAAAAAAAAAACAAGTACGAGTTAGAACTAAGCGAACTTTGTGACCAATTAGATAAAGGAAAGGGACAAAACTAGGAATCCCAATCAGGTCTCCCATTTCAGAGTCTAGGTGGAGAGTGAAGCCATTCACCAAGGCTTATAAGACTTACAAGAGATAACTCTGTTTTTGAGAGGAAGAATTCAATTTTTGACATTTTGAAGTTGAGTTGCCTGAATGACATTCACATGGAGATAGATCTGGTAGGTTTTTAGATATATAGGCCAAAACTTAGAAAAAAAGTCTTGACTGAAGACTAAACTTTGGGCACCATGAGCTTATAAAGCAGTACAGTAGTTAAGGCTGTGAGCTTGAAAAAGGTTGCCAAAGAGAGCTTTTAAAAGAAACCTTGGGAATGCAAGCTTGGTGCAGCCACTCTGGAAAACAGTATGGAGGTTCCTCAAAAAACTAAAAATAGAACTACCCTACAATCCAGCAATTGTACTACTAGGCATTTATCCAAGGGATACAGGGGTACTGTTTCAAAGGGACACATGCACCCCCATGTTTATGGCAGCACTGTCAACAACAGCCAAAGTATGGAAAGAGCCCAAATGTCCATCGATGGATGAATGGATAAAGAAGATGTGGTATATATATACAATGGAGTATTACTTGGCAATCAAAAAGAATGAAATCTTGCCATTTGCAACTATGTGGATGGAACTGGAGGGTATTATGCTAAGTGAAATTAGTCAGAGAAAGACAAAAATCTTATGACTTCACTCATATGAGGACTTGAAGAGACAAAACAGATGAACATAAGGGGAGGGAAACAAAAAGAATATAAAAACAGGGAGGGGGACAAAACAGAAGAGACTCATAAACTGAGGGTTTATGGAGGGGTTGTGGGAGGGGGCATGGGCTAAATGGGTAAGGGGCAGTAAGGAATCTACTCCTGAAATCATTGTTGCACTATATGCTAACTAATTTGGATGTAAATTTAAAAAAAAAAAAAAAAAGAAAGAAACCTGAACCCGGGGCAGCTGGGTAGCTCAGTAGGTTAAGCGTCCAACTCTTGATTTCGGTCAGGTCATAATCTCATGGTTCATGGGTTCAAGCCCCACATCTGGTTCTGCACTGACAGTGTGGAGTCTGCTTAGGATTCTCTCTCTGCCCCACCCCTGTTCACACACTCTCTTTCTTTCTCTCAAAATATGGGGCGCCTGGGTGGCTCAGTCGGTTAAGTGGCCGACTTCGGCTCAGGTCATGATCTCGCGGTCCGTGAGTTCAAGCCCCACATCGGGCTCTGTGCTGACAGCGCGGAGCCTGGAGCCTGTTTCACATTCTGTGTCTCCCTCTCTCTGACCCTCCCCCGTTCATGCTCTGTCTCTCTCTGTCTCAAAAATAAATAAACGTTAAAAAAAAAATTTTTTTTAAAAATAAACTTTAAAAAAAAGACCTGAACTTAAATGAGATTTTGAATTATTAGCAATATTCCTCTGACATATAAGTAAACTAGAGCCCAAATATCCTTTTTCTTAAAATGTTAGCTTTTCAAATTTTCACTTGATTGTTGAATAAAGAAAAATAGCCAGTATTTTTTTCAAAAGATAGTTACAAATGATAGAAATATCCATTCATATAAGCCATTTCCCCTTGTATACCATTTAGTAGAATACATGTGAAATTCACTCATCTTTCCCTCCTGAATCCAGGCAAAATAAGATTTGGGACAACTTAATTATGATTCCAAGATTATATCTCCCTGTATCTGGCTCAGTCATCACTTGGTTTTTGGTAGAACTAGAAGGTAAATCTGCTATAATACCAGATTTTATAAGCAGCTGGCAGAAAGTGGGTTGACTGTTACAGCACCTGATGTACAGGTAGCTGAAAGGAATTGGCAATTCTTTCAGTTCTGCCTACTTACAAACTCTAGATACAGCAGGAATAGAGTAGGTAAAATTAGATTTAAACTTAAAAAAATTCCTACATTTTCAAGTAACACAACTGCCAAGAATCCCTTACTTCCCCAAGAATAAAATATCAAAAAGTAGAATTAGCTCACACTTATGTTGTAAATACTGTAATGCAAATTTAAAAGTTACTATAATTACATCTGATAATGAAATAAAGTTTAGTACTTGTTAGTCTCACGGCACCTAGCAGAAACGAGACTTTCAATAAGCACAAAATAATACACACTGACCACTAGTGAACAGTACAAATAAATACCAATGAACTCAAAATAGTTTGCTTTATTCGTTAAAGAAGCACAAGGGTCTGAGATTTCTCTCCATATAAATGCCTGAATATAAAAGAATACCACTTATACAGTGATTTATACAGTTAGGTATTCGTAAAATGAAATTTTGTAATTCAAAATAAGAATTACATTAACATGACACAAATGCTTTTGGTAAAATGATTGATAAAATTTGAGAAAAAATGTCGTACCTACACTCCCATATGCAATGTGTATCTGTTTACATCTAAAGTAAGATGGTTCTGAGATATATTCTTGAAATACATTTTTTTCTTGTGAGAACACTCAGAGATCACTACAAGCTTTAAAAAGATATCGTTTTCAAAAAAAAATGATTGACACTATTCTTTAGCCTTTCCATCATGGTTAATCCTACTCAGAAAACAAAGATTACACAAGCAGAGTATAATCATTCTCTTTACAACTACAGAAAGTATCTAATTATTATCAGTTGAGCTAGAACAGATTACTTACAGGAGACAAGCTGATTTAGGAAAAACATAAAACACTAAAGAGACTTAGGAATGAACAATGATGCACACATCTGTTCAACAAATTAGTGGTTACCTACCAGGTAGAAAGCACCATACTAGGTACAGTAAGAGAAACAAGAAGTAAAACATTCCATCACTATTTACAAACTTAAGACCACTGTACAATAAGCCTTTGAAAACAACATAAGAAATTACAAGGCAATATATGTTTAAACATCAAATCAGCAATTTAAACAGTAAGATCTGAGGAGAGATTGCATCCAATTCTTGTGAAGGCACTTCAACCCCATGTACTTAGTGTAGTTTTTACTACAGGAAGTCAAGCAGATTCTTGAAATTACCATAATTTCAAAAAAGTAGCAGCACTGGGGTGGCAGCATCTCACTATTCAGCCCCTTCAGCTAGAGAACGGGGAAAAGGAATAATCAGGTAGGAAATCAGACTAAATGACCACTAAGGTCACTTTCTTACGTCTACAGTTCTTTCTTGATTTAAGAATATACAAAATCTGAAATACAATGGAGTAAAATGTGTGAAAACTGAAACTCATAAAGCACTGAACTGTTGTCTAAGGCAACAGTTTTCAAACTCTGATGAACATCTAAATTCATCTAATAACATCCAAAGGACTGAATAATTTGTTAATTACATAGATGCCTATCTACCGTCTCAAACCTTTGGAATCAGAACCTATAAATGTGCAGTCAGGGCAGCATTTGTATTTTGAGCAGCTCCTCAGGTGTTCTGATGCACAGAGTGAGAATTAAATGTGATATGACTAAGTACACAATCTTCAGTGGCAAGGAAACCTGGGTTCAAATGCCTGTTCTAATACTTACTAGCACTGTAACCACCAACTACCTCCCTAACACTATTTCTAATCCATAAAAAGGGGGAAATGCCACCCACATATCATGTGGTTGTTCAGAGGATTAAAGATGATGACACATAAAATGTTTAACACAATTCCTGGCACATTTAGTAAGCACTGAATTCATTCATTCATTCATTCATTCACTCATTCAACAAACATTTATTAAACACTTACACAGTATCAGATGAGAAACATCTCATTAATTTATTAAGTATTAATAAATATGGCAACTCTGCAATGGGGTCATGTGAACATATAATTATGAGACTCTACCTTAACCAGGAAAGTCTTCCCTGAACCAGGAAAGTCTTCCCTGAACTGGATGAAAAGGAAAAGAAGCGCACTTCCAAGCAGAGGAAGCATCATAACCAAAAGCCATGTACCTGAAGCAGAACAGAAAGAACAAGGTGACTAGGGGAGAAAGGAATGTCAGAAAGCACTGTGGAGATGAGGTTCAAAAGGCAACTGGGAGGCCAAACAGGTTGTTAAGGATGTTAGTTTCTCTTAAAAAACAATGGAAACCACTGAAGGGTTTTAAACATGAAGACAATGTGATTAGATCTGCATTCTGAAACCGTCACTCAGTCTGGTGTGGAAAACTACAGAGCAGGCCACAGAAAATACAAGTAGACCATAATGAGGAAGCTGGTTATACCTCAGATGAGAGATGATGATGGCTGGAATGAGAGTACTAGTAGTGACGATGAAGAGTGGACACATTCAAGAAGCCAAATTAACAGGACATCAAGAGAGAGTGATATGAGTCATGAGAGACAGGAAGATGTCATACTCTACTCCTACAAAAAAGGGATGGATGATGAAGCTAGTCACTGAGTTAAACACAGTAAGAGGACCTATTTTGGGGGGACGGGGGGTAAATAATGAATTTCAAACATGTGAGTTCGGTAGGTATTCCTAATGATAATTGATTTGTTCAGAAGTATTCTATGATACATGTCTGTTTCTGTTGCATGTTTACGGATCTTAGAAGACTAGGTTTCAGCATGTGTGTAAAGTGGATCTGAAAAGAATGAAGGTCCTTACCTTCCATTAGGTTCCTTTCCTTGACAACAATCCTCCAAAAGTTTCTTTTACGACTAGTTTAAAAATGACAAACCATATTTAAACTTTAAAATTAATATTTTTATATTAAAGAATAAGACAAATGCCAAACCAAAAAAAAAAAAAAAAAAAAGCCTGTAAAGAAGGAAGCTTCAAGTACCTGACTTTCAAGCCATTACCAGAATACAACTGGCTTTTAAAGTGACAGGCAGGTCTGGAGCATTTTCGTTAGACTATGTTAATTTTCCGGAATGGAGAGGGATGCAAAAGCTACTTTAAAAAATTATTATTCACAGAATCCAAATTGTAAAAAAAAAAAAAAAAAGTCATCATACAAATAATTCCTGAATTTGATCTACAAAAAACTAGTTTGCACTTACAATTTTAAGTCACTATTGACACGGCACTTTTAAGTGGCTCGAGTGCAGTGTCTCATGAAATGACTGTCATAAGGGCTGACCTGACAGTACTGGTATGTATTCAGTCGGATCCCAAGAAGTTTTTGCAAGCTTTACGGATCTAAACCTTCCTCCACCCTTTCTCTCCCGCTTAGAAAAAGAAGAGAGGGAGCCACCGAGGGGAGTGTTAGTCTTCGCAAAACACCTGCCCCACCCACCTCACCCACAATAACCTTCCGTTCCAGAACTAGAGCTACTGTCTGAAAAGGACGCCGGGCCGTAGGGCGCTGTTTGGTAACCCAGGTAATGAGGTGCAGACCTCAGAACTGACTGGAGCGGTCTCACCCAGTCGCGGAGTAGTATCCAATTTCCCAAAAGGGAACCAAGATCTCCACCACGGAAACCCGAGCTCCAAGGCCTGAAAGAGGGTTCTCCCTCCCACAGATGGCTCCGGCCCCGGTCTCCCGTCGCCTCAAGGCCTCTTCGGGGAACTCGGGCCTCTCGGATCCCCTCCCCGGAGCTCGCCAGTCCCCCAGCTCGGCTACACACGGGCGTCCACCGTCCCGGCCCGCAGCCGGCAGGCCCGTCACCAGGCAACAGTCACCAGCTCCAAGGGCCTTGGGAGGCCTACCCCGGGTGCGGGTCCTTCCCCGTTCCCTCCTTGCTGGCCTAGAGAGCCCAGATGGGAGTGTGGCAGGTGAAGGAGATCGCCCTGTGCCCGTGGGCGGTCACTCACCTCTTCCCTCTTTCCCGGGAGGGGCGGTGCTGGGGCTCGTTTCCCCCGCCCCCCCAAACGCTTCCTGGCTGCCCCTGCTCAGCCTCAGAGCCTTGCCGCGGCCGCCGGCTTACTCCATAGCCTTCTCCACCCGCGCGGCCTCACAGGCTGGAGCCGGAGGAGGGAAGGGGGAGGGGAGGGGAGGGACTGGGGAGGAAGAGTACGGGAGGGGGAAGAAGACCGAAAGACCAGCCGGCCAGGGCATGACGTCACTTCCGTCAGGCTTGGAGGGGCGGGGCCTACGCTCCCTGGGCCCCGCCCACCGAGTGCCAGGTGGGGGCGGTGTTACGAGCTAGGGGAGGAACCCGAGCGCTAGCTGACGGCGGTCCTTTTGACTCCGCGATTCCGGAGCCTTGGCAGCCGGAGTAGGCTTCCGGGGCCAGGACCGAGCGAGCAGAGTTTCGTTAGCCCTAAAGGTGGCTTCTGCCGGAAAAGGAGGACAGGTAGCCCTGTAGATACTAACCAAATATGTTCTGAAGGGAACGGCAGCTGAGAGGAGCGGGTGGTTTGGACTTGCCTCCAGAGGGCCAGCCCTTTCCTGACCCCGCCCCTTTCTCAGCCCACCTGCTGTCAGGTCCGCGGTAAAGAATCGCTCGCTATTCGGCTTTTTCCGGAGCTACTCTGCCCAAGGTGTCCACGAAAGCAGTGCTTCACAAACATGAATATGCACACGAATCATCTGGGGACTTTGTTAAAATGTAGTTTGGATTCAGGGATTGGGTCTGATACTCCGCATATCTAGTAAGTTCCCAGATGACGCCAATGCTGCTGCTGGTCAGCAGGCTGCACTCAGAAGAACAAAGGATTAAAGTACAAGGTGGCATCAGGAGAATTATTTTCTTAACCTAGACTACTTATTTAATGAAAGTTAGAGAAGCAGATGGCCGCACCCTTGTCTGCACCGATCATAGACTTAGCCTTTCCCGCCCCACTCCACCCTACCCCCGTCCCTACTCGCCCATCACTCCCTGGTCCCCTCTTCCTCTAATTCCTCCCTTTCCACTATTCACCCCCTATCCCCTACTCCTGTCTCCGCATTGTCCACAGGGTCTTGGGCTAATATTTCAAGGACAGACAGCTTCTGTTACTAAAGGCATTTGAAGGTGATGGACTTTTTTTTTTTAATTTTTTTTTCAACGTTTATTTATTTTTTGGGGACAGAGAGAGACAGAGCATGAACGGGAGAGGGGCAGAGAGAGAGGGAGACACAGAATCGGAAACAGGCTCCAGGCTCTGAGCCATCAGCCCAGAGCCTGACGCGGGGCTCGAACTCCCGGACCGCGAGATCGTGACCTGGCTGAAGTCGGACGCCCAACCGACTGGGCCACCCAGGCGCCCTGAAGGTGATGGACTTTTATTTCTGTCATTTTGTCATAAACATCAGACTATTATGCAAAATTGGGCATCCTGTTTCCAAAGGAGGAGACAGCTTAAATTCTTGGATTCTAACAACAAAAGACCTAGAAACAACAATCTAGATGTTTCAACTTATTCCATTATCATTCTTAAAATTGTTTAATTAAAAATTTACTGGGGTAGGGGCGCTGGGGTGGCTCAGTCGGTTAAGCGTCTGACTTCAGCTCAGGTCATGATCTGGTGGTTCAAGCCCTGCTTCCGGTTTTGTGCTGACAGCTCAGAGCCCAGAGCCTTCTTCCATTTCTGTGTCTCCCACTCTCTCTGCCCCTCCCCCGCTCGTACTCTATCTCTCTAAAAAATAAATAAAACATTAAAATTTTTAAAACAAAAGAAAGTTATTTTAAAATTTTTACTGGGGTAGAGAGGAATGAGGAGTGACTACTAAGGTCTGAGGTTTTTTTTTGAAGTGATGAAATGATCTGGATTTAGATAATAGTGATGTTGCACAACTGTGTGAGTGTACTGAAAAACCATTGAATTGTGCATTTTAAAAGGGTGGATTTTGGGGTGCCTGGCTGGCTCAGTTGGTAAAGTTCATGACTCTTGATCAGGGGGTCGTGAGTACACACCGATGTTGGGCATTAGCGCCTACTAAAAGATAATAATAATTAAAAAATAAAAGAAATAAAGGTGAATTTTGCGGTATGTGAGTTTATCTCAATGAAAAATTTTACTGTCTCCAATTAATTGAACAAAGTATGTATATTATTTAAAAGCCCACAAATAAATAGAATAAAAAGTGAACATTCTTTTTCATTATAAACCTACTTCCCAAAGGTTAATAGTTTGAAGGTTAGCCTTCTATACCTTTCCATTTATTTACATATACTTGTATGTAATTCAAGAATTCATTTATATATAACTAAGATGATGGTATACACATTCTCCAAAAAAACTAGCAAGTTTTTTTGGTTTTGTTTTGTTTTTTTCTAAATTTTTTTTTTCAACGTTTATTTATTTTTGGGACAGAGAGAGACAGAGCATGAACGGGGGAGGGGCAGAGAGAGAGGGAGACACAGAATCAGAAACAGGCTCCAGGCTCTGAGCCATCAGCCCAGAGCCTGACGCGGAGCTCGAACTCCCGGACCGCGAGATCGTGACCTGGCTGAAGTCGGACGCTTAACCGACTGCGCCACCCAGGCGCCCCTGTTTTGCTTTTTTCTATTTAATGAAATCCTTCCATGCTATAAATCTCATTCTTCCAAACTGGCTGTTAAATATTCCACAGTGAGGCTATGACATAATTTATTTAAATGTTCCCCAAGTGATGGACATTTTTATTGTTTTCAGGTTTCCGTTATTTCTCACAAACTTTTTTCTTACAGATCAACTGGCAGATAAATCAATTAGTTTTATTCAGCTGCTTGCCCTAGATCTCTTTCATGAAGGGCTTGCCATTGGTCAAAAAAGGCAAAAAGAAAAAGAAAAGAGCCTCATGAAGCCACAGGTCTGTCATAATTAAGACTCCAATGTGTGTGTGCATTCCTTTTAAATATTTTCTTAAAAAAGTATTATTCAGGGGCGCCTGGGTGGCTCAGTCAGTTAGGCGTCTGACTTCGGCTCCGGTCATGATCTCACAGCTCATGAGTTGGAGCCCCGCATCAGGCTCTGTGCTGACAGCTCAGAGCCTGGATCCTGCTTTGGATTCTGTGTCTCCCTCTCTTTCTGCCCTTCCCCCACTTGTGCTCTGTCTCTCTCTGTCTCTCAAAAATGAATAAATGTAAAAAAAAATTAAAAAGTATTCTTCAAGATTAAGTATAGCTAGTCATCATGTAATATTAAGGCTATATAAATTCACATAATAATGCATTTGATATCAGTAAAGCAAGTTCCTAGATTTACTCTGTTTTTATTGGCAGACAAACATGGTGCAGGGTTAGTAAATAAATTACGGTTTACATAGGATGGGAGGAGAAGAAACAAGAGAGACACTGGCAACAGATATGCCACACAAAAGCATAAGGTTGTCAAAACTGGGAAACTTACATATTTTTGTGTAATCTAAATTGTAAGAAACCTGTTTATTCATTTTTTTCTTTTCTTTTCAGGATGCTCTAGTCCTTTCAAGCTACTCAGCTATGGGATGATATTATTCACTCCCTTCAGACTCAGGTGGAAATAAAAAAAGAAGCATCATTGACAAACATACAAGAACTGTTTTACTGGCTCTGATGCTATTGATGTAGCATCAAGTCATCTTATGCAAAACATGTGCTTAAGTAGTAATGACACCTCTCTTCTTAAAGGAGTTTGTCTTTCCCAAGTTCTAACGAATCATCAAGTACTTGAACCAGTAGGAATGAAGCTACTGAAAAATGAAAAGGAACTCTAATTTGAAGATTAAAACAGTAGTCCCAACAAGTTTCTAGGCAATAAATCATCAAATATATATATATATATATATATATATATATATATATATATTTTTTTTTTTTTTTTTTTGCAAAAGAAAAAAGCATGCTGGGATGCTGGGAATGGGTTAACTGATGAAATAAGAGCAAAGAAATATTTAAGGTTAGTGTTAACCAAAATACTATAATATATTGTATTTAGACTCTGACAGAACAGTCTTCATTGAGTTAAACTTCAATGTTATACTTTCCATTTTATTCAGAAGCCAGTAAAAGAAAAGCTGTGTAGGGGCGCCTGGGTGGCGCAGTCGGTTAAGCGTCCGACTTCAGCCAGGTCACGATCTCGCGGTCCGGGAGTTCGAGCCCCGCGTCGGGCTCTGGGCTGATGGCTCGGAGCCTGGAGCCTGTTTCCGATTCTGTGTCTCCCTCTCTCTCTGCCCCTCCCCCGTTCATGCTCTGTCTCTCTCTGTCCCAAAAATAAATAAACGTTGAAAAAAAAAAAAAAAAAAAAAGAAAAGCTGTGTAGAAATTAATCTATGTCCATGTCTGCTCTAAAACTGCTGTGGAAGACATTACCACATAATTTTTTTCAGAATTTATAGAAGGAAAAACTTTTACCTTCTTTGATGAATTGTATGCTTTATAATTTTGAAACATGACTTAGCCAAAGTAAAAAGAGCCAACAGTATGTGGGAACTCAGAACAAAAGTTTTCTATTCAATCATTGCAAAAATGTTAACTTTACATTTAGCATATATTCTTTCTCTTTATTTACAACCCTACTTGGTCCTCTTTTGGTGATATCCTATTATCTAATAAATGTATTACTTGTGTTTTTTATTTTTATCCCCATGAAATCCTTTGTGAAAATAGGGAATGTCTAAATAAGTTTCAATAAGTTAAAACATATATTTGAAATTTTGATCCCTTATACAATATAATAGAAAAGTCCACATATTATTTCTTAACAGACCAGGAGATGAAATGATTTGGAATCCTATAGCACAAGAATTGAGGAACTTGGGTCATCTGGGTGGCTCCATTAGTTGAGCATCCAACTCTTGGTTTTGGTTCAGGTCATGATCCCAGGGTTGTGGGATTGAGCCCAGCACCAGGCTCTGAGCTAAGTGTGGAGCCTGCTTATGATTCTCTCACTCTCTCTCTCTCTTTTTCTCTGCACCACCTCCATCCTCTCTCAAATTAAAAATAAATAAAAATAAATAATTGAGAAATTATCCATACAGTAAGTGGAAATGTGGTTATACCTCCAAATATCACAAATCTGTGACAAACCTGTTCTCTCACTTTCAAAAGAAGGTAATTTCATTTTCATAATTTTTTTTCAGGAAGAACTGATATTTTAATTATTTTTTTTAAGAACAGTTTCAGGGGCGCATGGGTGGCGCAGTCGGTTAAGCGTCCGACTTCAGCCAGGTCAAGATCTCGCGGTCCGGGAGTTCAAGCCCCGTGTCAGGCTCTGGGCTGATGGCTCAGAGCCTGGAGCCTGTTTCCGATTCTGTGTCTCCCTCTCTCTCTGCCCCTCCCCCGTTCATGCTCTGTCTCTCTCTGTCCCAAAAATAAATAAACGTTGAAAAAAAAATTAAAAAAAAAAAAGAACAGTTTCAAGGGCGCCTGGGTGGCTCAGTCGGTTGGGCGTCTGACTTCAGCTCAGGTCATGATCTCACGGTTCATGGGTTCGAGCCCCACATCGGGCTCTGTGCTGACAGCTCAGAGCCTGGAGCCTGCTTCAGATTCTGTGTCTCCCTCTCTCTCTGACCCTTCCCCGTTCATGCTCTGTCTCTCTCTGTCTCAAAAATAAATAAACATTAAAAAAAATTTTTTTAAAAAGAACAGTTTTAGGTTCACAGAAAAAGTGCACAGAAATTGCACAGAAAGTAGAGTCCCCATATATCCTCTGCCCCCGTAAGTATATTTTCCCCGCTATTAACGTCCTGTACCAAAGAGATACATTTGTTACAATCTGTGAACATACATTGATACATCATTATCAAGTTTACATTAGTTCATAGTTTACATTAGTACTCACTCTTTGTGTTTTATATTATGTGGGTTTTGACAAATGTATGACATGTATCTACCATCAGAGAATCATACAGAAATAGTTTCACTGACCTAAAAGTCTATGCTTCACCTATTCATCCTTCCCTTCCCCCCAACCCCTGGTAACCACTGATCTCCAAGAATTGACTTTTCAGATATGATAAAAGTACTGTGTTTGGTGTATTGATTTTCTGCTCTTCTGTAAGAGTTTCCTTCTACCTAGCGATTATATCAGACAAGACAGGTGAGGCAACATAGATCCAATAACATTTATTTTTTACAATGACCATGAGCAGATTAACTGGAGGTGCTACAGTCTATACTACCAGAAAAAAAGACATATAGACTCCTTACTATTTATAATCCTAGACCATCTTCTTGTGAGCATTTACTTTTTCCATTCCATCCTCCCTCCCAAACATCTCCCTAACCTTCACCTTTCAGGAAAAAAAATAGGCAACCTGTTACTCTACTCCTCTTCTCTTTTTACTTCACCTACTTACTTGTGGTTTTTTTCTCCTTCTGATGACACAAAAGGTGCAAAGAAGAGCCCCATCCCCAGGACAGTCAGAAGGGATACATACCCAATTCATTAATGGTTACATCTTTTACTGCATTTAGTCAAACCATGACAGAAGCAAGACAAGCCTAATTTGCACCTTGGAGGTGCAGAAGATATCAACAGCAGTTAGGAAAAGTGTGATAAGGGAAAGACAAGGGGCCCAAAGGAAAGGTAATAAGAAGAGAAAAGGGACTAGAAGATAACTCTGAGGAAGACCAGTGGACAGGCAGAAGAAGAGCCAAACAAAAGTGATTTTTATCTACTACAAATGAAAAACCCAACTGTCCTATTACTTTCCCCTGAGGATATAGGGTACCTCTAGAAATTCCCAACTACAGATGGATGTAATTTATCAGTAAATATGCTAATAAAATAATTTCCAGTCATTGGCCCTTTCCCTTTCTTTTGTTAATGTTTATTTCTGAGACAGAGAGAGACAGAGCATGAGTGGGGGAGAGACACAGAATCAGAAGCAGCCTCCAGGCTCTGACATGGGGCTCAAACTCAAACCATGAGATCATGACCTGAGCCAACCGACTGAGCAACCCCGGCGTCCCTGCCCTTTCCCTTTCTTAAGCAGTTTGTTAAACATTTTATATGTATTGTTTATAATCTAACAATAGGCCTATAAAGTAAGAGGTAAAACTCCCATTTTATAGTAGGGGAAACTGAGACTTAGAAGGATAAATAAATAAATAAATAAATAAATAAATAAATAAGACACAGTAGGGAAGGAAAGCTGTTATTTTGATATTTTTATAGGGATTGCATTGAATGTGTAGATTGCTTTGGGTAGTGTAGACATTTTAACAATATTTGTTCTTACAATCCATGAGCATGGGATGTTTTTCCATTTCTTTGTGTCTTCAATATCTTTCATAAGCTTTCTAAGGTTTTCAGCATACAGATCTTTTATCTCTTTGGTTAGGTTTATTCCACGTATTTTCTGGGGTTTGGTGCAATTGTAAATGGGATCATTTCCTTGATTTCTCTTTCTCCTACTTCATTATTGGTGTATAGAAATGCAACCAATTTCTGTACATTGATTTTATATCCCGTGACTTTGCTAAATTCATATATCACTTCTAGCAGTTTTTTTTTTTTTTGGTGGAGTCTTTAGGTTTTTCTACATAGAATATCATGTCATCTGGGAAGAGTGAAAGTTGGACTTCTTCCTTGCCAGTTTGGGTGACTTTTATTTCTTTTGTTGTCTGATTGCTGAAACTAATAAGATTTCCAGTACTATGTTCAATAGCAATGTTGAGAATGGATATCCCTATCCTGTTGGTGACTTTAGAGGAAAAGCTCTCAGTTTTTCCCCATTAAGGATGGTGATCACTGTGGGTCTTTTATATGTGGCCTGTATGATGGCAAGGTATGTTTCTTCTATCCCTACTTTCTTTTTTTTTTTTTTTTCAACGTTTATTTTTGGGACAGAGAGAGACAGAGCATGAACGGGGGAAGGGCAGAGAGAGAGGGAGACACAGAATCGGAAACAGGCTCCAGGCTCTGAGCCATCAGCCCAGAGCCCAACGCGGGGCTCGAACTCACGGACCGCGAGATCGTGACCTGGCTGAAGTCGGACGCTTAACCGACTGCGCCACCCAGGCGCCCCCCTACTTTCTTGATAAAAAATCAAGAAGGGATGCTATAAAGGGGCGCCTGGGTGGATCAGTTGGTTAAGCATCCAACTCTTGGTTTCGGTTCAGGTCATGATCTCACAGTTTATGACTTAGAGCTCAGCATCGGGTTCCACACTGACATCGTGGAGACTGCTTGGAACTCTCTGCCCCTCCCTTGCTCTTTCTCCCAATACACACACACACACACACACACACACACACACACACACACACACACATATATACACATACATACATACATACATACTGTAGGGGCTCCTGGTGGCTCAGTTGGTTAAGCATCAGACTCAGGTCATGATCTCACGGTTCATGGGTTCGAGCCCCACATCGGGTTCTGTGCTGACAGCTCAGAGCCTGGAGCCTGCTTTGAATTCTGTGTCTCCCTCTCTCTCTGCCCCTCCCCCCACTCATGCTCTGTCTCTCTGTGTCTCTCAAAAATAAATAAACATTAAAAAAAAAGGATGCTGTATTTTGTCATGTTTTTTCTACATCTATTGAGAGGATCATATGGTTCTTACTCTTTCTTTTATTAATGTGGTATATCACGTTGATTGATTTGCATATATTGAAGCACCCCTGCAGCCAAGGAATAAATCCCATTTGATCGTGGTGAATGATTCTTTTAATGTACTGTTGGATTCGATTTGTTAATATATTGTTGAGAATTTTTGCATCCATGTTCATCAGAGATAATGGTTTGCAGTTCTCCTTTTAAAGGGGGTCTTTGTCTGGTTTTGGAATCAAGGTAATGCTATCTCACTGAATGAGTTTGGAACTTTTCCTTCCTATTTTTATTTTTTAGAAAAGCTTCAAAACAACAGGTATTAGCTATTCTTTAAATGTTTAGTATAATTCCCCTGGGAAGCCATCCAGTTCTGAACTCTTGTTTGTTGGGAGATTTTTTTTATTACTGATTCAATTTCTTTACTAGTTATGGGTCCATTCAAATTTTCTATTTGTTTCAGTTTTGGTAGTTTTTATGTTTCTAGGAATGTATTCATTTCTTCCAGATGGCCCAATTTGTTGGTATATAATTGCTCATAATATTCTCTCATAATTGTTTGCATTTCTGCATTGTTTATTGTGATCTCTCCTCTTTCATTCATTTTATTTATTTGGGTCCTTTCTATTTTCTTTTTGATACGTCTGACTAAGGGTTTATCTATTTTTTTAATTCTTTCATAGAACCAGCTCCTAGTTTCGTTGATCTGTTCTGTTTTTTTTTTTCAATAACATTTATTTCAGCTCTAATCTTTATTATTTCCCTTCTTCTGCTGGCTTTATGCTTTATTTGCTGTTCTTTTTCCAGCTCCTTTAGGTGTAAGGTTAGGTTGTGTATTTGAGACTTTTCTTGCTTCTTGAGTAAGGCCTATATTATTATATACTTCCCATAACTGCCTGTGCTGCATCTCAAAGGTTTTGCACTATCATGTTCTCATTTTCATTTGCGTCCATGTATTTTTTATTTCTTCTTTAATTTCCTGGTTAACCCATTCATTCTTTAATAGGATGCTTTTTAAACTCCATGTATCTGTGGTCTTCCCAAATTTTTTCTTGTGGTTGACTTCAAGTTTCATAGTGTTGTGGTCTGAAAATATGCATAATATGATCTCAATCCTTTTGTACTGGTTGAGGCCTGATTTGTGACCCAGTATGTTATCTATCCTGGAGAATGTTCTATGTGCACTCAAAAAGAATATGTATTCTTCTCCTTAATGATGAAATGCTCTGAATATATCGGTTAAGTCCATCTGGTCCAGTATGTCATTCAAAGCCATTGTTTCCTTGTTGATCTTCTGCTTTGATGATATATCTATTGCCATAGTGGGGTGTTAAAGTCCCCACTATTGTTGGTTTTTTTTTAATTTTTTTTTAACGTTTATTTTTTGAGACAGAGAGAGACAGAGCATGAATGGGGGGGAGGGTCAGAGAGAGAGGGAGACACAGAATCAGAAGCAGGCTCCAGGCTCTGAGCTGTCAGCACAGAACCGGATGCAGGGCTCGAACTCGTGAACCACGAGATCATGACCTGAGCAGAAGTCGGACACTTAACCGACTGAGCCACCCAGGAGCCCCAAAGTCCCCACTATTGTATTATTACACTATTATCAATGAGTTTCTTTATGTTTGCTATTAATTGATTTATATTTTTGGGTGTTCAAGTTGGGGGCATAAATATTTATAATTGTTAGATCTTGTTGGATAGACCCCCCCTTTATTATTATATAGTGCCCTTCTTCATCTCTTGTTACAATCTTTGGTTTAAAATATAGGTTTTCTGATTCAAGTATGGGTATTCCAGCTTTCTTTTGATGTCCATTAGCATGATAAATGCTTTGCCATTCCATTTCAATCTAGAGGTGTCTTGTATGCATCATATTGATAGGTCTTCTTTTTTTAATCCATTCTGATACTGTATGTCCTTTGATTGGAGCATTTGGCCCATTTACATTCAGAGTAATCACTGATAAATATGAATTTAGTGCCACTGTATTATCTGTAAAGTCACTATTCCTGTAGATTGTCTCTGTACCTTTCTAGTCTTATTTGCTTTGGTCTCTTTCCAGCTCAAAGGTTCCCCTTTAATATTTCTCACAGAGCTTGTTTAGTGTTCATGAACTCATTCAGTTTTTACTTGTCTTAGAAACTCTTTATGTCTCTTATTCTAATGGTAGCCTCATTGGATAAGTATTCTTGGCTGTATATTTTTCCCATTTAGCATGTTGAATATATCATGCCACTCCCTCTGGCCTACCAAGTTTCTGTGGACAAGTCTGCTACTAACCTCATGTGTCTACCCTTGTAGGTTAAGGACCTTTTGTCCCTGGCTGCTTTCAGAATTCTCTCTTTAACTTTATATTTTGCAAGGTTCACTATGATATGTCTTGATGTTGACCTGTTTTTGTTTATTTTGAAGGGAGTTCTGTGTGCCTCTTGGATTGAATGACTGTTTCCATCCCCAGATCAGGGAAGTTCTCTGCTATAATTTGTTCGAATAAACCTTCTGTCCCTTTTCCCCACTCTTCTTCTTCCAGAACTCCTATGATATGGATAATATTGTGCTTTCTGGAATTGCTGAGTTCCCTAAGTGTGTATTTGTGATCTAATAGTTTTCTTTCCCTCTTCTTTTCAGCTTTATTATTTTCTATAATTTTATCTTCTCTATCACATAGTCATTCCTCTGATTCTTCCTTCCTAGTTGTGATTACATTGTCTGTTTTGTATGTCAGTTATAGCATTTTTTATTTCAGCCTGACTAGTTTTTAGGTCTTTTATCTTTGCAGCAAGGGTTTCTCTGGTGTCTTCTATGCTTCTTTCAAGCCCAGTTAGT
This sequence comes from Prionailurus bengalensis, assembly GCF_016509475.1. NCBI lineage: Eukaryota > Metazoa > Chordata > Mammalia > Carnivora > Felidae > Prionailurus > Prionailurus bengalensis. Next base: position 120,796,556 of record NC_057358.1, on the reverse strand, counting down.
ATTCTTATGATTACTGTTCTAAGTTCTTGTTCTGATATATTACATATATATGTTTTGAGTAAATCCCTGGTTGTGATTTCTTCTTGATCTTTCTTTTGGGGAGAATTCCTCCATCTTGTCATTTTGTCTAGGTTTCTGTCTTTTGTGTGCTTTGAAAGCTTGTTATGTTTCCTGCTCCTGAGAGTAATGCTATATTAAGAAGGGGTCATACACTGTCCATGGCCTGTTGCTTCAGGAAGTGTTACTGGTATATGCTGTGTGCATCTTGCTGTTGTGTTTTGGTTGCTCTTTCCCACAGGTCGGTCCTCTGCAGAGTTCCTCTTTGCTTGCAATGGGGACTGTTTAGACCTTTAACTAGGTGTGTTTTGATTTTTCCTTAAAATAAGCCTGATTTTTGCAATCCCTATCAAAATAACACCAGCATTCTTCACAGAGCTAGAACAAACAATCCTAAAATTTGTATGGAACCAGAAAAGACCCCAAATAGCCGAAGCAATCTTGAAAAAGAAAACCAAAGCAGGAGGCATCACAATCCCAGACTTCAAGCTGTATTACAAATCTGTAATCATCAAGATAGTATGGTACTGGCATAAAAACAGACACTCAGATTAATGGAACAGAATGGAGAACCCAGAAATGGATCCACAAGCATATGGCCAACTAATCTCTGACAAAGCAGGAAAGAATATCCAATGGAATAAAGACAGTCTCTTCAGCAAATGGTGCTGGGAAAACTGGATAGCAGTATGCAGAAAAATGAACCTGGATCACTTTCTTACACCATACACAAAATAAGCTCAAAATGAATGAAAGACCTAAATGTAAGACAGGAAGCCATCAAAATCCTTGAGGAGAGGGGTGCCTGGGTGGCTCAGTCGGTTGAGCATCTGACTTCAGCTCAGGTCATGATCAGGTCCGTGAGTTCGAGCCCCGTGTTGGGCTCTGTGCTGACAGCTCAGAGCCTGGAGCCTGCTTCAGATTCTGTGTCTCCCTCTCTCTCTGCCCCTCCCCTGCTCATGCTCTGTCTCTCTCTCTCTCAAAAATAAATAAAAACATTAAAAAATAAATTTTAAAAATCCTTGAGGAGAAAGCAGGCAAAAACCTCTTTGATCTTGGCCACAGCAACTTCTTACTCAATACATCTCCAGGGGCAAGGAAACAAAAGCAAAAATAACTATTGCGACCCTATAAAAATAAAAAAACTTCTGCACAGTGAAGGAAACAATCAGCAAAACTAAAAGGCAACCAATGGAGTGGGAGAAGATATTTGCAAACAACATATCAGATAAAGGGTTAGTACTCAAAACCTATAAAGAACTTATCAAACTCAACACCCAAAAAAAAAACAAATAATCCAGTGAAGAAATGGGCAAAAGACATGAATAGACACTACTCCAAGGAAGACACCCAGATGGCCAACCAACACATGAAAAATTGCTCAACATCACTCATCATCAGGGAAATACAAATCAAAACCACAATGAGATACCACCTTACACCTGTCAGAATGGCTAACAATAACAACTCAGGCAATGACAGATGTTGACGAGGATGCAGAGAAAAAGGATTTTTTGCACTGCTGGTGGGAATGCAAACAGGTGCAGCCACTCTAGAAAACAGTATGGGGGTTCCTCAAAAAACTAAAAACAGAACTACTCTACGACTCAGCAACTGCACTACTAGGCATTTATCCAAGAGATACAGGGGTGCTGTTTCAAAAGGATACATGCACCCCCATGTTTATAGCAGCACTATCAACAATAGCCAAAGTGTGGAAAGAGCCCAAATGTCCATCGATGGATGAATGGATAAAGAAGATGTGGCATACACACACACACACACACACACACACACACACACACACACATACACACACACAATGGAGTATTAACTTGGCAATCAAAAAGAATGAAATCTTGCCATTTGCAACTATGCGGATGGAACTGGAGGGTATTATGCTAAGTGAAATTAGTCGGTCAGAGAAAGACAAAAATCATATGACTTCACTCATATGAGGACTTTAAAGACAAAACAGATGAACATAAGGGAAGGGAAACAAAAATAATATAAAAACAGGGAGGGGGACAAAACAGAAGAGACTCATAAATATGGAGAACAAACTGAGGGTTGCTGGAGGGATTATGGGAGGGAGGATGGGCTAAATGGGTAAGGGGAACTAAGGAATCTACTCCTGAAATTGTTGCACTATATGCTAACTAATTTGGATGTAAATTTAAAAAAATAAAATTAAAAAAATAAAAATAAATGACTATGATAAAGCAAGGAAATAAAAGTTACTATGAATAAGGGTACTAAAATAGACCTACTTCCTTGAGTCCTCAAATTGTTGTTTAATTTATAAACATTAACTGATGCCCTAAAAAAAAAACTAAAATAAAATAATTTTATGCCACTGGAAGATGTAACTACCCCAATCTGTGTATGGTTCTTTTTGAGTTGAGGAGGAAATTAATATACTTCTGGTAGAAGCCCTGGGAGGGTGGTTATAGAGAGATCAGAAAACACTGGAAACATGCAGCCACATGCTCTTTATTGGAGGGGATGCAGGGCAGAGTCTCCTTATTAGTAAAGTCTCCATTTTAATATTCTATGTGAACATTGCTTACCATTACTATGAAAGGCTGGGACTTTGAGAAATGCATTAAGAATATTACCATGTCCTTCAATCTGCTGCTCAGAAGATTATATATAATTTTAAGGAAACATCTTCCCTCTGAGCCTATTTTATTTTGTTTTAAATTTTTAGAATAAAAATATACATGTTTAAATTTGTATTTCTAAGATTGGACCAGAAATATCAAAGATACAAAGGTATGCATGTGGTATGGTAGGTAACATGAGGATACGGGCTCTGGTGTCAGAGACCTTGATTTACTACTTCACCGATTTGAGTTCAGGAGGGAAAATGTTAGCAAGTGAGCTCCCTGGATTTAGGCAAAATCCAAATTAGAATTAGTAGAATTACTAAGAACTGTTCAGCAATGCTTAAAATGTTTTACTATTGTATGAAGTGAAGGACAATTTCTTATAACATTCCCTAATAAAGCTTATTTTGATCAACACATATACATACCATTATTCAACTGAACTTGTTTACAAATTGACTTCTACTGAATGGTTTTTGAAAGTTCCCAGGCATGAATTCCTAACCCAACAGTGCCACTCCACCTAGTGACAGTTCCACAAATTACAATTATTCCACTTAAAAAGAATTCCCAAGGGTATTATCATTCGATTTTAGGTTACACCTTTTAGAGGGAGGACTTACAAGCAAAATCTTTTTTTCTCTGCATAAATAAAGTCCAACTCCAATCATTGAGAAGATTACCTACTGTTGGAACATTCAGTAAATTTCTGTGAGAATTAACAGTCTGATTCATAATGCTTAAGACTCTGTTTAACTTCTTATGCACATTCTCAGATAAATAAGGTAAATAAAAGATTTTCTAACCCAGAGAAATAAATGTTGAGATGAAACTTTTCTCCTCTTATAATTTGTATAGAGAATGTTTAAGACTGAAAGGCCTTCTTGAGACCTTTTTTTCTAGAAATCTTTCTTCCCTTTACTCTGTACAAGTAGATTTGGAAGTGCCTTTATAATGCAATTGCTAATGTACTAGAAAGCTTTTTGACCATAAAAACCAACAAGTTAGCATTGCAGCCCCAGCTCTTGTTACTTAACTCTGTGGCCAGTGATACTATTGGGTAACTCTTGTTGTCTGATTCATACATGAGTATAATAATTCAACAACTGATCTGTGCCAGCACTGTGTTTCTGGCTGGTACTACCCGTATCACGTAGAACCACCTGTAAATCAGGTTTGAATTTTTTCTCTGGTATTAGGTAACCTCCATAAGGTCACAGATATGGGCCAGGTGAAATGTAAACAGTGCAGTAAGAGTAGGTGCTCTAAGTGTGAGCTCATGGAATTTACTTGTCCAGCCAGAGTCCAATCTTGCAGATACCACCGTCCACTTGACATTGACATGCTGCTCTGTGCATGCCTAATCTGCAGTGAGGAAGAGAAATGATCCCAGAGGGCAGAACCAAGAGCAGCATCTCTTGTCCAATGTGCATGAACATATTGGATGGGGATAATGGCTAATGGTTTGACCAGAGGATGAGAGACTTGAAAACTACAAGAAACCTGGGAACTAGAAGCTTTAGGAAAGAAGTATGTGGATGAACGGTCCCCAAGTGTGAGGTTATTTGTGTTTTGTGTGCAAGCTCATCAAAAGGCCTCTCGATAGGAGAGGATCATAGTATCAGGGGGATAACATAGCCTATATTGTCAATGTTGGCTAGCTTCTTTCCCCAGCCATCCTAGAGCTTGCTCACTTGTGCTACACTCTGGGAAAATTCCCTCAGCTTCTTTTTTTTAATTTTAAGTAGTGTCCATTTTGCTATTCAACCCATCAATTAAGCATAAGTAATCCTATTTTTAATTTCTATGATCTTTGTTATAGTAACCTGCTGTGATAGATACAATTGCCTCATTAGTCTCTCAGAGAATAGTATAAAGTTTACTTTATTCCCTGAGGGGTTCATTCTTTTTTTTGGATTTGGTGTACCTCTTGTGGTGTTTAAGTATCATTCAAATGTTTAATGCTTGGTTGTCTTTTTTTTTTTTTTTTTAATGAATTCCTGTTTACCTGTTGATGAATCTAAGTTCTAACTGTGGTGCCTTTCCTCAGCAAGAGAGAGGTGTGCTAAGTGCCCGAGGGCCCTGCCCTGTCAGACTTCTTTCTAATGAGGTCTGAGCTCCTATCTTTAGCCAGAGATGAGTGCCACAATCCACCACTCCCTTTAATATTTTTTTCCTTTTACTCTGATGACTTTAGTGAATATAAAACTATTTTAGATTGTTTCCCTGTCCAACCTTTACACTTTCTCTTTTTGCTGAGCCTCCATTCCAAGAAAGTGAGTAGCGCTCAGTTGTTTCCAATTCATTCTTTTAGTGACTCACCCATTATCTCCTATTCTCCTGACATTTGTCCTGACATTAAAGTATCTCTGGAATTATTTTATCTTTGGTAGTTTTCTCCTGCCCTGATTTGGGACATGAATATTCTTCTTGATTCGCTAACAATCTAATGCTATTGTTTTCCATCTTTTAGGAATTCTTCCACTTTGTTCATCAATAGCACCCTTTGTGTTTCCTAGAGTCACTTACAGATTTACTCTTCTATCAAAATACAGTGTGAACTATTTCACATACACAGTGTAGATTCTAATACAATGAGCACCCGTGTGCTCACCATGCAGCTTGAGAAATAATATATCACAAATAGCACTGAAGTGTTCCCTGTGTATTCCTCCCTGATCTCATTTACTTCCCTCCCTTCTCCACCTGAAATGTTTAAGGGATTTGGGACATGAAGGAGGTGAACAGTATCAGTTTGCTATGCAAAGACAAACACCACCAAATTAAAAATTTCAAAACCAAGATAAAAAACTGCTTGAGAGGACTGTTCTATCTTACTCATTGATATAAATCCTAATTCTTTATTGTCTTAAGGGGAGTATAATGCATGGCCAACACTGGAACATGTTATTTCCATGCATGCAGTTTGCATTAAAAAAATAATAAACTCTAGAGGTGCCTGGGTGGCTCAGTGGGTTAAAGCATATGACTTCAGCTCAGGTCATGATCTCACAGTTTGTGGGATCAAGCCCCATCAGGCTCTATGCTGACAGCAGGGAGCCTGCTTGGGGTTCTCTCACCTTTGCTCTCTCTCTGCCCCTTTCCCCTCTTGTGTTCTCTCTCTCAAAATAAATAAATAAACTTGAAAAAAAATCATAAACTCTAATGTGGCTAAGTTCTCATTCTACTTTTTATGAATTGTAAATTAGGATTTTATGACTATCTTTCCAAAATAATAGATATCTTTAATGCATCACCTCAATGTTATTATTTATAAATAATGTTAAAGGTTCTCTTTGAATTCAACTTATTGTATAATATTAAAACAAAATCTCTAGCAATAAGCTTTCTAAATTAGATAGGTATTGAAATGGAAGGGAGTTTCAATGCTCTAGAAATAGAGGAGTAAGGACTATGTTCATTAATTTCAGAAACGAATGTTTAGTGTCTCAAAGATGACCACTATGATACCTACACTGCCTACAGAAATTAGTTTACTGTAGTAAGCATATGCGCGCACACACACACACACACACACACACACACACACACAATCATTCTCAGCAGAACATAACAGAAGACTTCAAGGCCAGGGCATGTTTTGGTAATGCAGCTTTGAGGAATGTTTGTTCCTCACGGGAAAAACACCTGGTCAATGATGATAAGTATTCTGCCTGTCCAACATGAAGTCCTGACAAGTCAAGGAAAGCCCTATAAATAGGGATTTGCTTTTTTTTTTTTTTTTTTTTTTTTTACCTCCAACCACATCATCTTGAAATTCTAACAGTTACACTGTATGGCTGCAAAAATTTATTTTATGCTATCAGTATCTTCTTGCTACACCATTCAGATTATATGCTCATAACTGGGTATCACACAAACACTCTACTTGCAACTCTGTAATGATAACCAGCCTAAGTCTAGGAAGGACTGACCAGGCCCTAACCCAACATGATCCAAATAAAATTGTAATTAACAGCTCTTTCACTCTGATCAGCATCTGTCTCTTCATCTTAATTTTCCTTTGGGAAACTACCTTCTTTTACTCTATGCTATCTTAGTAGTACTGTCAAAGTCCCTGAAGCCATGGGATAAGTGCATGATACTAACTAGGATAAAGAAACTGGTAGGAATTTGATTCATGAGCATAACTATATAAGATAGAAAATAGAGAAGCTGAGATATTTTGATGGCAGGGCTCTAAAAGGATTGTCTCTCACTCAGTTTCTGTAACCTACATTCCTAAGGTTATCCTGGTTTTCATCCTTCCTAAGGCTGCTGGTCATTTTTCTTTAGATTTGATAAGCTCCCCTTTGTCCCACTGATAAATTTTGTTTTGCTTAGGATAGCCCAAATGAGTTTCTCCTGTTTGCAAAGCCTACCTGACCCATTCATTAATGTCATTGCCACCTGTTTCCTTAAATTGGAAATCTGTAGCTTTTAACACCTTAATATGCTTACTGTGGATTATACAAGAGGTTTTTTGTGTGTAAGTGTGCCTCTATATAAAGTTTGGTTTTTTTTTTTTTCAACGTTTATTTATTTTTGGGACAGAGAGAGACAGAGCATGAACGGGGGAGGGGCAGAGAGAGAGGGAGACACAGAATCGGAAACAGGCTCCAGGCTCCGAGCCATCAGCCCAGAGCCTGACGTGGGGCTCGAACTCACGGACCGCGAGATCGTGACCTGGCTGAAGTCGGACGCTTAACCGACTGCGCCACCTAGGCGCCCCTATATAAAGTTTTTAAAACAAAACACTCACTAACATTTGTCTCAAGAGTTTTTGACCAACCCTAAGTTAACTTCAAATGTCTTTTCATCCTAAAAATGATACAGTATTTTTGTGAGTGAAATAATACATTTCTGCCAACATAATACTGATCAAAAAACACTTTAATACATTGGCTTTAGTTTCCACCCTTTCCAATTTATTCTAAATAAAAACCAAATGTTAAACACAAATAAGATTAGTCTTCCCAACTTTAGTATGTATGAATAAAAATGGCAATTTTTATATAAACTACTTAGTTCTAAAAGAGAAATTATATCAGCCAGAAAACATTTTAGCCAATCCCTCCCTATTCATAGTAACACAAAACAGCTTTCCAAGGAAAACTGACCAGTGAGACAGTTATGTTTGCGCTCTCGGCTATAAAGAATTAAATTCAAAATGCATTTACTCTTCTAATGAAAGATAACCTAGTCTCAGGAATAGTGTAAGCACTGTTATGGTAGTCTAACTCTTAAATGAAAATATGAGCTGAGATACAGTTTACTGTAATAACTGAGCTAAGCAACCTTTGAAAATTAGCTGAGGATCAAAGTATTCACATAAGTTTAAGATCTAATCTTAGGATGAAAGGTAACACAGATCCTTAACCTACTTTAAAAAGAACACTGAAATTAAACCTTTCAATCACAGCCATTCAAAACTTTAATTCAGAATGTTTCTTAAATATCAAATTTCTCTTCACAGACGCTATGTCCATTTTCTTCATAATCTTCTCTTGTTACTACCATATCTTCAAAATCATCATTCTCTGATATCAATTTTCCACCTTCCCAGGCATAAGTAATAGGGCTAAAAATAAAGTTAAAATAAATGAACCCAGATGATTTTACAGAACTGAAATGCAGAAAACATTCATTAGTAGCTAAAACGTGGCAATCTCTACCCAACCTGATTTAACAGAAAACAAAGTGTAAAAATAAAGTATACGCTTCATAGGAATAAGGCAAACTATTAAAGAAAAGAACCTTGGTCACTAGTACAACTAAGTGGTCTCTTTCTTTTTTTTTTTAACTTGTACCCTGAATTTATGGACCCTCTCTACTTCTAAAAAAACAAGATTATAAGCAAAAGATCAAAAATGCATAAAAGTTTGAAAAACACTGTCATAACTGAAACTAAATTCTGTATGTGGCAAAGATATGTCACCTCACTAATTTGCACAGCAACCCATGAAACAACATAATATAACATTTTACAGATTTGGAAAATGAGGCTCAGAGAGGTTTTCAGTGCTTTCAGTGCTTTTGCTGCTATGCTTTCTTCTAATAAATGAAACATTTAGGAAACACAGCACATGATACACAGTTACATGGTAGGACAAAGACATTAAGTAAAATTGGGACATATAAAACATCCAGTTTGGTTTGTGAGTTCAAGCCCAGCGTCAGGCTCTGTGCTGACAGCTCAGAGCCTAGAGCCTGCTTCAGATTCTGTGTCTCCCTCTCTCTGCCCAATCTCCTCCACCCTCCCTCCCACTTGTTCTCTGTCTCTCTCTGTCTGTCAAAAATGAATAAACATTTTTAAAAATTTAAATAAATAAATAAATAAATAAATAAATAAATAAATCATCCAGTTTGGTTTTATTTCTAACCAAGGTTATATACCTTATGTTATGACTCAATTCTGTTTCTAATGTTCCTCTCCCCCAATTCAGTTTAAAATCTGAAAAATGGTGAAAAGCTAATAAATGTTTTCCTTTTTGTATTCCATACATGTAACATTTATATATGTATATGTAAAACAGATATGCAATAAAGACTTGATGAATGAAAGAATGAAAACTCTTTCTGTGGATCCCTTGGCATGTAATGTGTGATGACTTCCATTTAAAATGCAGGATAAAAAACATGTGGGGCAAACAAAACAAAACAAAATAAAAGTGTGGGAAATAAAGAGACATGGTGGAAAAAATAATAATAAAATAAATAAACAGGATGAAAATCCAGTATGCAAAGTATATGGACATTATGCTGATAATCATTACAATATCCAGCAATTGTTTACTCTTTAATCTGATAGCGATAAATTAAGTGAGCAGACAAGGGCCTTCTAGTAACTGCTATTGATTTAGAAAAATTCTATTTTCCTTTAAAACAAGACTCTAAAATTAAGCCTGGGTGGCTCAGTTGGCTAAGTATCGAACTTCGGCTCAGGTCATGATCTCACAGTTCATGAGTTTGAGCCCTGTGTCAGGCTCTGTGCTGACAGCTTAGAGCCTGGAGCCGCTTCTGATTCTGTGTCTCCCTCTCTCTCTGCCCCTCCCCTGCTCACACTCTGTCTCTATCTGTCTCTCAAAAAATAAACATTAAAAAAAATTTTTTTTTAATTAAGAGTCAGGTATATGGGGTCTTATTTCTAACTCTGCCACTTAAGACTGGGACAGTGGGGAGGGGGTGTTATTTAGACATATATTTGGTAAGAGACATGTATTCGCTCCTGACTCAAGATAAAGAGAACTAGGTTTTAGCCTGGCCACTGCTATTAACTTCCTGTAAAGCCTCTGCCAAATCACGAGCCCTTATTTCTTTATTTACAAAGTAAAAACATTGAACAGGAGGACTTATAAGCCTTTTTTTTTAACGTTTTTTATCTTTGAGATAAAGAGATGGAATGGGGAAAGGGCAGAGAAAAAGGGGGACAGAGGATCCAAAGTGGCCTCTGCAGAGAGCCACAGCAGAGAGCCTGATGTGGGGCTCAAACTCACGAACCACAATATCATGAACTGAGCTGAAGTCGGATGCTTAACTGGTGCCACCCAGGCACCCCTATATAAGCTTTCTTAAGGTTCTAAAAGTATACCTTATTTTTTTCCTCCACAAAAGTGTAATGATACCTGCTTTTCTCACAAAACGGGATAGTGGGTAGATATAAAAGATTTCTGAATCAAAAAAAAAAAAAAAATGACCACTGTGGCATGTCGGTGACTCCAGTTGGTTAAGTCTCCAACTTCTGATTTCAGCTCAGGTCATGACTTCCCAGTATGTGAGTTCCAACCCTTCAATGGGCTCCACACTGACCATGTGCTGACAGTACAGAGCCTTCCTGGGGTTCTTTCTCTCTTCCTCTCTCTCTGCCCCTCCTGCATGCTCTATCTCAAAATAAACTTAAAAAAAAAAAAAGGCTACTTAAACATAAAAGTTTACTAAAATACAGGTATTCCATTTTTCAAAAGTTTGCATTACGCCACTTCACTTTTACAAGAGACTACATTAGTACCTCTTTTTGCTAACTGAAAAGGATTTTTGCTTTTCCAAATAAAGGCAAAAAGAAAAAGAGCATTCAGCATTCATTTTGCAGCGAGCCATTACAGAGGCAGCACACACCTAAGCAGCAAGAGTGGCACCGCTAAGCTTCTCCCCAGGAGCTACACGCGGCATCTCAGCATTGAGCTGCCATAGCTGTGTACTGCGTCCGTGAGCATCTATGCGTTACTTCCATTTATTTTGCATATCCGTTAGCAAGATGTGTCCCAAGGTATCAGAAAAGCCTAAGAGAAATTATTCTTTGGGTCTGCAAATGCTCAAAATTTTTCTATATAAGTTAATAGTAATTGCTTCTTCATTTTAGGCCATTTGACTTAGAAAAGGTTTCAAAGGAATGTTCTACTTTTGGATAGCAGGGGAAACCATTTTTAACAATGGTTTCCAAAACAACTTACAAATTGACATAATTTATCTTCATGGTTAGTTCTTACATTTCTATCATTCTTGATAGAAACTGTCAAGAAATGACACATCTTAGATAAAAAAAATCAGATTATAACCTGATTGCTTTGCTGGTAAAAATCTCTTAGGAATGAGGATTGATTTACTATATGGATACTATCTTATATTAATTGAGCACCCATTATGTACCAACCATTATGGCTGGCACTTTACATACTTCATCCCATTCAGTCCACTGAAATGTCAGGTTTATTAATTCAATTTTTGAGAAAGGGAAAATGAGGATTCCAAAAGTGAAATAAACCTGCCAGAACTAGGCTTAAACTCAAGTCTGCCTATTGACCATTTTACCTACAAAATGACTTCCATGTTTTATCTATCAGCCAACACTTACTTTTCAGGCAGCACAACTGAAACATCATAATCTGTTGGAGTGAGACATCGAACTTCTGAGTAAACCCGATCTCTAAATCCCGGGAAAAGAGAATTTCCTCCTGTCAAAACAATGTTCTTAAAAAAATGCGGCTGCATTTCTTTAAGGGGGGTGGGGGTGGGAAAGAAGAAGAAAAAAAGGCATCAGAAAATCTGTTTACTTATCTTTCTGGAAAGACGAATATAAGGGTTTAAGTAAAAGCCATCAGTTATAGTAACTGGTTTGGAAACTATATACTTTTTTAATAACCATAAGAATTATTTATAATATTTCATAATGAGGTTAAAATTTACAGAAATTGACACATCAAACAGAATGAAATATGACCTCACAGATCTTTAAAAGAAAGGCTCAGGTGAAGGAGTTGAACTACTAACTACTTGTTACATACACATATAAGCTACACATAAATGGGTAACATTCTAGAAGCAGACAGTTGATAATTACACTTCTTCCCTAAAATGGAGGAGGTCTTTCCGTAAGTTGAGATTGTAAGCTAGTGTAAGGCTAACATGGAGGGCCTTCAAGACATTTTAACTTGGAAGCCCAAATTTCCATGTTATCTCATTGAGACAGACATAATTATTTACATTTGATAGTGAAAAATACCCATAATCCATAATAATAAAGCATCTTTTGTTCTACACTTATTAAAGTTACATACTGGCAAACATTAAGTGCCACATTGTTAGCTAGTATTAAAAGTCTACTAAGTTGGGGCGCCTGGGTGGTGCAGTCGGTTAAGCGTCCGACTTCAGCCAGGTCACGATCTCACGGTCCGGGAGTTCGAGCCCCGCGTCAGGCTCTGGGCTGATGGCTCAGAGCCTGGAGCCTGTTTCCGATTCTGTGTCTCCCTCTCTCTCTGCCCCTCCCCCGTTCATGCTCTGTCTCTCTCTGTCCCAAAAATAAATAAACGTTGAAAAAAAAATTTTTTTTAAGTCTACTAAGCATCATGGGGAAATCTATGAGGAGTCAATTAATAAATACCAGCCACCATACAAAGCTTCTGTTCACAAAACAGGGGCAGAGTTCCCTTATATTGACACTGAGCCTCATGACATTAAAGCAGTATGGTATAAACTGCTGTATACCAATAACTGCAACCTTGTATAAAATGTGAAATTAATGAGACAACACAGAAACAGTTGTGAAATAATTATACTAAGGTGATAGCATTATGTGATTTTCTTCTCTCTCTTTTTTTTTTTTAAATGGGAGGAAAGGACATTGCAAGTGCTAGATTTGTTCCAATCTAGGAAGACACTTGGAAGATATAAAAGTACTCTCTAAAACTCTAGAAAATTATGTAGGTGAAGCTTGCTTCAGGAGAACTCACACATCACTGAAAAGCACCATACTTCAGCTTCATTAAAGTTAACTTCCTGTAGGGATGCCTGGGTGGCTCAGTAGGTTAAGCATCTGACTCTTGATTTCAGCTCAGGTTATTATCTCACAGCTCGTGAGTTCGAGTCCCATGTTGTGCTCTGCACTGACAGCGTGGAGCTTTCTTGGGATTCTCTCACTACCTCTCTCTCTGCCTCTGCCCCCGCTCTCTCTCTAATAAATATATAAACACTAAAAAAAGTTAACTTCCTGTATATCATTCCAAATAAAACTAGAAGAATCCAATCCCATCAATAGCTAGAAACTATAGCTTTGTTAAATTATAAATTTTGATTCTCTGTAAATAAATATGAGTTAAATTAAAACTTTTCTAAAATGGACATGGCAACTTAATAGTCATGGAGAGATTAATTTCTTCAAGGTTTTTTTTTTTAATGTTTATTTACTTTTGAGAGAGAGAGACAGAGTGCAAGTGGGGGAGGGACAGAGAGCAAAGGAGATGCAGAATCTAAAGCAGGCTCTAGGCTCGGAGCTGTCAGCATGGAACCTGATGCAGGGCTCAGACCCACGGACCGGACCGTGAGATCATGACCTGAGCCAAAGTCAGTCGCTTAACCAACTGAGCCACTGAGGCACCCCTAATTTCTTCAAGTTTAAATAGACCATAATAACATTCCCTGTATCAAATTTCTAATCTAGGACCAATAAAGTAAGAATTATTCAAGTGCACTATGGAATTTGGAAATCTATGCAAATAAAAGACTTTGCATTTGCCCAAAATTACTTAGAAAGTTCAGATGATTTCTCTATGGCTCACAGAGCTTACGATTTTTTTAGAAATATCATTACGTCTCAATACTTTAATTATTCATGTACCTTCAGGTAAGTTCTGAATTGAATAGACAATAGCCTCTGGAATACCCATTTCTTGAATGCCTATATCAGAAGGATTAAAGAGTATTTCTGGAACAGCAAATCTCTCATTGGCCAGACGAAGAATTTGTTCCCCAGATTTATATTTTCCACTTAACACCATCTCTTCCCTTGGCTTAAAGAAAAATAAGATAAAAAAGTTTAAGCTACATTTTCTAGTTCATATGACTAATAACATTTAGTAACATGCTATTTTAATATATTAATCATATTCTCGGAAGTTTCAGGATTCTCAAAAGTTAGAAAAATGTGGCCTTCTCTGTTGCCTAATCTACACAAAGAAATAATTGCTGACTCTACTGTAGCCGTTCCCCAAAAGATAATCTGGCTAAATTATTCCACACATTTTAAAACAGAAAGAAAGAAAAGGAGAAAAGAGGAGAGGGAACCTTATATCCTACCTATAATAATAGACCAATTTCAGTTTCCAGAGAACAAAGAAGATACTCTAAAAAACATTTGCTAAGTCTAGAGGTGCCTGGGTGGCTCAGTCAGTTGAGTGTTGGACTTTTGATTTTGGCTCAGGTCATGATCTCACAGTTCATGAGTTTGAGCCCTGTTGACAGCTCAGAGCCTGGAGCCTGCTTCAGATTCTGTGTCTCCTCTCTCTCTGCCCCTCTCCTTCTCTTTCTCTCCCTCTCTCTCAAAAAATAAACATTAAAAAAATTTTTTTTTTTTTTAGTATCATCAGTTCTTCTAGATTCAGTTATAGAAATTCATTTGCAATTATATATGCAATTTTCCTCCTGGAACAGAGTATAACCCAATCCTTTATATAAGTATAAAATACCTCAAATATATAAAAATATTAATAATTACTAAAGACTAGGGGACCTGGGTGGCTCAGCTGGTTAAGCATCTGACTTTGGCTCGGGTCATGACCTCCTGGTTCATGAGTTTGAGCCCTGCAACAGGCGCTGTGCTGACAGCTCAGAGCCTGGAGCCTGCTTCGGATTCTGTATCTCCCTCACTCTCTGTCCTTCCCCTACTCGTGCTCTGTCTCTTTCTTTCTCAAAACTAAATAAACGTTAAAAAAAATTACTAAAGACTAATGTATTTAAAGAACATTATACATCCTTTAATATAATCAGTACATACAATATATTCCTTCCACTACATTGCCTCTCTTAACCTGGATATAATTCTAAATTCTATCATTGGAAATTCCAAGCTCAAAACATTATTCTTAAATAAGAATATCCAAAATTATGTAATTTTCATAATACTCTAGGTAGAACAAGGAAAACTGCAAACCACTTTTAACCCAATAAACTACTATTACAGTAGCAAAAGAAAAAAGTGTTATTCCTTCATAGTATTCTTCCTTCTCAGGCAGAAATAAAAAAATATTTCCTATAAATTTATTAACTTATAAATTCACTTAAAAGTGATACTGGCTTGGGTTTAAAGGATATAACTCATTTTTTCAACACTCAAAATAATCTGGAACGGATGTAAACTTGGGAGAAATTCAAGTGACAAAACATTAGAGATTATGTAGTCCATTACCAAGATTTTACAAAAGAGGATCATGTGACTATCCCCGGATCAAATATCTAAACTAGGGGAAAGAGCCAGAACTAGATAGCCTTGTTGAAGTTGGCTCTAAAGCCATTAATCATTAATACGTAATGTGGAACTACAAGTAGTTTCTGTTTTAAGAGTACAACTCCAAAAAGATTTTTTAGGACATAGACAAATGAAGGAATTTAGAAGAGTTGCTATTTTAGTCAATGTAGGCCATGATTACCACACAGTCTCAAAAATTTTGTTCCGATATTGTAAAAGAAATGATCAGTTTAAATTACAATGGCTCTGCACAAGGTGTTACCATAATCATTATGAACCTGATTTTCTCAACTTAAGTCCATTTTACTTTATTAGGCATCCTCTTTCTGATAAGAAAATTGCAATTTGTATCAGTTGTAATCAGTAAAAATATCACAGAGCCTATTACTGTTATTGTTACTATCATTAAGTACTAGAAAATGGAGGTTGTACCTTTTTCCAAGCACTCAAAAATACTTTTTTCTTTATTTTTTCTTTATTTTATTTTTTATTTAAAAAAATTTTTTTTATGTTGATTCATTTTTGAAAGACAGAGACACAGCACAAACAGGGGTGGGGCAGAGAGAGAGGGGGACACAAAATCTAAAACAGGCTCCAGGCTCTGAGCTGTCAGCACAGAGCCCGACGCAGGGCTCAAACTCACAAACCGCGAGATCATGACCTGGGCGGAAGTCAGATGCTCAACCGACTGAGCCACCCAGCACCCCTCTTTTTTTTTTTTTCTTGTAGAGAGAGAAAGCATGAGAGCACGAGCAGGCAGAGGGGCAGAGAAACAGGGAATCCCAAGCAGGCTCAATGCCCAGTGTGGAGCCAGATGTGGGGCTCGATCACACAACGCTGGGATCATGACCTGAGCTTAAGTCAGGAGTCAGACATTAAACAGATTGAGCCACCCCAGCACCTAAATATATTCTTGAATAGTTTTAACAATATTCTGAGTATAAGAGCTCTCAAATAATTATAATTTTTTCATTTCATGTAGTTATTATTTTTCTAATTTCATAAACATATATAAAAGCAAATAAATAAAAAATTAAAAAATATAAACATATATCAGCTCTCATCAAAGTTGTTACATATCAGGCAACAATGAAGTTAACCAAGTACTAAACTCAATACACTTTAGAATTAATTCTAACACATACGAAATAAAACTGTTTCTAAATCTTAAAATTATTGGAGTGCCTAGTGGTTAAATAAAAAAAATAAAAAATAAATCTTAAAATTATTAAGAGATACATATACATAATTTTTTTTGTTTGTATTTTGCTATTTTTAGGTCTTTTTTTTCCAAATATGCACATGATTTAACATGTACAGGTCGGGGGCGCCTGGGTGGCGCAGTCAGTTAAGCGTCCGACTTCAGCCAGGTCACGATCTCGCGGTCTGTGAGTTCGAGCCCCGGGTCGGGCTCTGGGCTGATGGCTCAGAGCCTGGAGCCTGTTTCCGATTCTGTGTCTCCCTCTCTCTCTGCCCCTCCCCCGTTCATGCTCTGTCTCTCTCTGTCCCAAAAATAAATGTTGAAAAAAAAAATTTTTTTTTAACATGTACAGGTCACCTCTGAACATCAGTTTGAACTGCATGGGTTCACTTATATGCAGATTTTTTTTTACAGTATATTACTGTAAATGTATTTTCTCTTCTTTATGATTTTCTTAATAACTTTTTCTTTTTTCTAGCTTACTTTATTATAAGAATGTAGTATATAATGCATACAGCATACAAAATATGTGTTAATCAACTTTATGTTATCAGTAAGGCTTCTAGTCATCAGTAGGCAAGGAGTAGTTAAGTTTTTTGGGGGAAAGGGGACGGGTCAAGGTATATGCAGATTTCAACTGCATGGGGGCAGGGGGGTGTCAGCTGTTCAAGGGTCAACTATATTGTGAATAAATTACAAATTTTAACATTGACAAAGTAAAGATTAAACCATTATTTTTGAAGTAAAAATTCAATGTAACATTCTATCATCTAGCAAAAGTTGAGGCCAACTGACTCTGTCTACTCAATTGATATTAAAGTCCACAAGTTAAAAAGGAGTCTATAGCCTATGACCAGATATTGTTCACAAAACCAAAGGCCAATAAAAGAGCTGCAGGGATGCCTAGGTGGCTCAGTCAGTTAAGCATCTGACTCTTGATTTTCACTCAGGTCATGATCTCATGGTTCCTGAGTTCGGCCCCACATCGGACTCCTTGCTGACAGTGCAGAGTCTGCTTGGGATTCTCTCTCTCTCTCTCTCTCTCTCTCTCTCTCTCTCTCTCTCTCCTTCTCCTTCTGCCCCTCCCCTGTGCTCACTCTCTCTCTCTCAAAATAAATAAACTTAAAAAAAAAAAAAGAGCTGCAAACAATATTATGTACCTTCTGCCTTTTTTCTCCAAAGACAATGAGTAAAACAATGGTCAATTCAAGGAATAACATCTCTATTGGCTAACTATATAAGATGCAGGTTTGAGTAAACAGGCCTTAAAATCTGGCAAGGAGAAAATCGGTGGCATTTAGCAGATAATGTCTAGTAAACTGATAGGGTGTCATTTGCAGGGCAGGAGAGAATACATTTAAAAAAAGAAAAAAATTTATAGACTTAGTTGATGGTACAATTATCTGGAAGAGATTTTTGTAAGATTAAGTTATCAAACTTAAGCACTAAGCATTTCCAGGGACAGGAACTAAGAACATGGATATAGATTATTTTTCAAGTTCCCTGGGTGATTCCAACAATCAGTCAGGTTTGGAGAAATTGGGAATCACTGAGTCTTTACTCAGGGTCCATCCCTGCAGAAATACAGATGACTTTACTACCATTAACTCTACAAAGTGCTTTAAATTATCCGTAAGGTGCTTTATATAACTGGAGTATTTTAATGAGTAATAATATATGAAGATGGTGTTGTCTATATATTTGCAGTTTTCATTGTCTCGTAAATAAAGTACAACTTGGGCTTCCAGTTCACGAACAAGCAACTTGATCTCATAATTTGTTCCAACACCCACTTCTAAAAGCCAACCTACGACCTTCCACAAGGATCTGTTTCTAAGAACATTACAGGATGACTTCAATTTTATGAGGCTTTGGGTAGCCTTCTCAGAATTCTGACTTGTATTTCACTTCAATAGTATGGTAAAAAAAAAATATATATATATATATATATATATATATTTAATTTTAGGCATATAAAAAAGTATAAATAATTTAAAGAAGTATAAAACCCATGTATTCATGAATTAGTTTGATACTTTATACATTATCACCCCCCCTTTTTTTAATTTTTTTTTAAGTTTATTTATTTATAGAGAGACAGAACGAGCAGGGGAGGGGAAGAGAGGAGACCCTAAGCAGGTTATGCACTGTCAGCGCAGAGCCCAATGTGGGGCTCAAACTCACGAACTGCAGGTCATGACCTGAGCCAAAACCAACAGTCAGAGGCTTAACCGACTGAGCCACCCAGGAGCCGCCCTCCCCCACCCCCTGTCTTTTAAATTTTTTTTTTATCACTCCCCTTTTTAATTTGGTGTTATCATTCCAGTTTTATACTTTTAATTCACACTTATGTATTCTTTTTTTTTATTGTTTATTCATTTTTGAGAGAGACAGAAAGACAGAGCATGAGTAGGGGAGGGGCAGAGAGAGAGGGAGACACAGAATCCAAAGCAAACTCCAGGCTCTGAGTTGTCAGCACAGAGCCAGATGCAGGGCTAGAAACCCACCAGTCGTGAGATCATGACCTGAACCAAAGTTGAACACTCAACTGACTGAACCATCCAGGCACCCCAATACTTATATATTCTTAAACAACATAAATTATTATTCCACACAGCCCGAAACTATATATATCCTCCTAAAACTTGCTTAAAGACATCATGTTTTAGACAGAAACATGTTTGTGAGATTTATCCATGATTATCATGTAGCGCTATTTCATTTTCACTATTGCTTATTTTATGAACATGTCAAAATTTATTTATTCTCCTCCATTAGCGGATATTTGGGCTTTTTCCTATCTTTCACTCTTTTAAAGTATACTGCAGTGAATGATACCATAAATGTTTCCTTGTAGAAATATGCTTACATTTCTGACCAAAGATTTTTAACTTCCCAACAGTCCTCCATCAAGCCAGCTAAAAGGGCAAACTTCACATTTACCCAAACATAGAACTGATAGTTTACCTGAACAGATCAAAGATAAGGAGAAATTATTTTGACATCCAAGATAAACTGCTGCTCAACACTTTGAAAGTGCACTGGATTTTGCCCTTTTCCACTACAATCTGATCATATCAGACCAAACAAGTAAAATTCAGTCATGTCTGCTATGTCAATAATTTTCACAACTGGAAAACAACCAAGCTCTAACTGGATTTAAACTAATTCTTAAGAAAATAGAAAAGGGTTAACCATAATATAGGTAATGATCCTATCTATCTCCAGATTTGTCCCTTGTGCTATATCATTCAGCTGATAGTCCTTTTTCTAAATAACTTTAATGAGACATTTATTAATCACTTATACACTTGTGCCTGGAGAAAAGGCCACCAGGAAAGCAGTTATCAACAACTCTGTAAGACTCTACCAAACCCAACTAGATTTTTTCAAATCTGCCTGAGGTGGTCACTTCAAGAAATGTCATTGAGGATTTTTTAAATTACCTTACAAAAGCCCTTTTTAATTGTACTGAAGTCAGGCAAAACATAGTCTATCATTACTGTATTTTCTTCTCCTTTCAACCTGGAAAACGAAATAGAGATACGTGAAATAATTAACTATGTATAAAATTACCCAAGAATCAACTTTCTGATTCTTAGATTACTATTATACATACTTTGCAATATCCATATCTCTATAAAAATCCTGAGACACATAGCATACATCTTCTTTCACTTGATTAATCACATGCGTTTCATCCATAACATGTAGCTGCCTAAATGGAAATAAAAACAGTAAAATTTGAAATGGAAAAATGTAAGTCTAATTTATAATTACCACTTAAAATATTTTTTCTGGGACGCCTGGGTGGCTCAGTTGGTTAAGCGTCCAACTTCAGCTCAGGTCTCAAACTCTAGGTTTGTGAGTTTGAGCCATGCATCAGACTTTGTGCAACAGCTTGGAGCCTGGAGACGGTTTTGGATTCTGTGTCTCCCTCTCTCTCTGAGCCTCCCCTGCTTATGCTCTGTCTCTCTCTCTCAAAAATAAAGATTAAAAAAAATTTTTTAAATAAAAAAATAAAATATTTTTTCTGTAATTAAATCTTTGGGTAATTGATTTTTTTCATATTAAATTTCTGAATGTGTAAGATATTTTCAACTTTATGGAATAATTATACTTCAATTGTATATAATCTCCACATTACCCCTCTGAGGGCACATATCAGTTCAGTTTGCACAAAGAAATTGAAAATGAAGGCTTTAAGTATGGTAAGGCTTATCCAATTAGAGAGCAAACCTTTTCCTCTAACCATTCTGAATAGAATCTTGCTAAAATGACTTAATTCTTTACACTTTCTTTTCTGATTATAGCAGTATTGTGGGTTAGCACACCGTACCTGGCACATAGTAGATGCCTAATAAATATTTGATGAGTGAATCCAAGAAAACACAGCCTTAATGAAGAAAACAAAGATGCTTTAAAACCAAAACTAAAGACAACACAAACAAATGGAAAGATATTCCATGCTCATGGCTTAGAACAATAAATGTTATTAAAATGCCCACACTACCCAAAGCAATCTACAAATTCAATGTAATCTCTATCAAAATACCAAAGTATCTTTCAGAGAACTAGGACAAATAATCCTAAAATTTGTATGGAACAACAAAAGACACCAAAAAGCCAAAGCAATCTTGAAAAAGAACAAAGCTGGGCGGTATCATAATCCCAGACTTCAAGATATGCAACAAGATAAACTACAAAGTTATAGTAATAAGAACAGCATGGTACTGGCAGAAAAACAGCCACATAGATCAATGCAAGAACATCGAGCCCAGAAATATACCCATGTTTATATGGTCAATTAATCTACAACAAAGGAAGCAAGGATATATAATGGGGAAAAGATAGTCTCTTCATTTGGTGTTGGGAACACTGGAGAGATACATGCAAAAGAATGAACCTGGGCGACTTTCTTACTCTATACACAAAAACAAACTCAAAATAGATTATTAAAGACCTAAATGTGAGATCTGAAACCATAAAACTCCTTAAAGAAAACAAGCAGTAATATTTTGGACCCTGGCTTCAGCAACATTTTCCTAGATATGTCTCCTCAGGCCAAGGAAACAAGCAAAACAAAAACTATTGGGAGTATACCAATATAAACATCTTTCACACAGTGAAAGGAACCATTAACAAAATGAAAAGACAACCTACTGAATGGGAGAAGATATTTATAAATGATATATCTGAAATGATATATCTGATAAGGGGTTAATATCCAAAATATATAAAGATATTTTATAACTCAACACCAAAACAAACAAAGAAAAAAACAAACAAATAATCTGATTAAAAATGGGAAGAGGACCTGGATAGACATTTTACCAAAGACAACATGCAGAGGCCACGAGACACATGAAGACACTCAACATCACTCTCATCAGGGAGATGCAAATCAAAACCACAATGAGATATCACCTCACACCTGTCAAAATGGCTAGTATCAAAAAGACAAAAAATAACAGGTGTTGGCAACAATATAGAAAAAGAAAAACTCTCAAGCACTATTGGTGGGAATGGATTTGTACAGCCACTGTGGAAAATAGCATGGAGTCCTCAAAAAATTAAGAATAGAGGGGTACCTGGTTGGCTCAGTTGGTTAAGCGTCTGGCTTGGGTTCAGGTCATGATCTCAGTTTGTGAGTTCGAGCCCCACATTAGGCTCTCTGCTGTCAGCCCAGAGCCCACTTTGGATCCTCTGTCTCCCTCTCTCTCTGTCCCTCCCTCACTCTCTCTCGCTCTCAAAAATAAACCTTTTTTTTTTTTACAGTTAAAAACAGAAATATCATATGATCCACTAATTTACCCAAAGAAAACAAAAAGCCTAATTTGAAAAAATATATGTACCCCTTTTTTTGAAGCATTATTTATAATAGACAAAATATGGTAGCAACTTTATTGCCAATTGATAAATGGATAAAGAAAATGTGATGTACACCCACACCCACACCCACACACCGAAATACTAAGCTGTCATAAAAAGAATGAGATCTTGCCATTTGTGACAACATGGATAAACTTAGATGATTTTATGCTAAATGAAATAAGTCAGATAAAGACAAATCATACATGATTTCACTTCTTTGTGGAATCTAAAGAACAAAACAAAGCAAAAACTGACCTGTTAATACAGAGAACTGGTAGTTGCCAAAGGGGAGAAGGTGGGGGGATGGGCAAAATAGGTGAAGAGGTGTAGGAGGTACAGGCTTCCGGTTATGGAATAAGTCACGGACATGAAAGGTACAGCATAGAGAATATAGTCAACAGTAGTGGTGACAGATGGTAGTTACACTTATAGTAAGACAACATAGAGTTGTCAAATTACTATGTTGTACACCTGAAATCAATGTAACGTGTGAACTATGCTTCAATTAAAAAAATGCAAAAGAAAGAACAAAAATGTGAAGTTATTTCCTTTGAATATTTTTCTCTACACATATATACTACATTTACTTTTTTAGACTAAACATCATCTCACATTTTCTTATGCTATCATTCTTTAAAAATATGGTTATTTATGGTCCCATGATATTTATTAGAGCGATATATGAATATGTACTTATTAGCATTCCTAGTGTTGGAAGTTTAGGTCAGAGAAGAAAGATACTCGTGTGTGTATAAACATGGACTTTGGTTTTGTTGTTGTTTTTTTTAAATAGGCTCTATGGCCAACTTGGGGCTTGAACTCATGACCCCAAGGTCAAAAGTTGCATGCTCTACTGACTGAGCCAGCCAGGCACCCCAGACACTTTGGTTGAATCACAACTTAGCAACCAAGCTACTTGACCTATCTGGGACTCAATCTCTTCAACTCTAAAGGGGTCATGATAATAAGATCACTGACAACACATCTGTGAGAAGTAAATGATTCTATACATAAGTATTTAGCATAATCCTTATACTTAATAAGTAAAAAACATTATTATTGCTTCCTTTTGCTTTTTGTTACCTCCATATACACCATGTTTTACCTTAAGACTCACTATTGCACCAATGAAAAGAAAAGATGGTAATTAAACTATGACAATTCTAAGGTATCAACAGCTGGAAGATCTGTCCCAACTAGAGAGGTGGAAAAAGTTACCTCAAAATCGAAGCACTACAGGTATTTTTATCTATATCTTGGATTATCTCATTATTTATTCACACTCTAGAACACAGAATTTGAAATACTGTTAGTATCTTGGTATATTGCCAAACTGTTTACCAGAAAAGATATTTCAATTTATGCTCTGATCAGCAGCTCTACTAGGAAGTACCATGAAAAAGAGGAACACTAGGGGTGCCTGGGTGGCTCAGTCGGTTAAGCATCTGACTTCAGCTCAGGTTGTGATCTTACAGTTCACGAGTTTGAGCCCTGCATCGGGCTTGTACTGACAGCTCAGAGCCTGGAGTCTGCTTCGGATTCTGTGTCTCACTCTCTCTCTGACCCTCCCCTGCTCGCACTCTGTCCCTCTCTCTAAAAAATAAACATTAAAAAATTTTTTTTCGAAAAGAAACAGAGGAACTCTTATTGTTAACCCATATATCCCAACCTCCTAAATAAATGCTCAATAAATGTTTTAACTGAATCTGTAGTTACTACAGATGTTTAACATTTTTTTTATGTCTGAGAATTATCTATTTATATATTGTGACTGTATGTAACTCTAATGATTAACTGTGCTACTGAACGTTTGTTTTCTGAGAATCATCTAGTAACCATTTCATACCAAGGTAATACTTTTTTTATGGATCATTAAGAGCCCTTAATATATTAAAGATAACAATTTGGTGTCACATTTATTCCAAATTTCTCAGGTTTATGTTTGTATTTGTTTTCTTTACAAATGCTTGAAATTAGTGGTTTTCCAGACTAGAAGGGGACAAAGAGGGATGAGAATGCTGGTAATATTCTCCTTGAACTGTGTTCTGGTTACCTGGGTAATATTGTTTTTAAAAATTCATTGGATTATACATTCCAGGCTTGTAAACTTTACTCTTTCAATTAAATATTTTCTTATTGTGGTTTTATTTTTATATTTAAGTCTTGAATCCATTTGAACTTTAGAATACGACGCAAAGGAAAATTTTTCTACAAACAGCCAACTTTCCCTGTATCTTTTCTTAATCAATCTCCTCTTCAATGGTTTCTGATGCTTTCTTTTTTTTTTTTAATTTTTTTTTAACTTTTATTTATTTCTGAGACAGTGAGAGACAGAGCATGAAAGGGGGAGGGTCAGAGAGAGGGAGACACAGAATCCGAAACAGGTTCCAGGCTCTGAGCTGTCAGCACAGAGCCCGACGCAGGGCTCGAACTCACGGACCGTGAGATCATGACCTGAGCCGAAGTCGGCCGCTCAACGGACTGAGCCACCCAGGCGCCCCTCTGATGCTTTCTTTAGTATACCTTACTTTTTTTTTTTTAACACATGTTTGATTCAGAATTAACTGTTTGGTCTCACTGGTCTATCATTTAATTCTCATTCAAGTATCACTTTAATTATTGCAATTTTAAAATGCTTTATCATCTACTAGAGAAAGTCTCCTTTAACCATTATTGTTTCTCATAACTGTCTATTTTTTACTTTTTTTTACATGTATTTATTTTTGAGAGACAGAGTGCAAGCAGGGAAGGGGCAGAGAGAAGGAGACACAGAATCCAAAGCAGGCTTCAGGCTCTGACCTGTCAGCACAGAGCCCTACGTGGGGCTTGAACCCACAAACCGTGAGATCATGACATGACCTGAGCTGAAGTCCGATGCTCAACCAACTGAGCCACTGAGGCTCATAACTGTTTCTAAGTATTTTTCCCACCTTGTTCTTTTCAAGCTGAACTTCAACAGCCTTCCTTTTTAAAATATATTAATTTTTCCACTCAGCATGGAGAAATGATTAAGTGCACAGGCTCTGGACTCAGACTGTCTGGGTTTTGATTAACATCTTCATCTGCCTGAACTTTCTCTGCCTTTCCAATTTGCTGCTTCTAATCTGATGGGGATAGAGGAACTAAATATCCAAACCTTTTGAAACTGAGCCCAATTCTGTTTGGTTCTACAGTGAATAATATTCACATAATCTTAACACTGTAAATGCTACTTTTGAGCCTTCCATTTTTAGAATTAATATATAAGCAAGGCAAGAAGAGTTAACTATAGTAAAAAGTAATATGTAAATGTTATCTCAATAGTTAAGAAGAAGTGGTATAGTATTATGTTTAACGAAAAAGTAACTCTATGAAGGTTACATACTATAGGATTCTGTTTCTTGAAACAACAAAACCACAGAAGTGGAAAACAAATTAGAGATTGCCAGGGGAGAGGGACACGGTGGGAAAGCAAATATAAAGGATTAGCAGCACAAAGGAGTTCCTTCGGAGCGATGGAATAGTTCTGTATCTTGACTGTGGTGGTGTTTACATGAATCTATACATGGGATAAAGTTGCATGGAAATACACACACATGAATGCATGTAAAAAATGTTGAACACCTAACATTACCTGTAGTCTGGGTAACAATATTATACCAGTGTCAATGTCATCATTTTTATATTGTAATAGTTATATAAGATGTTACTAAGGGTACACAGAGCTCAATGTACTATTCTACAACTTCCTGGGTCTGTAATTATTTAAAAATAAAAAATTTTTTACAAATGTACTAGAGGGGCGCCTGGGTGGCTCAGTCGGTTGAGCCTCCAACTTCAGCTCAGGTCATGGTCTCGCAGGTTGAGTGGGTTTGGGCCACGCGATGGGCTCTGTGCTGGCAGCTTGGAGACTGGAGCCTGCTTCAGATTTTGTGTCTCCCTCTCTCTCTGCCCCTCCCTGCTTGTGCTCTGTCTCTCAAAGATAAACATTTAAAAAAATTTAAAAAACAAAAACAAATGTACTAGAGCCGTGAGGGATGGCTAAGGGGAGTGGGTTTCTTTTTGGGGTAATAAAAACATTCTAAAAATGTTCTAATACACTACAACCCATTGAAAATGTACCCTTTAAATGGGTGAACTGTATGGGATGTGAATTATCTCTCAACAAAATTGTTTAAAAAACTGAGACGCCTGGGTGGCTCAGTCGGTTAAGCATCTGACTTTGGCCCAAGTCATGATCTCACAGTTCATGTGTGAGTTCGAGCCCCACGTCAGGCTCTGTGCTGACAGCTTGGAGCCTGGAGCCTGCTTCGGATTCTGTATCTCCCTCTCTCTCTCTCTCTGCCCCTCCCCAGCTAATGCTCGCACTCTGTCTCTGTCAAAAATAAATAAACTTAAAAAAAATTTTTTTAATAAAAAAAAATTGTTTAAAAAAACTAATGGTACATCTGACAGAATAAAGAAGGAAAATGTGGGAGGAAAGGTAGAAGGAAATGCAGATTCACTTATTTTCTCATATGACATAGAGGGGAACTAAGAGAAAATGACAGTGTCATACAAGCCAAAGTTAATGTAGCAAGAAATTGAGATTTAAGAATCCTACTTACAAAACAAAACAAAAAAATCCCACTTACATTTTTAAACAAAATAAAATTTAAAATAATAGCATAAATAAAATTTAGGAGCAGGAGAAGAGTTGGATGTGGCTAAGTACACTAATTCCTCATCTTTTAACGATGGGCAGTCAACTAATACTGGTTAATCCACAAACAGAAATATCAATATATTATTAAGGCTCATAGAGACTAAAAATATAAACAATACAGTTTAAAGATGATACTTTGTGTGGAATGGAACGGACATGAGAGACAGGGGAGGTAGAGATTTATTTTCCTTTGAAACTCTTATTCCCTTAAATGCATTTTTAATTTGTTTTATAATGTATAACATTTATAGTTTTTATAACATTTATAATTTTAAAATATTATAAACATACTAAACTCCCTAGAGTTTGGAGATACCCAAACTTTGGTGGACATTAGCATTTTATATGCTAGAAAGCTTTTCTTTCTTTTCTTTCTTTCTTTCTTTTTTAGTGAGCTCTACATCCAATGTGGAGCTTGAACTCCCAACCTAGAGATCAAGAGTTGTATGCTTGATTGACTGAACCAGCCAGGCACCCTACTAGAAAACTTTTCAAGTTGAACATCATTTGTATTTATATTATATGATACAGTTTTTAAAGCAATAGTATACAACTGTTACCTGAAGTTACAACTAATGGTTAAAGAATTACTTCATTATGTTTTTAAAAATAATTTTAAATTACTTTAAAAAGTTCATCACAGCAGCCAACCCACCCAAGGACTCAAGCTAAGTATTACCTGTAAGATATAATCTCCTTTAGATGATTGGTTAGGAGTTTTCCTCCCACATTTATCCTAAAAAGGGAGAATGCAAATTTGGTTCAGTTTATCACACCTTTCATTCAGTTTTATCCTATGAAAGACATGAAAATTAAGTACAACTCACCGAATAATTGCTTCTTTTTTCTTTTTACTTCTACAGTAAGGAACTATATGTGTAAAGGAATATCCACTATCTACAATGATACAGCATAATTCGGAAGGATTATCTCGAAAATACCTATGTGCACTGAGAGCACCAGCTATTAAAAAAAGATAAAAAAAACTGCATTAAATAAAAGTATAATTAATTTAAAGCAATAAAGAAAGGTAACAAATTAAGGCAAGCACAAAAACAAAAACTTTCTTTTATTTCTATATGCTAGTTTAAAACAATATCCACATGGGGCACCTGGGTGGCTCAGTCAGTCAAGCATCTGCCTTCGGCTCAGGTCATGATATCACGGTTCATAAGCTCAAGCCCTGCATCAGGCACTGTGATGCCAGCTCAGAGCCTGCAGTCTGCTTTGGATTCTGTGTCTCCATCTCTCTCTGCGCCCCCTCCTTGTGTGTGTGTGTGTGTGTGTGTGTGTGTGTGTGTGTGTGCGCGCGCTCTCTCTCTCTCAAAAGTAAATAAACATTAAAAAAAAATTTTAAAGATTGTGCTCTTAACCATTGTAGTATAGTATCACTCATATAGACTCAACACCTGCAAGTTAAATATTTCAATACTTTCATTGTGCAGTCCTGTAATGTAATTCTAGCTTTTAACAAACTTACTTCTAGATGGTATTTTCAGATTGCTTTTCCTCATATTGTCAGGCTAAGTAAGCTATTAACATTATTTCAGTGAATGATAATAATAACAAACACATCAGTGACAGAAAAGATAACTACCACAGAAACAATAATCTTTTAGAAATTAAAAATATGTGGCTAGTGGAATCCCTAGCTGGCTTACTCAGTAGAGCATGGAACGCCTAACCTAGGGGTTGTGAGTCTGAACCCCACATTGGGCATAGAGATTACTTAAAAAATATATACATGTTGGGGAACCTGCCTGGCTCAGTCAGTTAAGCCTCTGACTCTTGATTTTGGCTCAGGTCATAATCTCAAGGTTTGTGGGATCAAGCCCCACATCGGGGCTGTCAGCGCTGAGCCTGTTTGGGATTCTCTCTCCCTCTCTCTCTGCCCCTCCCCTGCTCACATGCGTGCACACTCTTTCTCTCTCAAAATAAATAAATAAACTTTAAAAAAAATGTTGCGGGGCTCCTGGGTGGCTCAGTCGGGTGAGCATCCAACTTCGGCTCAGGTCATGATCTCACAGTCTGTGAGTTCAGGCCCCATGTTGGGTTCTGTGCTGACAGCTCAGAACCTGGAGCCTGCTTCGAATTCTGTCTCCCTCTCTCTCTGCCCCTCCCCCGCTCATGCCCTGTCTCTCTCTCTCTGTCAAAAATAAATAAACATTAAAAAAAAATTTTTTTTAAATATGTTGCTAGTAACTTCACTGGGGAGAAAATATTGTACTAGTAAAAAGATGAAGTAAAATAAGTCTGACTAGATAATCTCTAAGAGTCCATCTAATTTTTAAATCCCATATTTTATTTCCTCCAAATCTAAAAGAATGTCACCCAGTATTCTTGGATTTTGAAGGTTTCTCTTTATTCATTCCATATTTCTGTAACTTAATTGCAATCAAAATTTTAACTCACCATTTACTCTTAAGACTGCTTGGAACTGATATTCTTCAAATAGGATTTCATTCATTGATTCTTGAATTGAAGTGAAGTTAAAATATGGTTCTGTGATAATAATATTGGTATCTAAAAAATCAACCTATGAGAGAAAAAAATCCCAGAAGTTTTATAACTTTGTAGTTATAAATACTTGTTTTACATATATAAACAAATGTATTAAATCCTCAAAATAATCATAGAAAACAAGTCTTATTACTATCTCCATTTAATCAGAGGGCAATCTGAGGTACAGAAGAGTTGAATAAGTTACCAAGCTTCATGGAACTCGTTAGGGACATAGCTAGGGTTTGAACCCAGAAAATTTGGTCACAAAATTCATGCACTTTATTATTTAATTTTAACTCTCTTAATGGTAGCATTAATAAAATGGAACTGTCAAATTGCTTGAAGATCATTATGTAAAAGTAATGAACAGTATAATTACAAGCATTAGGGATGTTATTTTGTTTTCAAAGTTAAAAGACCAGAAGCTTTAGGATATTTAATGTTTAGATAATTCTCTACCACACTCTTCAGCATTAAAAACTGAATATTCACTCACTATTCCTAAAGTGACACTATAGATATTAAAAGCACAAAATTCTCACATAATATTCACAATTCAGATATGTGGACAAAAATATTTTACTGTGAAAACAAAAATGAGATAGTGAATTGATCTAATAGTAGACATGTGAAGTGAAATTTTAATCTTGAGTTTCACAGACCATCTCTTAACCTCCAATTCCACTTCAAAATGGAAATTCTATTCACTTGCACTTATTTTATTTTTAAAAAATCAAAGCTAATAACAGTATATGAAGTGACTTAAATATATACTAGAAATATGTTTAAAAGTTAAAGCTAGGCACCTCAATTCTCTTCAACTCCAATCCTTGACTTACTGTCTAGAATTAGTCCTTGACCTTTCTCTCTATTCATACTGCCTTATCTTTCACCTGAAATCATGCCACTGCCTTCCCAATGCCCTTTCCGCCTCCATTCTTTTCTCCTTCTGATCTGTCTTCCGTACTGCTAGCATAATTATCACCAGATATTTTCCTAATTCAGAAATCTGATCATCCTCCCCAAATGTATTACTCACCACAGAAGTCTTCTCTTCCATGGCTTGAATGCGTATGAAATAATGTCCATACATTTGCAATCTTACCCCCTTCACCCCATCTTATAGTGTGTGCTGGTAAATGTTCAATAACCAGATTTCCGGAAAAAAATAAAGCGCCCTGATTTGTAGAGCTTACCACAGTTATAAATATGGCCACAAAGACCGATTTCAAGCTATCCTGAAGTCACCAAACACTGAACACAGTTAGGAAGAGATGCACGTAATCGGTTCTCATGAGCCAGTATGAGGAACTTCAGCACAGGACTATTCAGTAAAAACTCTGACTCTATTCACCTTCATACCATGCACTCTCCCCCTGTAGATTTTAGCATAAATAATCTCAAGCATGTATTACTTTTCAGATACATGTATATTGTCACAGTATGCATAATCTTAAAAGTTAAAAATATGATTGTTATATACAATGAACATGTACAATAAGATTTATTTATGTCATATTAATGAGTGAACTAGCTTCATATCCTTCTTGGTTCTTTTATTAACATTAGTTAATACATCTTTGATGCTGTAACTTTTCATTTGAATAAGACATGGAAATAGAAATTTGAATACATACTCCAATTTGTTACCTGATACATTTCTTTTCCAAAAAGGTAATCCCAAACTTGTCTTTGAACATCCCAATTCACCAAGTAGCCCTAAAAAAATTCTTGTATAAATTATCACAAATATTTGAACATTTAAAAGTGACATTAATATATTATAAACCATTAATTTCTCTTTATGGTTACCTCCAAACCAATTATAATGGCATGTTTTTCTCCTTTTAAATATTCTAAAATTTACAAATTAACAATAAGCAAACATCAAAGATTCAAAAGACATATTAGTATATGGAGATGCCACTCCATTCTTACTTTCATTTTAATGTGTTCATCTCATTTAACTTTAACATAAACAAGTAAAATTCAGTACCCACAATCAGCAACTAAGCCATGGTCATTTATTGCTAACAAGACAAGTTAATTTCAATTTTTGGATAATAAGACCTTATATAAATTTTGAATAACTTTTCTCTGAGATCTAAAAATATTTCCGTACATACTAAATCTTAATTATACATTTAAAAATTGTTTTTAAATTTAGGTTTAGATTACTAGAAATGACATATAATTGAATTACCTTCTGAAAAGGAAGAATATAAAAGAGTCCAGAAGGGTCCTTTATTTCATCTATCTGGTTGGCGGTAAAAGTTTTAAGACGTGCCGTTTTTGACCTGAACTGACAGTTAGGAATTACCCTATTAACAAATAAACAAATAATATAATTATTCCCTAAATACTTCCTAAAAATGCAATTACTTAACCACCCCACTGCAGGCAAAAAATATCCACAGTGTTTCTCATTCTGTCTTCAAATAATTAAAAAAAAAAATTTTTTTAAGTTCTAATACATACCACATTCTACACTGGACCCTTTATCTTTCTCGAGTACTCTTTAAGAAACTCTTCTAGAAAGAAAAGAAAAGAAAAGAAAAGAAAAGAGAAGAAAAGAAAAAGAAAGAAAGAAAGAAAGAAAGAAAGAAAGAAAGAAAGAAAGAAAATTCTTCTAAGTGGGTGCTGATCCTGCCACCACATAGATGACAGGGCTCAAGTAAAGTCATTCTGGCTTTAATGTGGAAATCTTAATACCACTCTGGTAAAAGATTCACAGGTTCAAATTTCTAGCTATTAAAATTAAGTCACTAGGAAGTCAAAGATTTCCAATTAGCAAGATGTTATAAGGTACAGAAGTAGGAAGTAGTTTTAAATATGGTTGCTGCCCACCATAAGCTTACAATCTTGTTAGGAAGACAAACTAGAGTCCTATCAACCATACACAGGTGTACACATGTATGTGTGTGTGGAGAAAGAGGGGAACTGAGAGAGAGAGGGAATTGGGACAATTCTATGTCCCAATAGTATTGGGACAATACTATGCTGTCACTTTTTTTTTTTTTTTTTTTTTTAGCATTTTTTTTTATTTATTTATTTTTTTGGGACAGAGAGAGACAGAGCATGAACGGGGGAGGGGCAGAGAGAGAGGGAGACACAGAATCGGAAACAGGCTCCAGGCTCTGAGCCATCAGCCCAGAGCCCGACGCGGGGCTCGAACTCACGGGCCACGAGATCGTGACCTGGCTGAAGTCGGACGCTTAACCGACTGCGCCACCCAGGCGCCCCTATGCTGTCACTTTTCTATATGTTTAAATATTCTTTGAGGACATGATTTTTTAAAACTGCATTGTAGTCAATCTTATGGTTGTATTATAATTGTAGTCAATTTTCTATTCTTAGTTATTTAGCTTGCTTTCTTTTTTTTAACTACATACACAATGTCTAAAATATAGAGCATGCTGTATTTACTCTTATCAAACGCTTCCTATTTATTCCTTAGGTAACTGATAACAGAATTGCTGTGTCAAAGGATAAAAACAATCATACACATTGCAAAACATTTTCCAGACGACTGTTATCAATTTACATTCCTATGCGGTCTGATTGTCCTCTTTAAAAAAGAAAGGAAAGGAGAAAGGGGGGAAATCCTCTGTAAACATGATATATTCTACATATATAACATAAATATTTTGATTGCCATTGTAGTAATTCTGTTAAATCGACTCTATCAATCAGGTCAGCCATTGAGCACTACGAAGGACTTAGGTACAAAGCCTCCAATGTTTCCAATTATTAAGGCCATTGTTTTTAAACTTTTTGGGGGTCACAGAACCCATCGAGAATCCGATAAAAGCCATAATTGCGTCCTTAAGAATACGCATACACACAAATGTCCACGATTCTTGGGGGTTCATGAATTTTCTGTATGCACCCCTCCTTCAGGAACCGCTTCTCTAGAAGCCTATTTTCCTGAGCTATTTCCTGTTATAAAAGGAAACACATGTCCCACTTCCGGGGCCGCGTAGCCTAAATTAACGCCAAAATCCCAGTTCAAAGCATCCCAGTCTCCCAACTCCAAACAGAGCATCCCTCTGGCTCAGGTTAGGGCCACGTAGGGGCGTTTGCAATTTACTGTGATCCCAAAATGAAGCGTAGCATGTGAAACAATTAAGGGCCTGTCTTGTCCTAAGGAGCGAGAGAACACTTACGACACATTTTCATGGCTGTAACCGATTTTGGCATTATAGGCTCCGTTATCCAGCACTAAGGTTGTCATCTTAACGTGAACCAAACTGCACTCGCTTTCCTCTTCTGACACTTCCGTTCACTCTTTTTCCGGTACTCTATGGTTTGCATGGGCAGAGCGTAAGCGCGCTTCCGGTCTCCCTTAGCAACTGAGGACGCCGGAAGTCAGAGGCTGCACAGTCTCTCGGCGGGTCCTTGAGTCCTGCAGGGCTTCTAAGACTAGCACTTTTACGTCGGGGCGAGATCCAACAAGAATGGAAACGGCTAAGTGCTTTTTCGCCCATTGCATGTTTGTCCTCTACTTCGCAGATTGACTCGTCCCTACAAGTTTTTTCTAATCCCTGTAGCAAACCTGTAGCTTTGTGCCTCTCTCTCTTCCTGTGTGTGTGTTAACAATAGTATTGTTCAGTGACCTTTCCTAAAGTGCAAAATCATAAGCAATATGGAATTGGATATGAAGTCTCTTCAGCTTCATTTCCCGCCACTGCCCATTCGACTGTGGGGTCCAACCACCCTTAAATTACAAATATTTGTTCCCTCGACCGTCTTGCTTTTCTATTCAATCAGACTCTTTTCCCTGCGTACCTGTTCTTCATAACACTACTCTCATTCTTATCTAAAAAGGTTTCTTAACATCTAACAACTACTCCGTTCTCCGTCTTAAAATTGGGTGCTCCTCCTCTGTGTTCCCCTAATGCCTGGGGCTAACTCCTACGTATAATAATGGTTAAGAGGATGAAATTTTAATCCGGATTCCACCACAAAATGTGTAACCTTGGGCAATGAAGATGATAATGGTTAACACTTACAAAAAGCTTAATATCTGTGGGTAAACTTTCTTAGAGGTTTATAGACATGTATATACATATACGTGTGTGTGTGTATGTATATATATACTAACTTAATTTTTAAATTTATGAAGTATTATTGAAATCAAAGAGATAGTGATTAATAGTGCAATCTTTGCATTCAAACTCCTGGGCCAAATCCTGGCTCTTAGTAGATACTGTGGACAGGCTAGTTACTCTATGCCTTAGTTTCCTCATCTATAAAATAGAGTAAGCTAAATAACACTCCCTTGAAGAATTGTTTTATGAATAGTAAAAGATAAAATTCAAGTACCTGGTAGTAGTAATGCTCATAATCATTTCATCATATAATCGTCTTTTTTTCTTAAGATTTTATTTTTAAGTAATCTTTACACCTAACCTGAGGCTCGAACTCACAATCCTGACATCAAGAGTCACATGTTCCATAACTGAGCCAGCCACGCACCCCGTATAATCATTCTCATAACGTGCGTAGATGGAAAACTTCTTGAAGTCAGGCACTTTATTCCACTGGTGTCTATATCCTTTGTATGAAAGTCATTGAATGCCCAAATTTAATTATGTCCAATTTTAGTCATTCTATTTGCTCTATTTTATTATTAAATTGATAAAATCCCTTACTATAAACATGTAAACAATATTTTATAAATCTTACATCATAGAGCTGCCCATCATTTCTTTTTTTTTTTTTAATTTTTAAAAAATTGTTTCAGGAGTAGAATTTAGTGATTCATCACGTATATATAACACCCAGTGTTCATCCCAACAAGTGCCCTCCTTAGTACCCATCACTCATTTAGCAACCCCCCCCCCCACCTCCACCTCCTCTCCAGCAACTCTTAGTTTGTTCTCTATGGTTAAGAGTCTATTTCTTGGTTTGCATCTCTCCCCCAGCCGTGTTGTGTTCATTTGTTCTGTTTCTTAAATTCCACATATGAGTGAAATCATATGGTATTCATCTTTCTCTGACTTATTTTGCTTAGCATAACACATTCTAGTTCCATCCACGTTGTTGCAAATGGCAAGATTTAATTCTTTTTAATTGCAGAGTAATATTCCACTGTATATATGCACCACATCTTCTTTATCCATTCATCAGTCAATGGAAATTTGGGCTCTTTCCATAATTTGGCTATTGATAATGCTGCTATAAACATTGGGATGCATGTGCCCCTTTGAATCAGCATTTTTGTATCCCTTGGATAAATACCTAGTAGTGCAATTTCTGGATTGTAGGGTAGTTCTACTTTTAATTTTTTGAGGACCCTCCATATTGTTCTCTAGAGCGGTTGCACCAGTTTGCATTTCCACCAACAGTGCTAAAGTGTCCCCTTTCTCCCCATCCTCGCCAACATCTGTTGTTTCCTGAGTTGTTAATTCAGCCATTCTGACAGATGTGAGGTGGTATTTCATTGTGATTTTGATTTGTATTTCTTTGATTATGAGTGATGTTGAGCATCTTTTCATGTGTCTGTTAGCCTTCTGGATGTCTTCCTTGGAAAAGTGTCTATTCATGTGTTTTGCCCATTTCTTCCCCGGATTATTTGGGGTTTTTTGGGTGTTGAATTTGATAAGTTATTTATAAATTTTGGATACTAACCCTTTATCAGATATGTCATTTGCAAATATCTTCTCCCATTCCATTGGCTGCCTTTTAGTTTTGTTGGTTGTTTATGAGCTGCCATCATTTATATTCATTTCTCATCTTTTAAAATATGCCCTTTCCTTCTGAAAAAAAAAATAAAATATGCTCTTTCCTTCTGGTTATCAGACCTTTCTCATTTAAGGTTCTCTTTTTGCTTTCCTCAACATTTACATACTCCTTGATCAAGATCATTTTTGTTCTTGGTTTCAGATATCATTAAATACTGATAAATCCTAAAGCAAAATTTCCACCTCCAACTGTAACCTGAATGTTTCTACCCAGATATCCTAAAATAACTTCAAAGGCAACAAATCCAAAACTTAATCTTATCTCCAAAACTGTTTGTTCCACCTAAATACTTACCTATCTATATTAGTGGTGTGTCCCAAGACCCACTTGATGCCCCAAGTTAGATACCTCAATTACCTTCAACTCTAACTTTTGACCTACTCTCTGGAATCTGACCTTGACCTTTCCTCTCTATTGATACTGCCTTATCTTTCAACTGAAATAATGCCACTGCCTTCCCAATGCCCTTTCTGCCTCCATTTTCTTTTCCTTCTGATCTGTCTTCTGTACTGCTGTCATAATTTTCACCAAATATTTTTCTAAATAGGAAATCTGACCATTCTACTCAAATGTATTACTCACCACAGAAGTCTTCTCTTCCATGGCTTGACATTGTCTATGAAATAATGTCCATACATTTGCAATCTCATTCCCTTCACCCCATCTTACAGTGTGTGCTGGTAAATGTTTAACAACCAGATCTCCAGTAAAAAAAAAGTTCTGATTTGTAGTGCTTACCACAGTTATAAATATAGTCACAAAGGGCAATTTCAAGCTATCCTGAAGTCACCAAACACTGAACACAGAGTTGGGAAGAGATGCATGCATTTGGTTCTCATGAACTAGTAGGAGCCAACTTCAGAATAAAACTGTTCAATAAAAACTCTGATTCTATTTATCTTCACACCATGCACTCTCCCCTACAAGATTTTAGCACGAATAATCTCAAGCATGTACTACTTCTGTTAAATATAATGTAACTGAGAAAATTTGAAGTAACTAGCTTTACTGAAGAAACAACAATTGGCTTTACTGAAAGATTCATGAACTAGGCAGTATCCAATCTAGCAACTAGAGGGGAACTCCAAGGAGAGGTGTTGTACAAAATGGAAGGTTTTTATAGGAAGGAGGGTGGGGCTGGGAATGCAAGCTGGTCCAGCCACTCTGGAAAACAGTATGGAGGTTCCTCAAAAAGCTAAAAATAGAACTACCCTATAGGACCCAGCAATTGCACTACTAGGCATTTATCCACAGGATACAGCGGTGCTGTTTCGAAGGGACACATGCACCCCCATGTTTATAGCAGCACTATCAACAATAGTCAAAGTATGGAAAGAGCCTAAATGTCCATCAATGGATGAATGGATAAAGAAGATGTGGTGTACATATATATATATATATACACATATATATACATATATATATATATATATATATATATACACACACACAATGGAGTATTACTCAGCAGTCAAAAAGAATGAAATCTTGCCATTTGCAACTACGTGGATGGAACTGGAGGGTATTACGCTAAGTGAAATTAGTCAGAGAAAGACAAAAATCATGACTTCATTCATGAGGACTTTAAGAGACAAAACAGATGAACATAAAGGAAGGCAAATAAAAATAATATAAAAACAGGGAAGGGGACAAAACAGAAGAGACTCATAAATATGGAGAACAAACTGAGGGTTACTGGAGGGTTTGTTGGAGGGGGGATGGGCTAAATGGGTAAGGGGCACTAAGGAGTCTACTCCTGAAATCATTGTTGCACTGTATGCTAACTAATTTGGATGTAAATTTAAAAAAATAAAAAATAAAACAAGTTAATAAAAAAAAAAAAAGGAAGGAGGGTGGGGCAAGAAGATATTGTCAAAGGACAAGAAAGGATTGTTTTCAGGCAAGGTTATGTTCCCTGAAGGTGAAGGGCATGGGGTCTTATTAGGTGGATTACGTCATCTTCCTTTGTGGGGGGGTGGGGGATGGAGGGTCCATGTGACAGATTACCTCTTTGGTGCTGATCAGAAAATTCCTGACTGATCAGTTAAGACTATATTTCCCGAGGGAGTTTTAAACTTTAATTAGGTTAGTTATTAAGCATTGGTCTTATGACATGGCCTAGCACAAATGATTTCATTTTGGGCATATGTCTTTTTTCTTTTATTTTTTTAAATGTTTATTTGTTTATTTTGAGAGAGAGAGAGAGAAGACATGCAGGGGAGGGGCAGAGAGAGAGAGAGAGAGAGAGAGAGAGAGAGAGAGAGAATCCCAAGTAGGCTCCATCACAGAGCCCAAAGTGGAGCTCAGTCTCACGATGGTGAGATCGTGACTGAGCTGAAATCAAAAGCCAGACGGATGCTCAACCAACTGAGCCACCCAGGTGCCCCTCTATGGTTTCCTTTTTAACACTTTTCATGTACATGTATATTTTGGCAATGTATAATTGTTACCCGAAACTGTGTCCACCTCTTGGTGGGCAGTGAGCCAAAAGACACAACCAATACAAAAGATAAGAAAAGGAAAGGTTTTACTTGCAAGAAGTGAAGGAGACCACCAAGGATCTTTCCCAAAGCAGTGTCTCCTGAACAACAAAACTGGGGGAGTTATAACTTAAGAGTGCATAGATATTCATGAAGGGGCTTGTGCAATGGGGAATACAGCAGAGAACTGGAGCAAAAGTTATTTTAAGGTGACCAGGTCAAAGTTGGAAGGGCGGCAAGGGTTATCATCATCAATTCTCTGGCTCTAGTTGGCTTGGTATCTGGGTGCTCAAAGGAGCTTAGATCTTGTAGATAACTCAAGTGTGTGAGTCAGGTCAGGCTTCACTTGTGAATATGATTAGGCTATCTCCTGGCCTTATGGTGTCTGTTATATTCTTTCAGAAGATGGCTGGGAGGCTAAAATGACTTATGTGAAGGAAGTTATGTCTGTCTTTTTCGAGACGCTCCTAACTCTTTCTGCTTACATAATCTTAAAAGACTTAAGGGGCATCTGGGTGGCTCAGTCAGTTAAGCGTCCGACTTTGGCTCAGGTCATGATCTCACGGTTCATGATTTTGAGTCCCGTATGGGGCTCTGTGCTGACAGCTCTTAGCCTGGAGTTTGCTTCGGATTCTGTGTCTCCCTCTCTCTCTGCCCCTCCCCGGCTCGTGCTCTGTCTCTCTCTTTCTCAAAAATAAATAAACATTAAAAAAATAAAATAAAATAAATAAAAGAGTTAAAAATATGGCTTTGCTATAGGTACATAATAAACAGGTGCAGCAGATTTATTTAAGTCATGTTAGTGAGTGAACTAGCCCTATATCCTATTTTGTTGGCTTTTGAGTTAATATGAGTTAATAAATCTTTGGTGCACCTTGATTATATAGTTGTCTGACGGTCATGTTTTTAACTTTCTAGAAATTATACTTTAATAATTAAAAAGCAATTAAGAGAAATGTAAGCTAATATAAAACACTGAATTTGTAGTGGTTTTGTGACATTATATGTTCTCTCAATCCAGGGAGAGAAAAATTGAAGATGCATTTTCTCAGTAAAAAGATATTCTTGAAAAGAAAACCACAGGCTCAAGGTAGAGTCAGTTGCCCACAGCAAACCAAGACCTAATTGCAGTATCAACCTCTCTAGGTGTGGAATTTTAAGCCAATTAGCCTGGAATTTTCTGGTCTGCACCAATGAGGTAATCTGTTACTCAGGAGGTCCTTCCACCTGCCACTCCCCTCCCCCAAGATAAAGTAATCCACCTAATAGGACTCTCTGCCTTTCCCTCTAAGGAAAGGTGATCTTGACTGAAACAATCTTTTCTTTCTTTCTCCCTTTTTTTCTCTCTTTTCTTGCTAATAGCTTTCTGCCTCACCTTCCTTCCTATAAATACTTCCCATTTTGTATAACTCCTCTCCTGGGATCTTCCTTCTACTTGCTATGTGGGATGATCCTCCATTCATGAATTGCTTACTAAAGCCAATTAAATTCTCAGATTTGCTCAGTTGAACTTCTTAAAAAATACTATAACTACAGTTATTAAGCTGTGAGATTCTTTGACACTTATTACTTTCAGGTTTTTTGTTTATTTATTTGCTTATTTATAAGTAGGATTCATACCCAGTGCAGAGACCATCATGGGGCCTGAACTCATGACCCTGAGATCAAGAACTGAGCTGAGATCAAAAGTTGGACACTTAGCCAACTGAGCCACCCAGGTGCCCCTCGTATTACTTTGAAAAGGAATCCAGGTTTTGTTCTAGCCACAACAGTAAGCCACTTGCCATTTATAAGCCATGAATTTTGACACTCCCACCTGCTTGAAACATCCTCTTCTAGGTAGTGAATTAACAATAATAGCTTCCATTCTATTGTGTCGGGCACTCATCTTAAGTACTCAACCTTCATTAGCTTGGTTTAATCTTCACAGCAACTATCATGGAGCCTGAGAGTTTCCATACTTCTACAATCACATAGCTAAAAATCTGCAAGGCTAGGTTTTATATACAAATCTTGGACTTCAAGGTCTGTTCTGGTAACACATTGGGCTGCTTTAGTCTCATTTTTGAAATCACATCTCCACTGTAAATCCGTCAATGACTCAAGGTTGAAGGAATCATTTCTTCCTCTGTGTTCTCACACACTTTGCTTCTGTTTTCAACAACGCTAATGATAACAATGACATTATTAAGAGCTTGTCATGTGTGGAGCACTTTGCTGAAAACTTTATATGCATAATGTCACTTAGACCTCATAAAGTTCTGAGTTAGAAAGTTTTAATATTATTTCCAATAGATGAGGTAACTGAGGCTGACAGATTAAATGATTTCCGCAAGTTTACATAGCTACAAAACGGCTGAGATACCACTTGGCCCATAGACTAATGACATAGCTCAAGGTCTTAGCACTAAGACCTTGCTAGGCTGTTAACTCTTTCATGACAGAACAGGTTTTTTTGTGTGCCCCCCCCCCCCCCCCCCCGCCAATAGTTTTTTGGGGGGGGGTTGTTTAGGTAATCCTAGATACTTGAATAGTGCTTAGGTTATAGTGCATGATAGTCAACCCACTATCTCCTTTCCTCTTTAAAAAAGGCCAGGTTGTTAGACTAGGTGAGAACTATCCCCACTCCTCCATACATAACCACATTCTTCCTGATACATTCCTGAGAGGTAGTCTAATTTCTTTCCCTCCTTTAGACATCACTGGGTGATCATTTTCACCTCAGAAAATGTTGGTTTAAGGCTGAGGGGGAGGAAGGATGGAGTTCAGAGCTGTAACAGTTCTTCCTATTTCAGGAATTTCCTTTCTTTTTATAGAAATTTTCAAGTGAAAATTTTCATTCTGATTTCCTTAGGTACAACAACCTAAAGAGATGAGTAAGGAATGCATTATTAACCTATTTTATAGATGATTAAACCAAAGCAAAAAGTAAGGAAATTATTTTCTCCACCCTAATGCGGCTAGAATAAAATATAGCTAGGACTTGAATTTAGGACTTCTAATTCCTAGGTCCTGGAATCTTTTAAGATAAGTTGTCAACTTTTACTTCCCTTAGGATTGGAATCACCCGAGGAAACATTAAATTATAGCATTGAGGGGTGGGGGGAAGGAGGGAGCAGTATATCTTAGCAAAGGGGAAGAAACTGAGGCAAGAATATGAAGAAAGCTGAGTAGAGCAGGTAGAGAGCAATGCATGCAGGGCAGTTTGTGGAGTAAATTATGAAAAATGAAAGACGAGTAGGATGTGGAAGGAACACTTGGTGATGGAGACCGGAACAAGACCAGAGAGTGGAGAGGGAGGGCTGTAAAGCGCAAGAAGGTTCCGGGACTGGGAGTCGAAACACCCGGTGGCGTCAAGGGAGCGGAGGACGCACGCCCGGCCCCGGGCAAGGGTGGCGGGGCAGCACCCCTCCCGCGCCTGCCAGAGCCCGCCTAGCTCCGCCCCGCGCGGAGTCCGCGCCGCCCCGCCCTCCCCCAGGTCGCTTAGGTGATGCTGCAGCCAAGATGGCGCCGGCGGCAGCCACGGAGGCTTGAGCGCGATGCTCCCGGTCTTCCGCAGCAGCGGCGGCGGCTGTGGCCTCGGCCGGAGCGTCCGGTCTCTCCCGGGCGTGAGCGCTCAGGCGACTCTCCTCCGGCCGGGTTAGCCCGGGTAACGAAGAGGCAGCCACGAAGAGAGGAGGCAGTGAGAACCGCAGAAAGAGAGCGGCGCCTCCTGCCCCGGCACCATGGCTGGGCTCATCAAGAAACAGATCCTGAAGCACCTCTCCAGGTCAGCAAGAGCTTCGGGTGTCGGGTGGGGGCCAGTCCGCCTCCGCCCTAGCCGGCACCGGAGGTTGCTTGCAGCCTCGGGGGCGGCGGGGACTGGCAGCCGTGTGGGAGGCGACTCTTGAGCTCCCGGATCCAGCCGAGGCTGGGTTCGCCGCCCCGATCTCCCGTCGCCTGCGGCGTCCGGCGCCGGCCTCACGAGTCGGCCCCTTGGACGGCTTCTCCCCCACCCCGCTCGCAGAGGAGCGTGGAGGGCGGCCGGGGGAGGCATCGGGCTGAGATCGCTCCCCCACGCGGCGTCTGGGGGCGTCCCGGGGACCCCGCTTGGGTGGTCCTGTGCGGAGGCTGGGGTTGATTTTTGTGGCAGCGTGAACCCGAGCTCGGTGCTCGGCTCCCTTCGGGGCAGAGCGGTTCCGTTAACCGAGGGCGTCTGGAGCAGTGTGGACTCTTTGGGCTGAGGCTTGTCTTGTCCGTGAAATGTTAACCTTGTTATTTTCTGAATTCACCCCCACCTCGCCGGCCCGCTCTGATGCATTAGAGGGTGTGCCTGTTTGCACAGTTAGGATTTGTTTTAGGTAAATAGCCAGAGTTTTCAGCTTTGGCAAGTTCTTTCTGGAATCGTTTTAGCTCCACATCATTCTTGCAACAACAGTTTTTTGCTTTTTAAAATTTGAGGTCTGTGAATTCAGGGATTCAACATCTGCGGTGATAAACACAATACTTGTCATTCTTTCCATTTCATAACGCGGTTTTAGTCAGAAACATGACTCAGTAAAGCTGGCAGTTTGTTACTTCTGGCTTCTCCATATTTGTCTCAAGACACAGGCTAAATGTGGGATCTTGTTTCCAAGTTGTTAACAGCGAATTCAAAGCACTTGGTTATGGCCCTTTTCTCTGTTATTAGTAAGTTAATGACATTAGGAGAGAACTTGGGTATACTGGTATGTTTATATGGTAAAGACAATTCTTGGTTCTCCAGATCATTAAGTACCACAGGTTGTATTTTGGGGAATAAAATCAATATTTCTGTGAATCAGCAAATGTTTCCTTCACTTAAAACATTGAATAGAATGTAACATCGTTTTTTAAAATATAGCAAATTATAGCAGCATTTATGAATATACATTTCTGAATATTAGCATTAATTGGAAAGTTTTTCTATTGTACCTTATGGTCCAGTACTGAATTACCTTGTTTTGGAAAAGTTTTATCTTTACCTTTTAATTATTATTTAGGTAACGTCTGACTTATCAGATGTCCTTCAGCCTTTGTCATACTCTGTTTCACGAGAAAATTCAGAATACAGAAAATGATTTGACTGTCCTCTTCCTCTTCCAAGGATGATGGTACATAGCTAGTTTCATTCCAGGTGCATGGGAGAAAAGTTAATTCAGTCAGTGAGTGGCTTAGGGCGTTAGTTTAATTCTCTTGTAGAGCTCTAGTTGAGAAAGACTCTTAAAAATTAATAGCAACGGTGATGGCTTACTTCACAAAAGAGACCACGAATACACATTCAGAATTAGGTTCTTAGTCCTTTTTAATCTGTATGATTTCTAATAGCTGTGCGGTAAATAGTAATGATATTTTCAGAGGTGAGGGTTTTTGTTTTTGCACCTTTGGCTTTTCCTCCTTTTTTCTTTCTTTCTCTTTCGACTTCGAGTTGACACACAATGTGAAAATTAGTTTCAGGTGTATAGCAT
The DNA here is from genome assembly GCF_016509475.1 of Prionailurus bengalensis. Lineage (NCBI taxonomy): Eukaryota > Metazoa > Chordata > Mammalia > Carnivora > Felidae > Prionailurus > Prionailurus bengalensis. The sequence goes on along the minus strand of NC_057358.1, from coordinate 120,752,201 downwards.
AGTAATTTGACAACTCTATCGGTTATGCTATGCTTACCACAAGCGTAGCCACCATCTGTCACCATCCAGCGTTATCACAGTACCATTGACCGAATTCCCTATGTTGTGCCTTTCATCTCTGTGATTTATTCATTACATGCTGGAAGCTTGTACCTCCCACTTCCCTTCACCTATTTTGCCCATCCCCCAGCCTTTACTTTGGCAACCATCAGTTTGTTCTTTGTATTTATGAATCTGGTTCTGCTTTTTGTTTGTTTTCTTCTTTAGATTACACATATAAGTGAAATCATATGTTACTTGTTTTTCTCTGGGTGACTTATTCCACTTAGCATAAAACCTAGGTCCATGTTGTTGCAAATGACAGGATCTCATTCTTTTTTATGGCTGAGTACAGAGATGAGTTTTTGAAACACTTGATTTTTTAGTTATTTCATATTTCAAAACTTAACTGAGATAAATGAAGAGTGTCAAATTCATATTCTTGGTTAATGTATTAATCTTACTGCTATTAATATTAACTCTTAAGAAAAATAAAGTTTCTTATGAATTTAAAGGACAATAGGTGAGACGAGATGGATATTATAATAAATTACAGTTATTCAAGTAGTGATGAACTTTTGAAATTACCTGGGTCAAGCTTAATTTTGCAACTTATTCCCGTAATAAAGATGTCTCTATATTGATATAATCATCAGTGGACAGTTTAATAATGTTTAACAGGAAATAGAACAACACATTACCTTCCAATAATAGACATTGCTTATGGCCAGTGGATGCCCCTCATGACATCTTCTCAAAGGAGGCCTTATGTGACCACCCTTCCCATTCTTCTCTGCCCATATATATGCTTGGTCTTTGTCTTCTCCACTTGAATGTAAAACTACATGGTGGCAGGGAGTTTAAGTCTAGCATAACATAGGCACTCAACAACTTTTTTTTTTTTAAATAAATGACACCAAAGCATTGACTTCCCTCACATTTTCTTAACTAAGACTATATGCCACCAATATTATCACAGGTATTGAGTATGACCACTTTCCTTGTCGTTTGAGGACGCATTGGGTAATTGAATCATTGAATAAATATGCCTTTGTTGTCCTGGAAAGGAAGGACTAGGAAAATGACCCTTTCTATATGGGGTCTTCTAATAAGGAAAAAGACTATATAGAAACCAACAGGAAAAAGAGAATACTTACTCTGAGCCTTGAGATTGAAGTATGGTGAAATTTTAACAGTAAAACTAGTGTTGGTGTGCTCAGGTCAAGATCTCACAGTTTGTGAGTTCAAGCCCTGCGTTGGGCTCTCTGGTGTCATCTGGGAGCCTGCTCTGGATCCTCTGTCTTCCTCTCTCTCTCTGCCCCTCCCCCACTTGTGCACACAGGTTCTCTCTCTCAAAAAATAAACTTAAAAAGTAAAATAATGTTTAAAAAAAAAAAGTGTTACCCAGATATAGGAACTTGAGACTCTGGTATATGAGAAAAGTATAGAAGAGAAATTACTAAAAAAAAAAATTTTTTTAACATTTATTTATTTTTGAGAGAAAGACACGAAGCGTGAGTGGGTGAGGGGCCAAGAGAGAGGGAGACACAGAATCTGGAAGCAGGTTCCAGGTTCTGAGCTGTCAGCACAGAGCCCATTGTGGGGCTCGAACTCACTGCCAGATCATGACCTGAGCCGAAGTTGGATGCTCAACCGACTGAGCCACCCAGGCGCCCCTAGAAGAGAAATTCTTAAGAGATTAATAAATGCTTTAAGAAAATGCTAAACTATTTGAGAAGTCTAAGTCTGTATACTTGTCCCTGCCTAATTGTTTAGTTTGTAAACCAACCATGTGTTGCATTGTTAATGAAATTGGTTATGTACTTGGAACTGATCTGAAACTGAACAGAGAAAGAGAGAGAGCGCGCACAAGGGCAAGGCTGAGAGGGCAAGGAGTATGTGGGGGGGGGGGTTGAACTAGTTACATTTTAAGAGAAGTGAAACAGGAAAAGTCTTTGAAGAGAAATTACAGTGATCTTTCATACTATAACAAGCACAGAATATATTTTGGAGTCTTTTCCAGGAGAGGATTTTTCCCCCAAGGGAACGGAGAGTTCTAAAGAAAAGTTATAACAAATATAAGAAAGGAAATAAGAACAAAAGCTACCTTTCAAGGCCTCATTATCTGTTAATGTGGCATTTGTACTTGTATGCTAGAGCAAAGGAGAAGAGGAGGAACATAGAAGCTGGAAGATGGAGAATAGTATATTTAAGCCAGGACCTGAAAAGGAGTAGGGAAGATTCAGATACAAATGCTCCTTCTCCTGGGGTGCCTGGGTGGCTCAGTCAGTTAAGCTTCTTTTTTTTTAAAAAGAAAAATTTTTTTTCATTACTTATTTTTGAGAGAGAGAGAGAGAGAGAGAGAGAGAGCGAGCGAGCATGAGTAGGGCAGGGGCAGAGAGAGGAAGACACAGAATATGAAATAGTCTCCAGGCTCTGAGCTACCAGCACAGAACCTGATGTGGGGCTTGAACTCATGAACCTAGATCATGACCTGAGCTGAAGTCAGATACTCAACTGACTGAGCCACCCAGGCGCCCCCCCCCCCCCCACCTTTTTTGGGGGTCAGTTAAGCTTCTGACTCTTGGTTTAGACTCAGGTCATGATCTTGGAATTTGTGGGTTTGAGCCCTGGCTGGGCTCTGCACTGATAGAGCTTGGGATTCTCTCCCTCTCTCTGCCCCTCCCCTGCTTGAGCTCTCTTTTTCTCTCAAAATAAACAAACTTAAAATGCTCCCTTTTCCCTTCTCCCCCCGCCCCCCCCCCCCCCCCCCCCCCCCCCCCCCCGCCCCATGCTTTCCCTTTTGCTTATACCAACTTGTGCTGGACACAAGGTTTTTTACTGGACGTGAGAGCTCGGAAGATGGACTTTGACCACACATGGTTGGAGTCTTTGTATAAAGTTTAAAGCTGTGGTTTTCAATTAGAGGTGATTTTGCCCCTTAAGGGACATTTGGCAATGTCTGGAGACATTTCCTATTGTCACAACTTTTTTGGGGGGGGGGGGTGTAGAGGCCAGGGATGCTGTTAAACATCCTGTAGTGCATAGCACAGTCCCCACAACAAATAATTATTTGGCCCAAATGTCAATAGTTTTGAGGTTGAGAAACTGGTTTGAAGTATACAAATGTGTCAGATGATTGAACTAAGGTACTGTGCTGCTTAAGGTTATTTTGTCTGCAAACAGCAAAAACCTCCAACTTAGGTAATAAGGGAAATGTAACAGAAAGCTTCTGGCATGGGTCACAAAGTGTGGGAAAGGCAGGACCTTAACCAGCTCCTAAAACCTCATTGGACAAGATAATTCTTTGTTGTGAATTGCTGCCCTGTTTTTGTAGGATGTTTAACAGCATCTCTGGTCTCTACCAGATGCCAGTAGCACTCACAGCCTTGACAATGAAAAATTCTCCAGGCATTGCCAATTGTCTCCTGAGAGTAAAATCTCTCTCAGTTGAAAACTACTGCTTCCACCTCTCACAACTCCTAATCTGTGATCTTTCGTGTCAAGTTTTAGATTCTTGGGGGAGAGAATTTGCTTGGCCCACTTCTACTTGCCCGTGGATCAGTAACAAAGATAAAGGGTCATAAAGCAAAGATACAGTCATAGGGAGACCTATTTTGAGTCAGGTTTGCAGTTCCATTTGGTGTCTTTAATAGGCACTGAACTAAATTAGATTTCAGAGGGTCTTATTTGCCGTATAAAAGAAATTGAACTTCATCCCAGGAGGTGACTGCTAATAAAGAATTCCGGACAAAAGAGGGACATGATCATTAAAAATGCTTGGTTATCAGTTTGGTTTTTGCAATCCAGGGTTCAGGAGCAGTCAACTGGGGTGGAAATATAGAGTCTGTAGAGGGTCTCTGTTTAAGTGGAAAAGTAATGTATTAGAAGGATATCAGTACCCGCAGAATTTATGGGCCATACTTGGAAAGGGATTAGATCCAGGCCAGTTCCAAGGATCTAGGTAGGAGAACCCACTGGATAGTCTCAACAAGATATGTTCCCTAAACTAAGGGGAAGGAGCAAATAGAGTGGTTTGAGAAGATTGTTGAATATTTGGAATATTTGTTAGGGAGATTAGGAATAGTCGAACACTTGCCAGATCTTGTGACTGAATGGCAAGGTGATAGAGAGTTTAGGGTGCCTCACAGTGTATTCGTGGACTAGCTTAAACTATGTGGGGGAGAAAAGGGGGAAGCAGTAGCTGATAGTCTGGAAAGAACCATCAAAGGATTGGAAATTTTATCTGGTGGGAGAGCAGTTGAGGAAAACAAATGTGAGAACTGGAAGGATTGGGGATTTTGTCTGAAAGTGTCATATTAAAGTTCAAAATTTTAGAGGAGGATTAGACCTAGTTTAGGGCAAGGTATTCATTAAGGCCATGGAACTGAATTGCTGAAGAGAAGTTAAGGTGCATATAATTGGAGATGATTACTGCTAGGTCTGGAATCATTCCTGAATTAAACATTCTTAAGAGGAAACACAACATTATTTAGACTATTATATTATTTTTCGAATGATAATTTTGTATACTTATTGATGGGGTAATTACATCGTTCACTTTTATGGCAAAACTCAATAAATAATTTTGAGAGTTTATGTTTATCAGATCCTTGAATGTTAGGCATTGGAGATACAAAGATGGGTATGACACGGTCTCACCTCTTAGGAATCTTCAGCAATTCCTATCTGGGTATAGGATCACTAAATATAGCTGATTTCTAGAATTTTACTGCCATATGAAATTTGCGAGGTTTGATTTACTTGGATTGGTCAACTGAGAAAAAAATAGAGTTAATTATTACCTTTTAGGATTAGAAATAAATTTACTTTGTAAGTTTGGTAATTTTTTTTTATTTCTGATTAAAAAAATTTTTTTAATTTTTATTTATTTTTGGAGAGAGACAGAGACAGAGTGTGAGTGGGGGGAGGAACAGAGGGAGGGAGACACAGAATCTGAAGCAGGCTCTAGGCTCCGAGCTGTCAGCACAGAGCCCAATGCGGGGCTCAAACTCACAAACTGTGAGATCATGACCTGAGCTGAAGTCAGACGCTTGACCGACTGAGCCACCCAGGTGCCCCAGTTTGGTGACTTTTTTAAAAGTAATTTTTAGTTACTTAAGTTGACAGTATTTAAAAAAAAAATAACCTCCAATACTGTTGATTTTGACACTAGATATGTAACAGTTGTTTATTTAACAAATATTTACTAAGTGCTACTTTGTACCAGGTACTAGTCCATACTGCTGTGGCAAGAATCCCTGCCCTCAGTAGAGTTTACATTTTAATCAGAGGAGGCTGATAATAAAAAAGTGAAGGACATTGTATCAGTTTGTGGCAAGTGCTATTTTAAAAAATAACACAGTGGGGGGTGGAGGGGGTGCCTGGGAGGTTCAGTCTAAAAAAAAAAATAACAGAGGGTGCCTTGGGTGGTTTAGTCAGTTAAGCTTCCAAAGTCAGATCAGGTCATAATCTCACAGTTCCATGTGTTCGAGTGCTGCATCAGCTGCTCTGCTGTCAGTGTGGAGCCCACTTCAGATCCTCTGTCCCCCCTCTTTCTGTCCCTCCCCCACTCATATTCTCTTTGTCAAAATAAATAAATAAATAACTTAAATTTTTTTTTTTAGATAACACCGGGAAAGTGGATAGGAAGTGCAGGGAGGTAGGGATGGAGTTTGCAATTTTATTTATTTTTAATGTTTATTTTTGAGAGAGAGTGTGTGTGCACGTGAGAGAGGCAGAGAGAGAGAGGCAGACACAGAATCTGAAGCAGGCTGCTGCCAACACAGAGCCCGACGCAGGGCTTGAACTCGCGAACCGTGTGTGAGATCATGACCTGAGCCAAAGTCAGACGCTTACCCGACTGAGCCACCTAGGTGCCTGGAGTTTGCAGTTTTAAATCTGGTCATCAAGAAGTCCTAATTGAGAAGGTGGTATTTGAGAAAAGATATGAAAGAGGTGGTGGAAGCAAATGCAAAGATCCAAATGTGGAAGCTTGCTTGTCACTTTTGAAATATAGGCCACCAACATGAGTGAAGTAGAGTGAGGAGTGAAGGAAGATGAGGTCAAAGAGGAAATAGGGCCAGACCTTGTGGGGCCTTGTAATGACTTTGGCTTTTACCCTGAGTGAGGTTGGAAGCCGCTGGAAGGCTTTGAGCCAAGGATCATTCTGCAGCTATGTGGGAAATAAATAATAGGAGGACAAGGGCAGAAGCAGGAGTCCAATTAATAGTGTTAACAAGGGGCGCCTGGGTGGCTCAGTCGGTTAAGTATCCGACTTCAGCTCAGGTCATAATCTCAAGGTTCGTGGATTTGAGCCCCTCATCGGGCTCTGTGCTGACAGCTCAAAGCCTGGAACCTGCCTCAGATTCTGTTTCCCACTCTCTCTGCCCCTCCCCCACTCGTGCTTTGTCTCTCTCTCTCTCTCAAAAATAAACATTAAAAATAAATAAATGTGTTAACTATCCAGGTGAGAAAGGGTTTGGCTTGGACCTAGGTCAATGCAGTGGACTTATTGAGATATAGTAAGGTTCTAGATGTATTTCAAAGGTAGAGCCACAGGATTTTCTGACAGATAAGATGTGGCTTGAGAGAGAAAGAGCAGTCATGACATAAACAACTGACAAGTTGGAGTTGCTGTTAACTAAGTAGAAGACTGCAGGAGGGGCAGACTTATGGTAGAGGGCTGAAGAGTTTGGTTTTGGATGTATCAATTTGAATGTCTGTTAGATATCTGAACGGAGATCCCTTTTATTTGCGAACTGATTTAAGACTACACATTTTATTTTAGTCTGCTCTTCTGTAAAATGGAAGTTTATGCAGAATGACCTTCAAAGACCCAAGGAGCCATAAGACCAAGAAAAACACCGCAAGTTCAGCTTGATGGGAAATAGTTTTATTAAGGGGACTTACGGACAGAAGCATGTCTTGGGTGGCTGCAAGCCGGGTAGATCTCCACACCCCACTTCCTGTAAAACCTGCTTTTATAGCTCTAGAGGCTGGGGAGTACATACTAGGAGACCACCAGGGAGGAAGCTGAGAGAATGGGTATGTGATATAGTCAAACTTCCAGAGCAGATAAAAAAAATGTTGTGTATCTGAAGGATGTACTTAAGGGTGCTGTCAAACAAAAGGAAAGAATGAGGGTGGGGCCTATTATCAAGAAGGCTTCAGATCACAGAGCAGTCATCATGGTATCAGTATGGTTTACATGGCTAGCGGCACCAATGCCAAGTGTTTTGTGTGTGGTTGTGCTTTGATTCATACCGTGCATAATTACAGCGAAGTGAATTGTGAAATGAATTTTAAGGGGTAGACTTTATTATGTTGTATTTTTTGTTGTTAAGCACACTATGTAGAGGTACTGAGCAGGTGCCCATTTCTTTCACACTAAAACCAGATATTCTTCGAAAGTTAGTTTCAGGAGATTGATTTGCAAACAGTTGAAAGGGGACGTGGATGCCTGGTCCATTGGATGTTGTAATATTACCATTCTAGAATCAGAATGGGTTTGTTCCATTCCCTGAGACAAATTATTAAAATGCTGAGATTTGTGATTTGCCCAAGGTTTGACAGGGTAGTGTTGACTGGTTAAGTCACTGATCCAGTAGCCTTTGAATTTGATTGTTCTATGCTGCCTGCTCAGGTTGATGTTCCTACCTAACAGTTTGCTTTTCTTTTACTCAGTTTTTAGCATTTATTTATTTACTTATTTTTAAATAAATAATTTTTTTAATGTTTATTCCTTTTTGAGAGAGAGACAGACAAAGCTTGAGCGGGGGAGGGGGACACAGAGAGGGAGACACAGAATTTGAAGCAGGCTCCAGGCTCAGAGCTATCAGCGCAGAGCCCAAAGCAGGGCTCAAACTCATGAACCGTGAGATCATGACCTGAGCTGAAGTCCGACACTCACCCGACTGAGCCACCCAGGCGCCTCTCAGCATTTATTTATTGTAAAATTTCAATCTTAGTATTTTGTGGTGTTTCACCATCCTGTTGCAGTATCCTTTAGGAGATTCTTTTATTATTTGGGAATTTTTTGACTCTGTAGTCCTTTGAAGCTTGGGAAACATAGTCTTTTGACTTAGCAATTCTGTGACATTGGGAAAGCACAATTTCTCCATTTCTTTATACTTGCATAATTTTTTTGCAATATTTCTTTTTGCAATATTACACTTTGCCTTAATACTGCAGTTTCCAATCTAAACATTTCCTTAGTAAGTTGATCTCTTATGAGTTCTATATGGACTATAGTCTGCATATTATATTGCATATATTAGGATGAATAATTTGATATTTCTGTTAAATATTGGTATTTAACCAGTTGGTATTAGTGACTGAGCTCAGATGAATGTAAGTAACAGGTGGAAGACTTCATGAGTATTTCCATGAGTGAAATATGAGCAGTTATCACATCAAGACCAAGTTATTAAAACAAAATTGAGAGCTGCAGCAAATATGATTCAGGATATAATAATTATTGTTTATTTTTTCCAGACATTAGATTTACTGTTAGTCTGTTGATTTATTTTGAGATTTCTCCAAGCCAAAATGAATGTTATATATAAATTTTGAATCTCTAGATTAGTCTATTCTTTAAGACTTAATTTTAGCTATATGTTTATGTACTCTTTTCTACCCAAAAATACCATTAAGAGAGAGCTCTCTGGCTTCTTTTTGCCACTGCTAGCATAGCATCAAGTGTTGTTTTCCTCTACTGTCATGTCTTTGTAAACCTTTTGTTTTTGTAATTTTATTGTTAGGAATTAATATTTAGAGATAAACTTAGAAATACCAGAAAATTCAGTCATTTTTAAATTTGGTAAAACTGTACTGTTAGATGTTAAATTCAGTTTCTGTTCCTAAGTTTTCTTCTGCTATGATGCAACTTCATATATAAGCTACACTATAAAAAAGGGGCATCATAAAATATGATTTATATTATTTTTAAGATTATAGGTATAATTATTCCCACTGATAAGTCATTTATTTATTCTTTCTACCAATACTTAAAGAGGATCTATTAGATATATAATTAAAATTAAGAATCTAGAAATGCCTTCTGAAAACAGTATGGTAGATGAGCAAATAGAAATCAAGGTAAAAAGTGAGTCTTAAGAGAGAGGCACAAAGTACTATATGCAACTTTATCGGAAATATAGACATTGAGACAGACAGAGGTGGTCTAAGTCCAGAGAAACTTATAAAGAAATAATGAAATAAAAGCACACAAACAACAGCATATCATATGTGATATAAAATGGATAGTTATTAAATCTGTTTGCTTGGACAGTGGCATGTATACCAAGGGAATATTTAAAGCAATCATTTAGAGAAGTTAAGGATATTTAGACCTTAGAAACTTGACTGCAATTTTTTCCCACTATTTTTCAATACTACACTTTTTCTCCCTTTTTTGTTTTTCACCCATCTTTTGTTGTCTTATTTACTGCAGCCAGATTGTCTACATTCCTTCCTGACAGGTCACCCTCTTGTGCTTCATTTTACATGTACATCTTACACAGGCAGCTTTTTTTTTTTTTTTTTAATTTTTTTTTCAATGTTTATTTATTTTTGGGACAGAGAGAGACAGAGCATGAACGGGGGAGGGGCAGAGAGAGAGGGAGACACAGAATCGGAAACAGGCTCCAGGCTCCGAGCCATCAGCCCAGAGCCCGACGCGGGGCTCGAACTCACGGACCGTGAGATCGTGACCTGGCTGAAGTCGGACGCCTAACCGACTGCGCCACCCAGGCGCCCCACACAGGCAGCTTTAACTAGGCTAGTCTTCCCTGGTCTTTTTCATCTTTTAACTCCTTTGGGTCTTAAAATGTTTTATTACAATAAAAGTTTTATGCCTTTGGTTCTACAGATTGTCATCTCTGTTTATTTTTAATTAATTATTATTACTTTTTTAAAAGTAGACTCCATGCCTAACAAAGGGCTGACCTCAGGAGTAGCATGCAGGTGCCCCCTAGATTGTCCTCTCTTTAAGCACAGAATCACCCTGATAGACTGAATTCTGAAGGCAGTGATTATACTTCTCTTATTCGCTGTTGTACCTTCAGCATCTGCCACAGTACTGTTGTATGTAGTAGTTGTTCAGAAACATTTTCAGCTGACTGGAGAAGAGATTTATATTACTTTGGCCTTCATAGAATACACAGGATACATAGGTTGCCCCAAATACACTTTTGGCAGATGACTCACACCCCAAAAATTTTAAGTAAAAACTTTTTTTCTGATAAATATGGTAGTTCTCTGATTTGCTTTTTAGTATATATAGATATAATTTATTGCCAGATGTCTCTTTGGTTTGTGGGTTACTTTTCATAGCTAACTTTACTCTTTGGTATTCTCCATTAAATGGATTGAAGATTACTATTTTAAGTGGGTTTTTTGGCAGTTAAACTAATTTGGATAAATTTGTAAATCACTTGTCTTTTAGAGTGCTTGTCCTAATTGGTTTCATTTGATGTTTAATTATACAGTTCAGTCTTGTATAACTTTTGTACAATAGAGCTATCTCATTTTTGTTAATATTTTTAATATAAAAAATTTAAAAATATTTATTAGAGTAGTAGTAATACCAGTGGTAGAGAGAATGAAGGAAATCATAAATGGTTAATTTATCTTAGAATTTAAGCAGTAGTATTATTCCACTGTGAAATACAACTGTATTTTTTAAAAGTGCATCACAGCTAAATATTTTTATCATATCATTCCTTTCCTCTTCCTTCCCTTAAACTTGCTCCCTCCTATGTCCCCTGTGTACCCATTCCCTACAGCGATCCCTGCTGGCTGTGGTGGAGATTGGTGTGCTGTGAATTTCCTAATCAAGGAATCTAAGAAACCCTGGCAACTGACTACTTGCTTTCACCAGGAATAGGGACCTTTTGTCTGAATTTCCTGCCCTCAGGTAATACCTCTATTCCCCATCATTTTGGGTTTCTTTTTCTTCTTATAAATGCAAGCGCTTATTATGCCCCACATAAAGATACTTTGAGAGTATTTTCTAATTCTTACTGTATTAGTCATACTGATCCCCCCCCCCACCCCGTGTAGCTGCAGGCTCGTGCAATTCCTCTCTTAGAATGTCTTTTCTAATACATGAGGTTTAGCAATGCACTTAGAGTTATAACCAAATCTTTCTGTTGTTAAAAGAAAGTTTTATAACTTATAGTTAGCTATTTGGAAATAGTAATTAGCATTTGATGTAGTCTTTCATGGGTGAGATTTCATAGTCTAATGTAATTAATGAGGTATGAAGGCTCTTTTGATAAAGAGAATGTTTTCATCACTTTTCTTATTGAAGAACTTAAGAGTTTATTTTGTGTACTTAATGTTAATTGTAATCTTTGTCAAACAGGTTTAAGTCTCAGGAATAGCAGTGAAAATAGAATTCATTTCTGAGGAATGTAAGAGCTTGTCACCCCATTTATTCCTTCCCTTCTCACCTACCCGTTTAAAAAATTTATTATCAGGGAAAGTATGTTGTAAAACCAGATACATGGAAATGGCACTGAATTTCTTTCAAGTTGGACTCAATGAAAAACCTAGAAACATATCATTGAACACTTTTAGTGCCTGGGAAATTTATCCACAGAAATAATTTGAACCTATTCTAAAAGTCTAGTAAGAAATTAGTAATTAGAGATTAACCATGATTGAGGCTCCTGGCTGGCTCAGTCAGTGGAACACATGATTCTTGATCTCAGGGTTGTGAGTTTGAGCCCCACAGTAGGTGTAGAGATTACTTAAAAATAAACAAAAAATCCTTGGGGCTCCTGGGTGGCTCAGTCGGTTGTGTCTAACTTTGGCTCAAGCCATGATCTCCTGGTCTCAAGTTTGAGCCCTACATCAGGCTTTGTACTGACAGCTTAGAGCCTGGAGCCTGCTTCAGATTCTGTGTCTTTCTCTCTGCCCCTCCCCCACTCGTTCTCTCTTCTCTCTCTCTTAAAAGTAAATAAACATTAAAAAAATCCTTAAAAAAAAGATTAACCATAAGCAGAATTACCTAGTTACCTAGGAGTAATGTGACATTTGATAAATTTAGTGGCCATATGTTGGCAATTGTATGGATATGATCAATTAAATATTGTTTTCTAATATTCTTGTTTACCTTGATTCTATGCTATCATATAGGTATCTGGATCTAAATCAAAATCGCCAAGGGAAAGATGTCAAGCTTTAACCTTAGATAGACTGTTACGGAAACCTTTGTGATTATCTCTAGGATATTGATAGTTAAGGATATTGTTTATAAAGGCATTCAAAGATGGTTCTGATTTTGTATATAGTTCTAGTAAATCCCCTAGGACCTTTGTTACTGAAGTATAGTCATAGCTGTAGTCCTTTGCTTTTTTTAATAATGATTTTTTTTAAGTTTATTTATTTTGAGAGAGAGAGCCTGCAAGAGCAGAGGAAGGGCAGAAGTAGAGAGAGAATCCCAAGAAGGCTCTATGCTGTCAGTGCAGAGCCCAACATTGGACTTGAACTCATGAATTTTTTTTTTTTTTAATGTTTATTTATTTTTGAGAGAGAGACAGAGCACAAGCCAGGGAGGGGCAGAGAGAGAGGGAGACACAGAATCTGAAGCAGTCTCCAGGCTCTGAGCTGTCAGCATAGATAGAGCCCAATGCAGGGCTTAAGCTCACGAACCGTGAGATGATAACCAGAGCCAAAGTTGGATGCTTAACTGACTGAGCGACTCAGGCGTCCTCCAACTCATAAATCTTGAGATCGTGACTTGAGCTGAAGTCAAGAGTCAGACGCTTAACTAACTGAGCCACTCACACACCCCCTTTGCTTTTCTTAGATTACACTTCTTTAACATACCTTTTTTGGCCTGATTTGTGCTTAGCTTATTGAAGATGAGGTGTTACGATTTACACCACATTGTTTATTCAAGTCACCTACCAAACTTAATTCCTTTTTTCTCTTTATATTCTCATTTTAATCATTTATGATGCCTTTTTATTTAAATAACTCATAGATTTATCTTCCTTATCCTGAATCTAGTACATAGTAGACTAATTGGCACAAAGTAGATACCAGTAAGACTCGAATGTCTGTTTTGTTATGACCCAGATTTAACTCCGCATTTCTTGCATTACTCTTGTAAGTAAGAGTAATACTTCTGGTCTAATACTTCTTTATTCCATACTTGGCAATGTTACTAGACATACCTTTCCAAAACACTAATTTTATTATTTAATTTCTTGTTAAATTTTTAAAAAATTTGAATTCTAGTTGGTTAATATATAGTGCAATATTGGTTTCAGGAGTCGAATGCACTGATTCATCACTTATATATAACACCCAGTGCTCATCACAACATGTGCCCTTCTTAATACCCATCACCCATCTAGCCCATCCCCCACCTGCTTGTCTCCATCAACCCTCAGTTTATTCTCAATTCTTAAGAGTCTCTTATGGTTTGTTACCCTCTCTTTTTTTCTTTTATTCCCCCTTCCCATATGTTCATCTGCTTTGTTTCTTAAATTCCACATATGAGTGAAATCATATGGTATTTGTCTTTCTCTGATTGACTTATTTTGCTTTGCATAGTAGTCCAGTCTAGCTCTATTCCTATCCTTGGAAATGGCAAGATTTCATTCTTTTTTTTTTAATGTTTATTTATTTATTTGAAAGGGGGAGGGGCAGAGAGGTGGCTGAAAGAGAGACAATCCCAAGCAATCTCTGTATTATCAGTGCAGAGCCTGACTTGGATCATGATCTTACAAACTGGGAGGTCATGACCTGAGCCAAAATCAAGAGTCAGACCCTCCACCGACTGAACCACCAATGTGCCCCAAGATTTCATTCTTTTTCATGACTAATGTTCTATTATACACACGCACACACACACACCATGTCTTCTTTATCCATTCAGCAGTTGATGGACATTTGGGCTCTTGCCATTATCTGGCTGTTGTTATTAATGCTGCTGTAAACATTAAGGGGCACATACCCCTTCAAATCTGTATTTTTGTACCTTTTTGGTAAATACCTAGTAGTGTAATTGCTGTGTCATAGTGTAGTTCTATTTTAGCTTTTTGAGGAATGTTCATACTGTTTCCAGAATGGCTACACCAGTTTGCATTCCTACCAACAGTGCAAGAGGGTTCCCCTTTTTCCACATCCTTACCAACACCTGTTGTTTCTTGTACTGTTAATGTTAACAATTCTGGCAGGTGTGGGGTGGTATCTCATTGTGATTTTGATTTGTATTTCCCTGATAATGAGTGATGTTGAGCATCTTTTCAATGTTTTCTTTAGAAAGTGTCTATTCATGTCTTCTGCCCATTTGTCCCTGGATTATTTGGGTTTTTTTGGGTTTTGAGTTTGAAGTTTTTATAGATTTTGGATACTAACCTTTATCAGCTATGTCTTGCAAATATGTTCTTCCATTCTGCAGGCTGCCTTTTAGTTTTGTTGATTGTTTCCTTCACTGCGCAGAAACTTTTTATCTTGATGAAGTCCCAATAGTTTATTTTTGCTTTTGTTTCCTTTGCCTCTGGCCACTTATCTAGTAAGAAGTTTCTGTGGCCAATGTCAAAGAGGTTGCTGCCTGTGTTCTATAGGATTTATTGGTTTCCTGGCTCACATTTAGGTCTTCAATCCATTTTGAATTTATTTCATTTTATTAAAAAATTTTTTTTAATGTTTATTTTTGAGAGAGAGAGAGAGAACATGAGTGGGGAGGGGCAGAGAGAGAGGGAAACACAGAATCTGAATCAGGCTCCAGGCTCTGAGCTGTCTGCACAGAGCCTGACATGGGATTCGAACTCATGAACTGTGAGATCATGACCTGACCGGAAGTTGGATGCTTAACCGACTGAGCCACCCAGGTGCCCCTTGAATTTATTTTTGTGTATGGTGTAAGAAAGTGGTCCAGTTTCATTTGTCTGCGTGTCACTGTCCAGTTTTCCCAACAACTTTTGTTGAAGAGACTGTCTGTTTTTCATTGGATATTCTTTCCTGCTTTGTTGAAGAATAGTTGACCATATAGTTAGTCATGGGTCCATTTCTGGGTTTTCTGTTCCATTGATCTGTGTGTCTGTTTCTGTGGCAGTACCATACTGTCTTGATTACTACAGCTTTGTAATATAGCTTGAAATCTGGAATCATGAAGCCTCCAGTTTTGTTTTTCTTTTTCAGGATCATTTTGGCTATTCAGGGTCTTTTTTGGTTCTACACAAATTTTAGGATTGTTTGTTCTGGCTCTGTAAAAACTGGTGGTATTTTGATAGGGACTGCATTAAATGTGTAGATTGTTTGGGGTAGTATAGACATTTTAATAATGTTTGTTCTTCCAATTCATAAGCATGGAATGTTTTTCCATTTCTTAGTGTCCTCTTTAATTTCTTTCCTGAGTGTTCTGTAGTTTTTAGGTAACAGGTCTTTCACCTTTTTAGTTAGGTTTATTACAGGGTATCTTATTGTTTTTGGTGCAATTGCAAATGTGATCAGTTCCTTGATTTCTTTTTCTGCTGCTTTGTTATTGGTGTACAGAAATGTAACTGATTTCTGTACATTGATTTTATATCCTGTGACTTTGCTGAATTCATGTATTCTAGCAATTTTTTTGAGTTTTCCATATAGGGTATCATTTCATCTGCAAATGGTGAAAGTTTGACTTCTTCCTTGCCATTGTGGATGCCTTTTATTTCTTTTAGTTGTCTGATTGCTGAGGCTAAGACTTCCAGTACTATAATAAATTGTAATGGTGAGAGTGGACATCCTCGTCTTGTTTTTGACCATAGAGGAAAGGCTCTCAGTTTTTCCCCATTGAGAATATTAGCTGTGGCTCTTTCATATGTGGCCTTTATGATGTTGAGGTATGTTCCATCTATCCCTACTTTGTTGACGGTTTTTGTCGAGAATGGATGCTGTATTTTGTCAGAATCTTTTTATCCATCTATTGACAGGATCAATGGTTCTTATCCTTTCTTTTATTAATGTGGTGTATCAGTTGATTGATTTGCAGATATTGAACCAGCTCTGCAGCCCAGTAATAAATTCCACTTGATTTTGGTGAATACTTTTAATGTACTTTTGAATTTGATTTGCTAGTATCTTGTTGAGAATTTTTGCATCCATGTTCATCAGGGATATTGGCCTGTAATTCTCTGTTTTAGTTGGTTCTTTGTCCGATTTTGGAATCAAGGTAATGCTGATCTCGTAGAATGAGTTTGGATGTTTTCCTTCCATTTCTATTTTTTGGAACACTTTGAGAAGAATAGGTATTAACTCTTCTTTAAATGTCTGGCAAAATTCCCCTGGGAGGCCATCGGTCCCAGGGTTTTTGTTTGTTGGGAGATTTTTGAATATTGACTCTGTTTCTTTGCTGGTTATCTGTTCAAAGTTTTTATTTCTTCCTGTTTCAGTTTGGTAGTGTTTAAGTGTCTAGGAATTTGTCCATTTCTTCTAGATTGTCCAGTTTGTTGGCATATAACTTTTCATAGTGTTCTCTTATAATAACTATATTTCTGTGGTATTGGTTGTTTTTTATCTCCCCTTTCATTCATGGTTTTAATTATTTGGGTCCTTTCTCTTTTGTTTTTTGATAAGTCTGGCTAGGGGTTTACCAATCTTATTAACTCTTTTGAAGAACCAGCTCTTAGTTTTGTTGACCTCTTATACTGTTTTTGTTTGTTTGTTTTTATATCATTTATTTCTGCTCTAATCTTTATTATTCCCCTTCTGCTAGCTTTATGCTTTATTTGCTTTCCTTTTCTAGCTCCTTTAGGTGTAAGGTCAGTTTGTGTATTTGAGACTTTTCTTGCCTATATTGCAATATACTTTCCTCTTAGGGGGAAACAGCCTTTGCTGCATCCCAAAGGTTTTGGACCATCTTGTTTTCATTTTCATATGCTTCCATCTATTTTATATTTCTTTTTTAATTTCCTGGTTAATCCGCTCATTCTTTAGTAGTATGTTCTTTAATCTCCATGTATTTATGGTCTTTCCAAATTTTTTCTTGTGCCTGAGTTCAAGTTTCATAGTGTTGTGGTCTGAAAATATGCACGGTATGAGCTCAATCTTTTTGTACGTGTTGAGACCTGATTTGTGACACAGTATGTGATATATTCTGGATAATGGTCCATGTGCATTTGAGAAGAATGTATATTCTGCTGCTTTACGATGAAATGTTCTGAATATATCTGTTAAGTCCATCTAGTCCAATGTGTCATTCAGAGCCATTGCTTCCTTGTTGATTTTCTGCTTAGATGATCTGTCCCTTTCTGTAAGTGGGGTATTAAGGTCCCTTACTATTATTGTATTATTAACAATGAGTTAGTTTATGTTTGTTATTAATTGATTTATATATTTGGGTACTTCCAAGTTGGGGGCATAAATATTTACAATCATTAGATCTTCTTGATGGATAGACCCCTTATTTATGATGTAATGCCCTTCTTCATCTCTTGTTATAATCATTGGTTTAAAATCTCATTTTTCTGATATAAGATGGCTATTCCAGATTTCTTTTGATGTCCATTATCATGATAGATGGTTCTTCATCCCTCACTTTCCATCTGCAGGTGTCTTTGGATCCAAAATGAGTTTTGTAGGGGCACCTGGGTGGCTCAGTCGGTTAAGCATCTGACTTCACCTCAGGCCATGATCTCTCAGTCCATGAGTTTGAACCCCGCGTTGGGCTCTATGCTGACAGCTCGGAGCCTGGAGCCTGCTTCAGATTCTGTCTCCTTCTCTCTTTGCCCCTCCCCCACTTGCACTCTGTCTTTCTGTCTCTCAAAAATAAATAAACATTAAAAAAATAAATGAGTTTTGTAGGCAGCGTGTAGATGGATCTTGTGTGTTTTTTTTTTTTTTTTAATCCATTCTGACACCCTGTGTTTTTTGATTGGAGCATTTAGCCCATTTACATTCAGAGTGATAATTTAAAGATATGAATTTAGTGCTATTGTGTTACCTGTAAAGTTGGTTCTGGTGATGTTCTCTGTTCCTTTGTAATCTTTGTTCCTTTTGGTCTTTTTTCCCCCCAACTCAAAGTGTCCCCTTAAAGTCTCCCTTCATATTTCTTGCAGGGCTGGTTTAGTGGTCATGAACTCTTTTAGGTTTTTTTTGTTGTTTGTCTGGGAAACTTTTTTTTTTTTTTTAATTTTTTTTTTCAACATTTATTTATTTTTGGGACAGAGAGAGACAGAGCATGAACAGGGGAGGGGCAGAGAGAGGGAGACACAGAATCGGAAACAGGCTCCAGGCTCTGAGCCATCAGCCCAGAGTCCGACGCGGGGCTCGAACTCACGGACCGCGAGATCGTGACCTGGCTGAAGTCAGATGCTTAACCAACTGCGCCACCCAGGCGCCCCTGTCTGGGAAACTCTTTATCTCTCTTTCTATTCTGATTTCTATGCCTTGTTGGATAAGGTATTCTTGGCTGCATATTATTCCCATTCAGCAGTTGAATATATCCTGCCTTTCTCTTCTGGCCTGACGAGTTTCTGTGGACAGATCTGCTGACCTGATCTGTCTTTGTAGGTGAAGGACTTACTTTTCCCTTGCTGCTGTCAGGATTTCTTCCTTCTCTGTATTTTATGAATTTGACTATGATATGCCTTGGCTGGCTTTGATTGAATTTAATGGGAGTTCTCTGTGCTTCTTGGATTTTGATGTCTTTGTCTTTCCCCAGATTATGGATGTTTTCAGCTATAATTTGTTCAAATAAACCTTCTGCCCCTTTTTCTCTCTCTCTTCATTTTCTGGGACTCTTATGATGCAAATACTAATTATGTTTTATAAGTTACTGAGTTCTCTAAATTCACCTTTGTAATCTATTACCTTTGTTTCTCTCGTATTTCCAGCTTCATTATTTTCCATAGTTTTATCTTTATCACTGATTTATTCCTCTGCTTCATCCGTCTTTGTTCTTGTGGCATCTATTCGAGTTTGCATCTCAGTTATAACATTTTTAATTGACTAGATTTTAGTTTTTTTATGTTTGCAGTAAGGGATTCTCTAGTGTCTCCTATGCTTTTTTCCAAGCCCAGCTAGAATCCTTATAATTGTTGTTTTATTCTAGTTCAGACATCTTACTTACATTTCTACTGATTAAATCTCTGGCTGCCATTTCTTCCTGTTCTTTCTTTGGTGGTGAATTCCTCCATCTTGTTATTTTGGAGGTCAAAAAAATAAAATAAAAAATAAAATAAATTAAAAAATTAAAAAAGAATAAAGGAATAGATCCTGGATGTGTTTTGGTCTTCTTGTTAAGAGAAGCTTGATAGGAAAAAAAAAACCCAAAAAGGATAATAAAATTTAAAGTAATTAAAATTAAAATTACTCTTTCTGTATACAAAAAAAAAAAAAAAAATTAAACAAACTCAAAGGAAGTTAGATCCAGTTTCCCCAAGAGCTGATGCTTTGCAGCACTCTATGATCAGTAGGCTTGGTGCCTCTGAGAGGCTTGTGCTGGTCATCTGAGGGAAGGGGCCTGCTGCTCTGATTCTCTGGTGCACTTGCCCAAGTGGAGATGGCGTCTGCAGGATGCAGGTGGGCAGAGCTTGGTGTAAGTGGTTCTGGTCTTCATTTGGTGGTGCTGTTTTTGTCTCACTGAGGCCCACCACTGCTGGTTGATGAGGGGTAAATATTGCTTCGCCCACTCTCCCATCTTTAGATAAGGAAGCCCATGCCTGGCACTCCCTAGGAAGCCTTCACAGATGAACAAATTATTGCTCCCCTCTGTCCCCGGCTTCCATCAGATTTCTGCCCTCACCTTTTGTCTGAGCTGTCCACCTGTCAGCACTCCTGTGTTTTATCTCCTGTGAGGCTGGGTTTCAAAACTACACTTCAGTGAATCCAGTGGAACAGACCCACGCTGATCCTTTGGGGGAGGGTCTTGCGGCGCTGTATCCTGTGGTGGCTTATCCCAGAAAACAGTTGTGCCACAGCACAGTGTTTGGATTTTTAAAAAAAAAAATTTTTTTTTTCAATGTTTATTTATTTTTGGGACAGAGAGAGACAGAGCATGAACGGGGGAGGGGCAGAGAAAGAGGGAGACACAGCATCGGAAACAGGCTCCGAGCCATCAGCCCAGAGCCTGACGCGGGGCTCGAACTCACGGACCGCGAGATTGTGACCTGGCTGAAATCGGACGCTTAACCGACTGCGCCACCCAGGCGCCCCGGGATTTTGTGGTAAGTTGTAAAACACAGCCAGTGCCAGGGTTTGCTGCTCTCAACCTGTGTCTTTGTTCCCATGCCAGTGAATGGGGTAGCTTGATGGTGCCAGCAGGGTCCTTTGAGTGCGGAGAGGCTGTATCACCTTTACCAAATGCACTCTAAGCAGGGGAACCGCTGCTTCTCCTGCACTCAGGAGATCCTGAGACTGCCTAGCCAGCTTCTAGGGCTCCACCCTCTTTCCCTCAAGCGGTGTTAGTCGTGACCTTGGCAACAGCACTAACTTCTCAAACTTCATACTCTGCGCTCGACTGTTTATAAAAATTGGTAGTATTTAAACCCTCACCTTTTTCCCAGTCAATGGTTTTGGGGAACAGTTTTTGTGTGCAGGTCCCTGTGCATGTTTTCACTTTTTTTTATTTTTATTTTTATTTTTTGCTTTTTCTCTCTTATTCTCTCTCACTCCTCTCTCTGCGATCTGGGCTGTCTCCTCTGCTGCGGCTGTGGCACTTTTCTCCCCCAAACCAACTCTCTGCAACGCCTACCTTCCATGGGTCATTTTTTCTGCTTGTAGACTTGTAACTTTGTTCTCTAAGACCTCTGATTGATTTCTTGGGTATTCAGAATGATTTGATATTTATCTAGCTGTGTTCAAGGTAGGAGGCAAGCTTAGGGTCACCCTACTCCTCCACAATCTTAACTTTCTCCTCAAAGTCTTTGATTTTTTTAATTGAAATATAATCGACACACAATATTCCAGTAATTTTAGGTGTACATCATAGTGAAATTTTATACGGTTCATTTTAAAACGATCCCACAATAAGTCATCATCTGTCACCATACAAAATTGTTACAATATTGTTGGCTATAGTACTTATGGTGTGCGTTACATCCCCATGGCTTACTTATGTTGTAACTGGAAATATGTACCTCTTAAAATCCTTCACCTATTTTGCCCAGCCCCCAACCCCTCTCCAGTTGGTAGCTTGCTTCCTACATCTGTGACTCTCTTTTTTGTTTGTTCATTTGCTTTGCTTTTTAGATTCTACATATAAGTCAAGTCCTATGGTATTTGTCTTTGACTTCTTGTAACATGAAACCCTCTAGGTCTATCCATGTTTTAAATGTCAAGATTTCATTCTTTTTTATGGCTGAGTAATATTCCATTGTGTATATATACACCACATCTTGTTTATCCATTCATCTATTGATGGACAGTTAGATTGCTTCCTTCCCTTGGCTAATGCTACAGTGAACATAGATGTGCATATATCTCTTTGAATTGGTGGTTGTTGGTTTTCTTGGATAAATACCTAGAAATTTAATTGATGGATTGTGTGGTGGCTCTAATTTTAATTTTTTGAGGTGCCTCCATATTGTTTTACATAGTGGCTGCACCACTTTACATTGCTACCAACAGTGTATGAAGGTTCACTTTTCTTCACATCCTTGCCAACACCTGTTATTTTTTGTCCTTTTGATAATAGCCATTCTGACTGGTATGAAGTGATATCTCCTTGTGCTTTTGCTTTGTATTTCCCTGATGATTAGTGATGTTGAGCATCTTTTCATGTGTCTGTTGGCCATTTGTATGTCTTCCTTAGGAGAATATTCAGATCCTTTCCTCATTTTTAAGTATGTTTTTTTTTAAATATTATGTATTAAGTTGTGTAAGTTCATTGTATATTTTGGATATTAATCCCTTATCAGATGTATAATTTGTAAATGTCTTCTTCCATTCAGTTAGGTTGTTTTTTATTTTGTTTAGGGTTTCTTCTGCTGTGCAAAAGCTGGTAGCTTGATATGATGCCATATATTCATTTTACCTTTTGTTGCCCTTGCCTGAGAAGACTGGTTCAAAAAAATATGAGTAAGACCAATGTTAAAAGGCTTATCGTCTGTTTTCTTTTACCCCCTAGGGATTTCATGGTTTCTGGCCTCACATTCAAATCCTTAATTCATTTTGAGTTTGTTTTTGTGGTCCAGTTTAATTTTTTTGCACATGGCTGTCCAATTTTCCCAATACCATTTATTGAAGAGACTATTTTTCCCCATTGTGTATTCTTGCTTTCTCTGTTATAGATAGATTGAACATGTATGTGTGGGTTTATTTCTGAGCTCTCTTTTCTGTTTCACTGATATATGTGTCTGTGTTTTTATGCCAGTACCATACTGTTTTGATTACTGCAGCTTTGTAGTATTTGAAATCAGGAAGTGTGATAATCTCCAGCTTTGTTTTTTCTCAAGATTGTTTTGGTTTTGGCTGTTCAGGGTCTTTTCGTGGATCCATGCAAGTTTTGGGATTCTTTGTTTTAGTTCTGTGAAAAATTCCATTGGTGTTTTGATGGGGATTGCGTTGAATCTATAGATTGCTTTGGGTAATATGGACATTTAAACACTATTAATTCTTCCATTCCATGAGCACAGAATATCTTTCCATTTATTTTTGCTGTCTTCAATTTCTTTCATCAATGTTTTACAGAATGTAGGTCTTTCATTCCCTAATAAAATTTATTCCTAGATATTTTATTCTTTTTGGTGCAGTTGTAAATGGGATTGTTTTCTTAATTTCTTTCTGGTAGTTCATTATTAGTGCAACCTATTTCTGTATGTTAATTTTCATTTATTAGTTTGTATTAGTAGGGTTTTTTTGTGGAATCTGTAGGGTTTTCTGTATATTGTATTATGTCATCTACAAATTGACAATTTTATTTCTTCCTTTCCAATTCTTCTTGACTAACTACTGTGGCTAGGACTTTGAACACTATGTTGAATAAAAGTGGTGGGAGTGGGCATCATTGTCTTAGAGGAAATTCCTTCAGCTTTTCACTTTTAAGTATGATGTTAGCTGTGGATTTGTCATAGGGCCTGTATTATGTTGAGGGGTAGATTTCTTCTATAACTTTGTTGAGGGTTTTATCATAAATAGATGTTGAATTTTGTCAAATGCTTTTTCTGCATCTATTTAGGTGATCATATGATTTTTATCCTTTGTTTTGTTAATGTAGTGTATTGGGTAATGATTGGTAAAATATTTTTAATGGCTCATGTTCA
This sequence comes from Prionailurus bengalensis, assembly GCF_016509475.1. Classification (NCBI taxonomy): domain Eukaryota; kingdom Metazoa; phylum Chordata; class Mammalia; order Carnivora; family Felidae; genus Prionailurus; species Prionailurus bengalensis. Next base: position 120,728,961 of record NC_057358.1, on the reverse strand, counting down.
AGCTTTTTAAAAAATAAATTGTTTTTAACAGAATTTTTTTGTTCAAAGAAATTTTAAAATAGAACAACTACATAAGGTAGGCAAAGTAGGGCTCCACTGTTAACAGAACAAGGATCAGGCTATGCTCATAAATTATCTTTTAGTAATTTAGTTGAATCAGTAACTAGGGCAGTCAGCTATTATACCTTTTCCCTTTTTATTTGTTCTCACAGCTATGTTGAATCATGAGTAATCTCCTTAGGAGCTCTGTGAGAACAATACTGATGTATAGGATGAAACTCAACATTCCTCAGCATTGGATACAAGAGTCCTTCTTGATCTGGCCTTCAGTCCATCTTTCAAAGGCATACTATTTCTTCACAAACTGCATGATGCCTTGTATTTCAACCATGCCTACTTATGTGATCCTATAACCGTGAACATGGCAGTTGGCTGTTCCTAAAATGTCCTCTTCTCTCCTGTTCACCTGAAAGAAACATTACTCTTAAAAAACACAGCTCGGGGCGCCTGGGTGGCACAGTCGGTTAAGCGCCCGACTTCAGCCAGGTCACGATCTCGCGGTCCGGGAGTTGGAGCCCCGCGTCAGGCTCTGGGCTGATGGCTCAGAGCCTGGAGCCTGTTTCCGATTCTGTGTCTCCCTCTCTCTCTGCCCCTCCCCCGTTCATGCTCTGTCTCTCTCTGTCCCAAAAATAAATAAACGTTGAAAAAAAAAAAACACACAAAAAAACAAAAAAAACACAGCTCAAGTTCTTTCTTCTCCATGAAGCCTTCCCAAAACAGTATTTTTGACAAATGATTATCACTTCTTTGGTACCTCCATCTTATTCTATTTTCATTTTTTTAAACAATTTTTTTTTAACATGTATGTATTTTTTGAGAGACAGAGACAGAGCATGAGCAGGGGAGGGGCAGAGAGAGAGAGAGGGAGTCACAGAATCCGAAGCAGGCTCCAGGCTCTGGGCTGTCAGCACAGAGCCTGATGCGGGGCTCAAACTCACCAGCTGTGAGATCATGACCTGAGCTGAAGTCAGACGCTTAACTGACTGAGCCACCCAGGTGCCCCTATTTTCATTTTTAGTGTAATATCTGTCACACAGTGTTTGGCACATAGTAAAACTGTAACGGACTGCCATGACTTGCTTATGTGCTTGTCTCACAGGCTGCCAACTTTACAACCTTTCCATTCTTTAAAAGTGTTCAATTCTTTAAATGTGAAAAAATTGGCTAGACAAGATTGGTTGATTTCCTTTATATGTGTATTATAAAAATAACCAAGCCAAACAAACTGTAAATTGAGAATACTTAAAAAAAAAAAAAGAGAATTTATTATGAGCATAACTTGATCCTTCTATTAACGCCAGAGGTTTCTTTAAAGAAAATAGCACTTATGACTGAAATATTTAATAGGCCTCAAATTGACATTGAAAACTTGAAGGTAAGAATTGCCATATACTCCTACAATGCCTAGGAAATGTTCATTAAATATTGTTGAATTGAAAATTGATCAGTATGATAATGAAATGATGATTGATCTTGAAATACCTTTTAAATTAAAATTATACAAATTTGATTATAGTCTTGGCTCTGCCTTGATGTGACCTTAGCAGTTGATTTAAACCCTTCTGGGCTTCACATTTTATACTGTAAAATGAAGATGTTGGATTAGAGGAACTTTTCAGGTGCTAAAATTCTAAAATTATTTGATATTCTTTGTTAGTATGAAGGCTGCTTATGGATCTACTTAGTTTTGTTTTTTTTTTTAACTTGGCTTAAAACTGCCCATATCTTCAGATGATGAGTAGTATGCTTTTCAAAAAGCTGTGACTCAAATATCTTAAAAATTCTTTTTTTTTTTAATTTTTATTTTTTTAACGTTTATTTATTATTGAGAGAGAGAGAGCATGAGCATAGGAGGGGCAGAGAGGGAGACAGAATCTGAAGCAGGCTCCAGGCTTCCGAGCTGTCAGCATAGAGCCTCCCAAACCATGAGATCATAACCTGAGCTGAAGTCAGACGCTTAACCGACTGAGCCACCCAGGAGCCCCTTAAAAATTCTTTAAAAAAAAAAATGTTTATTTTGAGAGAGAGCATGCACATGTATAAGCCAGGAAGGGACAGAGAGAGAATCCCAAGCAGGCTCCGCGATTGGTGTAGAACCTGACATGGGGCTCAGTCTTACCACTGTGAGGTCATGACCTAAGTTGAAACCAAGAGTTGGATGCTTAACCAACTGAGCCAACCAGGTGCCCCTTAAAAATTCTTATTTCCTTGTATTTCATTAAGTTAACTAGTCCATTTTCTTTTTTATTAGGAAGTATGTATACACCTGTACACATAGGTTTGTGTGTGTGTGTGTGTGTGTGTGTGTGTCAAGGTGTGTTCATTGTAAATTACCTTCATTTTTGAGCATTCTCAATTTATAGTTTATCTTGATTATTTTTGTAATATGCAATAAAGGGGACCTTGTCTCCCTGCTTCTACCCCACTTGCACACACGAACACTCCCCACCACCCCCGAATAAATAAACATTAAAAAAAAAAAAAAGTGGGGAAGCTTGGTGGCTCAGTTGGTTGAGCATCCAACTTGGTTTCAGCTCAGGTCATGATCTCACAGTTCATGGGTTTGAGCCCTGTGTTGGGCTCTGCTTGCAGTGTGGATCCTACTTGGGAATCTTTGTCTTCCTCTTTGCCCCTCCCTGCCACTGATTGTGTGCATGCATGCAATCTCTGTCTCTCTCAAAAATAAACATTTAAAAAAGTATATATGACTTAAACAGATTTATTGAGATATAATTGATTTACATGCAATTAAACTGCACGTATTTAAGGTATACAGCTTGATAAATTTTGACATATGCCCTTAAGTTTCCTCATGCCCCTTGGTAATTTTCTCCTTCCTCTCCTCCTGCCTCGTCTTTTATTATTGTATGATCTATTTCATGTAGATTAATTTGCATTTTCTAGAATTTTGTATAAGTGAATCAGTTAGTATACCTTTTTTGACCTCTTGCCCTTGGCATAATTATTTTACAATTAATCTGTTTTATGCATTCTCTCTTACTGCTGAATATATTCCATTTTGAATATGTCACAAGGTGTTTATCTATTTACCTACTGATGATCATTTAGTTTGTTTCCAGTTTTCTACTATTACAAATGAAGCTACTGTAAACATTCATGTAGAAGTCTTTGTGAGGGTACATGCTTTTTATTTCCCTTGGGTAAATGCCTAGGAGTAGAATGGTTGGGTTATAGATAGGTATATACATAAATTTTTAAGGAACTGGTAAACAGCTTTCCAAAGTGTACATGTTATGTTCTCACCAGCAAATATGTAAGATTAGAGTTCCAGTTGCTCCTCATCTTCAACAATACTCATTATTGTCAGTCTTTTTAATTTTCTCATTTTAGTGGTAAGTAATGGTGTGTTACTGTGGTTTTTAATTTGCAATTCCCAATTGACTGGCTATATTGTACATCTTTTCATCTGCTTATCTGCCATCTGTATGTCTTCTTTGGTTTGCGGGTCTGTTTAAATCTTTTGTCTATTTAATTAATGAGTTGTCTTACTTTTGAATTGCAAGAGTTCTTTATGTACTGTAGACACAAGTCCTTTTTCAAACACATTTCATAAATACTTTCTCTCCCTCTGTGGTTTCTCCTTTAGTAACAGTGTTTTTGATAGGCGGGTTTTTAATTTTGATAAAACTTAAAGTATTGGTTTTCGCCTTTATGATTTGTGCATGTTTTTGTTATGTTAAAGAAATCTTTGCCAGGCCCAATATCACCAAGATTTTCTACTTTATTTTCTTACAGCAATTTTATAGATTCAGTTTTTGGATTTTGGTCTGTGATCTAGTTATATTTAAATGTTTGTTTATGATGTGAGGTAAGTATCAAGTTTTTTTTTTTTCTTTTTCTTTTGGCAGTGGCTATACAGTTGTTCTCACAGTTTATTAAAAATGCTTTTTCTTATTGATTTGCTTTTGCACGTTTGTTGAAAATCCCCTTACTATAAATTTGGTTCTATTTCAGGACGCTCTATTTTGCTCTGTTGTTCATTTGTCTATCTTTACACCAGTCTCAGACTATTTTGAATGCTGTAGGGTTTTGTTTTGTTTTGTTGTCGGTTTTTTTTTGTTTGTTTAATAAGTAAGCTCTTTGCCCAATGTAGGACTTGAACTCATGACCCCTGAGAGTTGCATGCTGTACTGACTGAGCCAGTGATGTGCCCCAGTGTAGCTTTTTAAGAAGTCTTGAAATTGGTAGTACAAGGCCTCCAACTCTGTTCATCTTTTTTAAAGTTAGACATTCTACATCTTATATATTTACATAAATTTCAGAATCAGCCTGTTTCTACCAAAAAGTCTGCTGGGCATTTGCTTAGGGTCTATAATTCTATTTGAAGAAACTTGACATCTTTAAAATACTGAGTCCTCTGATCTACCTATGTGTTATTTCTCCCTTTATTTATGTCTTTTAAAATTACAACATATAGGTCTTATATACCTTTATCAGATTTATCCCTAAAAATTTCATGCTTGTCATATTAATGTAAGTGGTTCTTAAAAATTTTCAGTTTCCAATTGCTGCTAGCACATGGAAATGATGTATGGTTTTTTTTTTAGTGGAATTTACAAACAACAAAATAGATAAACCTTCTATATGCAACTTAAATGACCTTTTAAAATAAGGTTTTTATTTTGGAATACTTTCACGTTTATAGGAAAGTGGTAAAGAATATACAAAGAGTTTTCATATACCTCACATCCCATCTCCCCAATTGTTTATGTGTGTGATTTCCTCTATGGTAGTTATTATTTATTCTTGAGAGAGAGAAAGAAAGAGACAGAGCATGAGCAGGGGAGGGGCAGAGTGAGAGGGAGACACAGAATCCGAAGCAGGCTCCAGGCTCTGAGCTGTTAGCACGGAGCTCAAAGCGGAGCTCGAACCCACGTACTGTGAGATCATGACCTGAGCTGAAGTCAGAAGCTTAACTGACTGAGCCACCCAGACTCCCTTCTGTTGCAGTTATTTTTATTTTTGTGGAGGGATTACCATATAGTGCAGTGAAACACTGTGCATTTATCTCATTTTACTAGGATATATTGGTCAACTTCTCTGCTGAAAGTCTGTATTAAAAATATTTTTCTGTGAAAAAAAATAAGCTTTGGATTTCTTGCTTGCATTCATTCTATAAAAAATCAGTGCCAGGTTGGCAGGTTTGTAAATATTGATTCTGAGCAGCAGTTCTGAGGCAGCCATTTATTCCCCTGCACAATGTTCTCTGCTAAGTTACTAATAACAAAAATCTGCATATAAGAATTGCTGGAAAATTTTATTATTTGAGTAATATCGGTTGAGAGACCTATAGCAAAGATTTTTATTAGGCTTCTCATAGTTTTAATAAGAATTTTTCTGTGTTATGCTTTGGGTTTATGCTCTCAAACAATTTTCATGCGTCATTAGAACTTTTCATTTACCCCTTTGATATAAGGTATGTATACATGACAGATTTTTCTATGGTTGAGAAAAACAAGATTTTAAGAATTAGCTATTCATGGCCTATTTAAAAAAATGAAAAGGACAGGATTCAATAGCATTGGAGTCCATCTCTTTTATTATTAATATTTTATATTAGTATGGTACATTTGTCTCAATGAGCCAATATTTATAAATTATTATTTTTATTAAAATTTTTTTTTAACATTTATTTATTTTTGAGAGACAGAGAGACACAGAGTATGAGCAGGGTCGGGGCAGAGAGAGAGGGAGACATAGAATTCAAAGCAGGCTGCAGGCTCCGAGCCGTCAGCACAGAGCCCGATGCGGGGCCGAACTCACAAACCGCAAGATCATGACCTGAGCTGAAGTCAGACGCTTAACCGACTGAGCCACCCAGGCGCCCCTATAAATTCTTATTAAGTATAGCCTATACTTCATTTGAATTTCCTTAAGTTTTACCTAACGTCCTTTTTTTGTTCCTTTTTTACCTAACGTCTCATTGTGAATATCACATTATATTTAGTGATCATGTTTTTTAGACTCCTCCTGGGTGTTTCTCACACTTTCCTTCATTTTGATGGTCATGAGAGTTTTCAGTAAGATTGGTTAGATATTTTGTTGAGTGTCTCTCAATCAATTATTGTGTAATGTTTTTTCTCATGATTAGAATGGGTTATGGGTTTTTGGCAAAAAGATCACAGAGGAAAAATGCCATTTTTATTATGTCATATCAAAAGTACCTACTATCAACATGTCATATTGTCCATGTTGGCCTTTGTCAGATTCTCCACCATAAAGTTACTCTTTTGCTCACTTTCATACTGTATACTTTGGAAAGAAAAGCAGCCATACACAAAAGGAGTGAAGGGTTATGTTCTACTTCCCTGAGATTGAAATAGAGAAAACATAAGTTATTTGGAAATTTTCTGTATGGGAGATTTACTCTTATCTCCCAGTTATTTACTCAATCATGTATTTATATCTATATGGACTCATGTATATTTATTTTATATTTTGAGTTATAATCTAATAATTTATTGACCAAATTGTTCCAGCTTTAGCCATTGGGAGTTCTTTCACTTATTTACTGTGTCCCTTCAATTAATTTTTTTCTACTGCTCTTATATCCTGTAACCTTGCTCAACTCATTTATTAGTTTTTGTAGCCTTTTAAAAAGATTCTGTATGGTTTTTTATGCAGATGATCATGTCGTCTGAAGAAAAAAGGCAGTTTTATTTTTCAAACAGAATGTCTTTTATTTTTTTCTTGCCTCATTTTGTTGGCTAGAACCTGAATAGAAGTGGTAGGAGCAAATATCTTTGCCTTGTCTGTGTTTTAGGGACAAAACATTTTAATCTTTCATCTTTAAGTATGATTTTGGCTGTAGGATTTTCATAGATGTCCTTTGTAGTTTGGAGGAAGTTCTCTTCTGTTCCTAGTTTGTTGAGAGTTATTTTTCCATGCATGCTATTGACTTTTGTCTAGTGCTTTTTTATGTCTCATTGAGATCATCATGTGATTTTACTTTTTAATATGGTAAATTATGCTGGTTGATTTTTGGATGTTAAACCAATCTTCATACTTAGTCATGATGTACTTCTTATATATTTCTGTTAAACTGTGAGTTATACTTGCCTTGTGAAATCTCTGTGGCAGGTTGTAATGAGTTTTGAAAGAATGAAATAGAATGGAAAATATCAGACTATATTAAACTATTGCTCTGTGAAATTTTCATTTTAATTGTGTGGGTGTTTCTGTAAGTACTAAAAGAAATAAAGTGTATTCCTTGACCTACCTTATATCAACATTTTTGAAAATAACTAGTTCACTTTTTGAGCCTGAAGATAATAAGGCATAGAGTAGGGCAAGAAAGCAAGTAACTCTAAGAGGAGAGTGCCAGATTAAAAGGTGTAACTGGGGTGAAAAAATGGGGTTAGATAATGGAGAAAATGAGGAAATATGGGTTTCCTTAGAAAAGCTTCATCTGTTTTTCTTAGTTTTGAGTAGAGTTATCTTTATGTCTGCATGATGAAGTCCATGGACTATGGAAGGATGTAATTAGTTGCAGATTAATAACTTACTGTTCCTAGCCAAAGGACTTGATAGTCTATCAGATTTTGGGAAGTCTCTCCAGGAATATCTTCTCTTGTATGATCTTAGCATGTAGTCTTAAGGTACTTTGTTCTCTTCTAGAAATACTGTTTTGAATAAAATCAAGCAAAAGCTACTAAATTTGCTTAACATAGATACTGGTTTTTATAATAGGTCTTCATATACAATGAAAATTTAATCCTTGTAGGGAAGCACAGTTTTGAGATACCAGCTAGTGATTTCACTTACTAGTTTATTTCATAGGTCTGAGTTGGGCCCAATTTAGGAGAATGGAACAATGATGGGAGAAGAATCTTTAATGGTACCTTTATGTACTTTTTTTTTAATATATTTTTTTAACTATTTATTTTTGAGAGAGAGTGTGTGCACGAGAGTGGGGGGTGGGATGGGGTGGGCAGAGTGAGAGGGAGACATGATCCAAAGTGGGCTGTGTGCTGACAGCAGAGAGCCTGATGCGAGTTCAAACTCACAAACCATGACATCATGACCAGAGCCAAAGTTGGATGCTTTACCAACTGAGCCACCCAGGCGCCCTTATGGTGCCTTTACGTTCTAAAATATTGGATCTATGTTTTCTGTCAGTCATACTCCTTTGTTATTTATCACCTTGATACTAAAATAGTATTTTAGTTTCAAATTTCTGAAGGAAAGAATCTGATTAAACAGCCTAGATGCCTTTTCAACTTCTAGATCAATTAGCTGTACCCAGGGTATGTTAAAATGTCTTAGGTATGCACCTTTCTCCTGTATTTATAGCCTTTCTCTGGGAAGATAGAATCACTGGTAGCTGGACAGCCACCCTAGGCAGTGTTTGTTTATTAATAACAAGTTAATTATATTAAATAACAGTATTGAAAATCAAATTATAATATTGAAGTTTATTTTCTGGATGGTTACAGTTAATCCTTTTTCTTTAAGGCAGTGGTTTTGATTATCTTTTCTTTGGCTCTAAAAGTCTCCTTTGAAAATATGATAAAATATTTTGGACCCCTTGAAGTCCTCCCAAGAACTTCAGATTACAAGTTTCATAATCAAACAATTTAACATGCATTGTTAAATTCCTTGTAAAATCTAGTTGTTCATGCTACAGCATGAAATATCACAGAATGGAAATGATTATTTCTGCTCTCTTTGCCACATCTACTGCGAGAATGAAGACCATTCTAGCAATCAGACTGCAGACATTCCAGAAAATGTCAACATCACTCTGAAGGGATGCACTGTTATTGTAAAGGGCTCCAGAGGAACCCTGTGAAGGGACTTTTCAGTCACATCAATGTAGAACTCAGTCTTGGAAAGTGAAAGAAGAGTCTCTGAGTTGACAAATGGTGGGGAAATAGAGAAGAACTGGCTATTGTTTGCACCATCTATAGTCATGTACAGAACATGATCAAGGGCGTTACACTGGGCTTCCATTACAAGATGTCTGTGTTCACTTCCCCATTAGTGTTGTTATTCAGGAGAATGGTTCTCTTGTCGAAATCCAAAATTTCTTGGGTGAAAAATACTTCTACAGGTGAGGCCAGGTGTTGCTTGTGCTGTATCACAAGCCCAGAACAATGAGTTAATTCTTGAAGGAAATGACATTGACTTGTATCAAACTCAGCTGCTCTGATTCAGCAAGCGATGGTTACACAATAAGGATATCAGAAAATTTTTGGATAGTATCTATGTTTCTGAAAAAGGGACAGTTCAGCAGCCTGATGAATAAGGTTTAAGTTGTCCAGCTACAGAAACAGCAAGATTCTGGATGATTTTTCAGACTTTTTTGTGATATTTTATTTTAATTTTTTTTTTAACGTTTATTCACTTTTGAGAGACAGAGAGTGAGTGGGGGAGGGGCAGTGAGAGAGGGAGACACAGAATCCAAAGCAGACTCCAGGCTCTGAGCTGTCAGTGCAAAGCCCAATGCAGGGCTCAAACTCATGGACCATGAGATCATGACCTGAGCTGAAGTCGGATGCTTAACTGACGGAGCCACCCAGGTGCTCCTTATTTGTGATATTTTAAAGATGTAATAAATGTTGTTTTGATTTCGGTCACTGAGCAATGGCCGAATGAGTGATGGCCGAATGTCAGCTGCACCCAGGAACGCCCGCTGGACCCTGGTGCTGCCGGTGCCTCGACTGCGGCCAGGTGCCAGCCTGCCCCAGAAAAAGTTCGGGAGACAGTGTAGCAGCAGCGTTTCAGGGATTAGGAAAAATCACAACACACATCTGGCATCAGGCTTCACCCTTAACGACCTTGCCACAGCACCAGCGAATGTGGCCGCCTTCTGGGGTCTGCTGGGACTGGGTGGCTTCAACAGTCTCTGCCAGGTGTCCTTCCAGCAGTGGAACCACTTTTCCCCATGTGGCCCGAGAACCTCCCGGACCCCACTCTGTTCCTGGGGATTCGCCCTTCCCACGAGAGCACTGCCAGGTAGAACCGCTGGCAAGATGCAGATTTCCATGAAAACTTTTATGGAGAAGATTATCACTCTCGAGATTGAACCCTTGGATATAATAGAAAATGTAAAGGCCAAGATCCAAGATAAGGAAGGAATTCCTCTTGATCATCAGAGACTGATCTTGGCTGGCAAGCAAGCAACTGGAAGATAGATGTACTTTGAGTACAACATTCAAAAGTAGTCCATTCTTCATCTTGTGTTGAGACTTGGTGTTGCTGAGAAAAGGAAGAGAAGTCTTTCACCACTCCCAAGAAGAAAAAACATAAAGTTAAGCTGGTTGTCCTTAAGTACTATAAGGTGGATGAAAATGGCAAAATCAGTAGCCTTCATCAGGAGTGCCCTTCAGATGAATGTACTTGAATTCTTAATATCAGACACTTTGATAGACATTATTGTGGCAAATGTTGTCTGATCTATTGCTTTAACAAACCAGAAGACAAGTAATTGTATGTAGATTAATAAAAGATATGAACTAAAAAAAAAAGCTGTATTGATTTGGACCTTTCCTTAACCAATAATCATTTCCAACTATTTGGCAATTAAACCATTCAGAAGTGAAAGAAAGAAAGAAAGAAAGAAAGAAAGAAAGAAAGAAAGAAAGAAAGAAAGAAAAGGAAAGACAAGACAAGACAGAAAAGGGGGGGAAGCACCTACGGGGCTCATTTAGTTAAGCGTCTGACTTCGGCTCAGGTCAATGATCTCGTGGCTTGTGGGTGTGTGACCCACGTTGGGCTCTGTGCTGACAGCTCGGAGCCTAGAGCTTGCTTTAGATTCTGTGTCTCCCTCTTTCTCTGCTCTTCCTGCTTGTGCCGTCTCTTTCTCTCTCCCTCCCTCTCTCTCTCTTTCTCTCTCTCCCTCTCCCTCCCTCTCCCTCCCTCCCTCCCTCCCTCCCTTTCTCTCTCTCTGTCTCAAAAATAAACATTAAAAAAATTTTTTTTAACGATTGTTTCTAGTTAAAACTGTAATTTGAGAAAATAATTGTCAAGTAGTACAGCCAATTACTAAGTCTAGAAGAATGGTAGAAATTGATGTGGATCTTTAATAACATGTACAATAACAGGAACCATAAACAATTTCAGGACAAAGTAAATAACTCAAGAAATGCAGATTTACTGATGAGGTTTGAAAAGAATGTCCCAGGGTTTTATTACATGATTGCAAAGAGGTAGGTGTAGAAGAAGGTAGGTAAGTGGGTCAGAAAAGAGTTTATAAACTATGATGAGATTCTTGTGAGCTGTAAGTGTTTGATTCTACCCCCCAAGTACTGTATTTAACTTGGAGATGGTACATTTCAGAAATCTGTTTCAGGTTGCTTTAGCTAATAAAACTTTATGATCTTTGTTTTTATGATGTAGCTGTAGAATGGATCTGATGAAAGTTCAGATAAATCACAACTAAAATTTATAGTAACATTTATGCTTTTAAGGTAAATTTATGCTTTTTGATTTATGATCTGTTGCATACCTCATGTTTTATCAAGCCAAAAAAAAGTTTTTTGAAAAATTTTCACCACTCGTTATATAAGGTTTCTGTGTTCATAATTTTATTTAACCTGTGTCTTTGTATTAATAATAACTAACACTCCCTGAGTTTTCCTATGTATTAGGGACATTTCCTAGTATTTTACGTGTTCTAACTCAGTTAATCCTCAGAACAGCCCCAGAAAAGCAGGTATTATTATTATTATCTCCATTCCACAGATAGGGAAACTAAAACAGAGAGAGGTTGTGTAGTAAATGGCATTTTTATTACAAAGCTGGAAATCTTGACTTTTTGGGCGTTATCACCTGTTACCTTAAGCAAATTATAAATCTTTGATTATGGACTTAACTTTGTTTTGCCATAAATGTCTATTTAGCACAGTGCTTTGCATGTAATAAATGTATAATCTAAGTCTTGCATGTAATAAATGTATAATCTAAGTCAAACACATTCTTTCCATTTGGAAATTTTATTTTTCTAGTTAGCTATTTTTGTTGTTACTACTGAAAAAACTAGTAAATGTATTTTCATGTGTTATGTGTAATTAAAGAAAATTTTGGATGAAGTAGAAGCCTGTTTTCATGTTTTAAGTATGTTTTAAAATTGTTACATTGTTAAAAATAAACCATAAAATTAACCAATAAAATATATACATTCATATTAAAATTTATTTCATGCTAGGGTTGAGGGTCCGACTCTTGATTTTGGCTCACATCATGATCTCACAGTTTGTGGGATCGAGCCTGGCATCAGGCTCTTCACTGACTGCATGGAGCCTGTTTGGAATTCTCTTTCTCTGCCCCTGCTCCACTCACACACACACTCTGTCTCTCAAAATAAATAAACACTTGTTTATTTTGACAATTTATTTCATAGGATACTGGTGTAACAGTTGAGGACACATGTTTATTTTAAAATAAACCACTTTGCCTGGCGTAATAGTGTAGATAGTAATGAAGCTGTGTTTCTGAATTTTGAAAATAAAAAAATCAGTAAGAATTGTGCCCTAAAATTTTTATGACTTTGTTCTGTGCTGTTATACGGCTTTGATATATTCAGGTCAATCAGCTTTCTCCTTTATCCTTGTTTTGAGTCTTTGTTAACATCTATGTTGGTTTTATATATATGTTATGTTTCATTTCTCCTACCCCTCCATTTTCAGTCAATAAATAATTATTCAGAAGTTTAATTCATTGACTTAAATTTCTACCATATTTTTAAAGTTCAGTTTTAAAATGTTTATATAACTGTTTAGAGCTTTAAATTGTTCTTTAGTGAGCATTAGTGGTTTATTTCATATAACAGATTATTCTCTTTAGGATCAGGCCCTTCTCAATTATACTATTCAGTAGAGTAATAACAATTATCTGGGGATCTCAGATGGCAATTTAGTTCAAAGAGCTGTAGCAACACTTGGAAAAAGCATAGGTAGAAAAATACCTCTTCCACGCCTTAATACTCTTTTGTGAGTTTTCATCCCTTTGTTTGCCTAGTATATACATATAATGAAGGTCTTCTTTTCCTTTGTCAATTAAATTATGACAAATGTTGCTGAAGAATCATTCTCCTGTTTCTGTTTTTTGGAAGAAACGTATTAATAAATGATTGAGAAACAGTTGTACAAAACTGAAATATATGTAAATTAATGCCTAATATGAATAATTGAAGATAAATAATTTGATATATACACACTGCTTACCCAGTATAAGGAATCAGCTTTTTAATAGCTGTGAATGTAAGTTACCAATATGTCTTCTGATTTCTATTTAAAACAGTTTAATAGATGAGCAATATTAATATGTTTTCAAGATTAACTCTATACCTTGGCTATTTTGAAGTATTATTTGGATAAACATGAACTTTTGATATTGGTTCAGTTAAAACTATAATCATTGTGTTCATGATTTAATCTAAATAGAAAGAGGGAAGGAAAAAAGAGAACTGTTATTTGGATATCTGTTTTGTACCTGATGCTTTCCATATTATCTTTAGTCCTCACTAAAACTGTGTGAGGTCATGTTATTTTCCCCATTTTATAGATGAGCAAACTGAGGCAGAGAGGTATCACAGTAAGTAGCTAAACAAGAATTCAGACTTACTTGTCTGACTTTAAGGCTCATGCTCTTTGCAGATGTTGTCCTTTTAGTACGTACTAAATTGAAGGTATAATTTCTTGTTAATGACATGTATTTTAATCTTTTCATCTTTCACTTTTACTCTTGTCAGGCCTATCTTTTGGGTTTCTGATGAACTTTTGTTTTTATAAAAATGGCATATACTTATTAGAACATTTAAACATATGAAAAAGTATAAAGATGAAGAAATCTAAAATCTTACCAACCAAAGGTACTCTTGATATTTGACATTTTCTAATGCATTTTTTACATAATTGAAATTATATTGTAATTTTGAACCTTGAATTTTCACCATAATAATATAGGCATTTTCTTTATATGGTTGGCAACACATATTACCTGATACGTATGTAGCATGATATCATAAGTCAAGGGATTATTTCCCCTTGGGCATTTAAGTGCTTTCACTTTTTTCCTTTTGCAAATACCATTGAGATCAAGAACATTCTTGTACATAACCAGTCAGGATGTTCCTTGATTTCTCTACTAACCCTTCCCACATGCACACACACACCCACGCATCCCATCCTGCCCACCATTAAGGACATAGAGTCAAATTTGTGTTCATGAGTTACTCAGATAGTCTTTGTATGTCCCTTTGTCCTTCTTTTCTTCCTATCTTCCACTTGAATATGCTTACAGTATTTTTAAAGTACAATTAGGTTCATTTGTTTAAGTTTCCTTTCAATTTTAGATGCTTCTTCCCCTTTTCTCATTCTTTCTCATTTTGTTTTTTATGTATGTAGAATGCTTTCCAAAGTCAAAACTATTCAAAGCCAACCCCTCCTCTTGTGTACCACATCTGCTTTCATCTACTCAGGATTGTGCTCTAGCAATTGTCTGTCCTTACTGCACCATCAGTAGTTTTCTTTTTTCTGCGTTATTGTCACCAGTGTATAAGCTTGCTGAGTTTTCTCTTACCTTAATAAAAAAACAAAACCTGGTTACAACCTGGTTTCTTTCCTACCTCACTGGTTCTTCTTTTTTAATCTCCTTTATTGGTTTCTTTTACATTTCCTTGTCTTCTTAGTGGTCTCTGACCATAGTCTTTGAGCCATTTGATTTTCTGTCTTCATCTTGCAACCACAAATATCTATAACATTGGTGATTACCAAATTTGTATCTGCAGCTACAGAATGAGATTTCAATATCTGACTACCTAATTGGCATCTCTTCTTGGATTATCTAATAGTCATCTCTTAATTAAACTGTTCAAAGCCTAAATTCTGATCCTTAATCCCAAACTTATTTTTCCCTCTTTTTCTTTACCCTGAAAAATGGCAACTCTATCCTTCCATTTACTCAGAGTAAAAACCTTGGAGTCATCCTTGACTTCATTCTGTTCAATCAGCTCCTGTTGGCTTTACCTTTAGGATATATCTAGATTGTTCCCTTTCTGCCACTTCCTACTTTTCCTTCTTGATTCAAGACATATATTCTTTTTTTTTTTATTTTATTTTTTTTTTTAATTTTTTTTTTTAACGTTTATTTATTTTTGGGACAGAGAGAGACAGAGCATGAACGGGGGAGGGGCAGAGAGAGAGGGAGACACAGAATCGGAAACAGGCTCCAGGCTCTGAGCCATCAGCCCAGAGCCTGACGCGGGGCTCGAACTCCCGGACCGCGAGATCGTGACCTGGCTGAAGTCAGACGCTTAACCGACTGCGCCACCCAGGCGCCCCCAAGACATATATTCTTGAAGAAGGCAACATCTTCTCTTACCTGGAGTATCGCAATAACCTCCTGTCTGGGCTGCCTGCTTCTGTCCATGCCCACCCTTTCATATATTCTCAGTGGAGTGACCCTTAAAAGTTGAAATTTCCTATTCTAGTTAAAACCATCTCCAATCACCAATCACTTTCATTTTTACTCATAGTAAAAACCAGAGTCCTTAGAGTGGCTTTAAAGGTCCCACATGATTTGTCCCCTCTTATTTCTCTAACTTACTCCATCTGCTTTTAGTCTTGCCTTTTTGTTCATTTCCTGTAGCCACATTAACCTTCTTGCTATTTCTCAGACATGCCAAGCATATTCCCACCTCAACTTTTTTACCTTTGCTTCTCCTTGGCCTAGAGCTTTCTTTTCATTAGATATTTATATAGCTACCTCCTTCACTTCCTTCAGATCTTTTTGCCCACATGTCATCTTTTAACTGAGGATTATCCTGTCCATCCCTTTAAAAATTAAAAGGTCCTCTGCTTGCCCCTGCTATCTTATTACTATATTGCTTTGTTTTTTTCCTCCGTAGTCAGAATCTGGCTTACTATGTATTTAACTTATTTTTTCATTCTTTTCAGAACCCAGCCCCCTTAAGTTCCATGAAGGCAGAGATTTTTATCTGTTTTGTTCATTGTCATATATCCATTGTCTGTTAATTTATAGGTATCAATTAAAATTTATTGAATGAATGAATTAATGAATGTAATGGTTAAGGCCTTGTAGAATCAAGTCCCTTCATTGTCCTTTCAGATTTATCTTCTACTCTTCTGGCCCTCTTGTTACATTGTAGATGCTGATCTTTTTTCCGTTCTATTTTATACCATGCTCCCTCCTTCCTGAGAACCTTCCTTTGTATGTTTTATTCCCACTACTTGGAACACTCTTTCTTTCCTGACTCCCTTCTTTTCCTTGCCCAGTTAATTTCTACTCATTCTTAGATATCAGCTCAAAAGTCCCTGTTTTCAGAGAAGCTCTAGATTAAAGCCCTGTACTGTATTCTCTCTTAATCATGCTTTTTGGTGTTCTGTCTACCAGCTGAATTGAGAACTGCACAAAGGCAAGGACTTCTTGAGTGTACTGCTTGTCAGTATCTGTGTATGAATAGTGAATTCTCAGTAAGTAGGCATTGAATGCTCCCTTCTAGCTCTAATAGTGTGCCTTGAGGTAGTGGCAGGCCATTCCTATATGATTAGGGGTGGGAACCTATCAGGAAACATCATAGAAATAAACCAAACATGATTGGTGGTAAGTATAATATAACCTAGCATCACTGGTCAAATATGGGTTAAATATGAATTCTGCATTTCTCAGTTGACCTTCTGTGAAAAAATATGAATCCACATAAAATATGGCTCAAAAAATTCTGGTTTAGAGTCAATGGGAAGCATGTGTATATTGATAGGTATTCTTGTTGATGTATAGGGCATAACCTGTATATCTTATTCCTTTAATATTTAGTTTCAAAAAATGGTAGAAGACTGGCTGATAACTCTTGTTACCCAGTAGTTAATTTTGTCAGTAGTTTCATTTTTGAAAAAAGCACTTCCTGGGCAGTTAGCAGTTTTTCATTTTTTAGGGCTGTTTGATTTATTTACTTTTTCATTTGAACAGTTTTTATTTAAAGTTGAATATAAGATTATTTTATTCCTTCATCTTCTCAATTGTTTATTCCTTATATTTGCCCTTTTCCTACTTGGCGAGATTTGGCTTTATGTTCAAGGATCCTTTTGTGGTGTTTTTCTAGTTTTAGTCTAGTGATGGCCATCTTGCCAGGATGAATGCCCACATGGACAATTGTGCCATTTGCCTTTCGTCACAGTACTTGTTCAGTGTAGATGACCTGGAGTACTTTGCCAGTTTGCTGACATTTGTAGTGTCTGTGCACAACCTGTAGTTCATCATCCTTTCAGATGGGCGTGAATTGAACATTGTACTTCCATCTCAGCTCTTTTATTATTACTCTTATCATTATAATTAGTTGAGATATTGGGCAAATGTGTTAGTTTCTCATTATGTTTACTCATCTAAATAGTGGAAATAAAAATAGTATTGACCCTAATGGGTTATCGTGGGAATTAGATGAAGTAATAATGCTTGCACACAAAGAACCTGGTACGCAGTAAACCCTTGGAAAATGTCCAGTATTATTTAAAATTTTATTGTTACTTGCAATCTTTTTTCTTAGGTTTAAGAATTTTCATTTTTCATCATCGAGAATCTGTGTTCTTTAATTAGAATTTAGGGTCCACTCTCCCATGTGACTTTTGGCACTTTCATTAAGCACTCTATACTTCATTTAGTTGAACTACAGAAAGGGTAAATGATATTTGCACAGCCAATTTAGGATTATAAATAATTGGTATCGTTAAATGTCACATAGGAAACACTGAAATGGCTGCCAAGTTGCATGATCCTCTTTGTCAGAGACCTTTTAGAGAAAGATTTATGTACTCTGATATATTCCTGAATGATCTGGGTTAGTTTTTAAAGCTGGGAATCTCTGGATGATTCTAAAAGGAGTACTGATAACTTTTGATATTGTTCTTGAAATGCTAAATGGTGGCAACACTGATGCTACTTCTAAAGGGTCCCCTTAACCTTCTTTGTAGGTTGGTTCATGGAAGAGGAATATCTCTTTCTGCCAAGTTGTCTGTAGCAAAGTGAATATAATGTGATGTGGGATGGCTTTGAGCTATCCCCACTGCCTCACAGAGTACCTGGAAATAGTAGACACTACTTAAATATTCATAAATTTGAAAGGCAGTAAGAACCAGAGTTTGATTGTATATGGGAATATGATATTCAAATATATGCTGAAAACACTGCAGGCTTTATGTAAGAGAGCTATGGATAAGAGATCAAAACAATAATAACAAAAATGCATCAAAAAACATGGATTAAAGTAGAGCTTGCCATTGCAGTTTTGTGTTTCTTTGTGCTGCTATTACATTTTTAATGCTCTGTATATTTGCAAGAATGACTGTGGTACAATAACTGACACTAAAATAAATGCAATATATATTCTCTTTCAGATTTACTAAAAATTTATCTCCTGACAAGATAAATCTGAGTACCCTCAAAGGAGAAGGTGAATTGAAGAATTTGGAGCTGGATGAAGAGGTGCTCCAGAATATGTTGGATTTGCCAACATGGCTTGCTATCAACAAAGTTTTTTGTAATAAAGCATCTATTAGGGTGAGATTTTGATATCTGTGGAAAGCATTTTCTATTTTCAGTTTTTATTTCATTCCTATTTCTTAAGTATTTTGTTATAGATCTATAAAAAGGCATTTTTATTAATATAATTTAAAAAGACAAATAACTTTAAATAATTGCATGAATGTGTGTCTGGTGAACTTAATGAAGTCATATGCTAATATAATAGTAATTTATAGTTTAGTTTTAAAGTTTAATCCTAACATTTAAATAACATTACTGATAGTTTTTTTTTTTAATTTATTTTTTAATATTTTTTTATTTTTGAGAGAGAGACAGAGAGTGAGTGGGTGGGGGTAGAGAGAGAGGGAGACACAGAATCTGAGCTGTCATCACAGAGCCGGACATGAGGCTCGAACCCACAAACCGTGAGATCATGACCTGAGCCAAAGTTGGACACTTAGCCAACTGAGCCACCCAGGTGCCCCCATTACTGGTAGTTTATTAATAAAATAATTGACTAAATTTGGCACATATTCAAAGATATTTTTTCATAATATTTGTTAATTGGGACAATTTAAGTTTGTAGTAAGTAAACACAATTTCAAATAAAGACGGGAAGACACACATCTTATTCTGTACATAATACTTTTATTTGAAATTTTCTTTTCCTCATTTGTTTCTTCCTTGAGGATTTTTAAGTTTATTATTTCTCCTCATTATTATTGTTATTTTTCCTTATTAAAATTTATTCCTGCTTACCTTTGAATTTAATCATATGTCATATCACTTCTTGCTCTTAAAGACCAGGTGTTTTGAGAGTCTACTCAGTAGAAATAGTGCATGAGTAATCTGTTTCATAAAACTAAAATTAGACTCGAAAGAAAAGAGTGTGGAAAGGTTCCTATATCCTTTGATGGTCGCCTTTAATTTTTGTTATATCCTCCATAAACTCAAATATCTATAAAGATGTGATTTTTCAGTGTAAGGCATGCTTGGACATTAGTTATTTGATATTACCTACATTTTACATAAATAGCCTTGTTTGTGTATTTTTCTTGAATATCTACAAAAATATTGGTCAGAATTTTATTTTCTTTTATTTTTAATTTTTAAAAAAGATTTTAAGTAATCTCCACACACAACATGGAGCTTGAACTCATGACTCTGAGATCAAAAGTCACATGCTCTTCTGACTGAGCCAGCCAGGTGCCCCATGGTCAGAATTTTAGAATTGAAAAAACTGTTAAATGAACAGTTAAATGAACAAAACACCCATCATGCTTTGCTGGGAAATCTTAAATTATGACATTAAGGGGTGCCTGGCTGGCTCAGTCTGTAGAGCATGTGATTTTTTAATCTCAGGGTCATGACTGCAAGTCCCACATTGGGTATGGAGCCTGAAAGAAAGAAGAAAAAGAAAGAAAGAGAGAGAGAAAGAAAGGAAGGAAGAAAGGAAGGATGGAGGGAGGGAGGGGGGGAGGGAGGAAGGAAGGAAGGGAAAGGAAGGAAGGAAGGAAGGAAAAGAAAGAAAAGATGGAGGGAGGGAGGAAGGAAGGAAGAAAGAAGTTAACATATTTTTAAGGTCTGGAAAAAAAGAAACTTAAGAGGACCTGAAATTCTTATTTTAAAAGATAACCAAGAAAATAATGATTAGTAGTCTTTTCGTATACAAAACAGGTACATCTGATTTTAAGAGTCTGAATGAATTGCTCAGTTTATTATTTTGCAATTTGAGAAAAAAGTCATCTGATAAAATTTGGTATATCTATCACTAAATTAAGAGAGCATCTTGGGAGCCTGCGTGGCATAGTCAGTTAAGTGTCTGATTCTTGATTTTGGCTCAGGTCATGATCTCACGGTCCTGATATTGAGTCCCACGTTCAGCTCTGTGCTGACAGGACAGAGCCTGCTTGTCTCTGCCCCACCCCGCTCACGCGTGGGCGCGTGGGCGCGCTCTCTAAGTAAATAAACTTTTTTTTTTAAAAAGAGAGAACATCTGTGTTGATTGCTATTTTTTAATGATTGATTTTAAAGAAAACAATTTTTGTTTTTTTAATTTTTCTTTGGTAGATCCCATGGACAAAATTGAAAACACATCCCATCTGTTTGGTGAGTTCTGACTTACCTCAGAAATAAACATTTATATATGATATGATTTAAGTACTTTGCTAATATTAATGCTTTATTTCATAGAAATATGATCTTCTGGCTTTTCCACTAATTAGCTTTCATTTTATTTGAATAGTACTTAGTTTTCTCAGCCCTTAAATGAGAAGTTTGAACTTAAAATGGGAGGGTCTTTAAATTTTCACATGTGTTATGTTGTAAGTTGGTATATTTTTATTGTATCATTTAGCTCTTTATTGATATACTATGGCAGTCTATATGGCAGTAAATAACATTTAATTCATGCTTTCTGTGTTTCTGATTTTAATCATCTAGCAAATTAAATAATATGCACATTAATATACTTTTCTTTTTTAAAGAAAATTTAAGAAAGATTGGTCATTTGGTTACTTATTGATTCATTTATTCCACAAATATTTATTGAGCACCTTCCCCATTTCCTGAGGGAGCTTAATATTTTTATAGAGTAGACTGACAATGAATAAGTAAACAAATAAGATAATTTCAGATAATAAATGCTGTATTAAAATAGAGAATGAAGAATGACTAAGTTTTGTTAGTGATGACTACCAAAGACATTTGATCTTCAACAAAAACTGTTATCTTGAAAGAAATTTTTTCATTATGGGAATGTCTTTCCACATTTCTTTCATATTTCATATTTTTAATTGTTATATGTCTTAAATCTCAAGTCTTAGATTGGTAAATCCCATTCATTAATACATAATCTCATTTAGAAATTAATAATGTTATACATTCTGGGACTAGAGATTGCACTCCTGTAAAATCTATTGATTTCACCAGCATATGGCTACTTGTAGTTTTTTTCTTTCATAATCGTATATGCCCACAGCCCTTTTTTTTTTTTTTTTTTTTTTAAATCAGATAATAAGTTCCTTGAGAAACGACTGAGCACATTGTTTTCTGTTTTGGTATTTGTTTGAAAGACATTTAAAGTGACTCTGCTTACTTACTGTTTACTTTGTTCCTAAAGAAATGGAAGAGAAAATAGCATTGCATAATATTTCAAAACATACATAAAATAAAATACTGTATCTAATTTTTTACATTTTTGATGTTATTTTTATTAGTCCCTGGATAAAGTAATAATGGAAATGAGTACATGTGAAGAACCACGAAATCCTAATGGCCCATCACCAATTGCAACTGCTTCAGGACAAAGGTAAGCTATTTCCATTAATCTGCATGACTGGCAAAGGGAGTCCTTTTCTTTGGTCAGCTCTGTTATCTGTAGTGATGGGACATAAAATTTCCTAATGTCAGACAATCTCTATTTCAGTCACCTTTCCCATCAAACAATTTGCAGTTTTGGTAGTGTGCTGCCAAAACAGTAGAATTTATTTTTAGCCTCTTTTGTTTATTTTGCTTTCCTTGATATTAAATAGTAATGATCAACCAAAAGCTTCTATAAATCAGATAGTCTCTTAGTCTCTAAGTAGTTTTTTTGCCTATCATTTATTTATTCTGTGCATAAGTGGAACTTTTATGACTCTTAAGAGTTAAGTTGGTGCCTTAAAAAAATTATAGGCCATTTGGGTTATTCTAAAACTCATTAAATATAGAATGCTCATACTTTATACAAATTGGATTTTGATAAATAAAAATCAGATGCTAATAAAGTAGAAGCATGAGAGCCATTTCACAAAGTTTTGCTGAAAAGTTAGATCTTAATAGATCTTTAAAAAATTTCCTATTTATTGTATTCATTAAATTTGGATCTCATACTGTATTTCATTTCTTTAAGGCAGGATGTCTCCACTAATTTTGGGATTGTGCACCTATTCATATAAAATGTTCACATAGATTTTAATTTGATTAGTGCCTCTTCAAGTTATACAACATGGCAGCTTTAAACATTTTATAGTGTTCCAGGTTCTGTGTAAAACCAGTGTTAAACTCTTCTTTGGAATGGATGCATACGGGGTACCTCGCTGGCTCAGTTAGTAGAAGATGCGACTCTTGATCTCAGGGTTGTAAGTTTGAGCCCTACATTGGGTGTAGAGATTAATTAAAAATAAAATCTTAAAAAAATAAAATAAAAAATAGAATGAACGTACACATCAGATACATAGACACACAGGCATACACATTTCCACCTTCCACTTTCAGCATGTTTTTATAGTACTTTATAATTTTGGCTTATGGTTAATCTACTTCGACATTTTCCAGACTTGCCTGATGGTAGCATTCACTTTGGGTGTTTATTAATCTATAGTCTCTTAGGGTCCTTTTTTTTGTGTGTGTGAAATTATGATTCTTGAGGTCTTAGAATGGTTATCAAGACTGTGATTGTATATTTTCAACAATTCTTTATACTTATACAATTCGGGGAAACACTTATTTGATTTTGTCTCTAAGAGATTAAAATACAGGGAAATTAATATTTAACAGGAGGGCCTTCTGTGTAGGACCAGTGAGTTGATAATAGTCCTATAGATTTAAAAAAAAAAATTTTTTTTAATGTTTTTATTTATTTTTATTTTTGAAAGAGAGAGAGAGAGAGAGAGAGAGACATAGCATGAGTAGGGGAGGAACAGAGGGAGAGGGAGACACAGAATTCAAAGCAGGCTCCAGGCTCTAAGCTGTCAGCACAGAGCCCGATGCGGGGCTCAAACCCATGAATTGTGGGATCATGACCTGAGCCGAAGTTGGATGCCCAACAGACTGAGCCACCCAGGTGCCCTGATAATAGTCCTATAGATTAATGATCTAGCAAATTTGTAAGTTCAGAAATTTGATTTTACTGTGTCATATAGAGGAGATGTACTTCTATATGAAGATAAATCAAACTTAGAAGAGACTTACTTGAAAACTGGAGTTTCACCTTTTAAATTTACAATGGATGACATAACCAGAAACTTGTCTACCTTAGTCATAGATTCAGGCTTCACGCCTCTGGTGGTAAATCCTCCAGTAAAGTCGTAACACTTTTTATTTTATTTATTTTTTAATTTTATTTTTAAAATTTGTATCCAAATTAGCATATAGTGCAACAATGATTTCAGGAGTAGATTCCTTAGTGCCCCTTACCCATTTAGCCCATCCCCCCCTCCCACAACCCCTCCAGTAAACCCTCAGTTTGTTCTCCATATTTATGAGTCTCTTATGCTTTGTCCCCCTCCCTGTTTTTATATTATTTTTCTTTCCCTTCCCTTATGTTCTCTGTTTTGTCTCTTAAAGTCCTCATATGAGTGAAGTCATATGATTTTTGTCTTTCTCTAATTTCACTTAGCATAATACCCTCCAGTTCCATCCATGTGATTGCAAATGGCAAGATTTCATTCTTTTTGATTTCGAGTAATTCTCCACTGTATGTATAAGTGTGTGTATGTATATATACATATAGGTACATATATATATATATATATATATATATATATATACACACACACACACACCACATCATTTTTATCCATTCATCCATCGATGGACATTTGGGCTCTTTCCATACTTTGGCTATTGTTGATAGTGCTGCTGTGGACATTGGGGTGCATGTGTCCCTTCAAAACAGCACACCTGTATCCCTTGGATAAATGCCTAGTAGTGCAATTGCTGGGTTGTAGGATAGTTCTATTTTTAGTTTTTTGAGGAACCTCCATACTGTTTTCCAGAGTGGCTGCACCAGCTTGCCAAACAACTTTGGCTTCCCAAAGTTGTAACACTTTTTAATGTGCATAGGTTAGAACAGATGACATTGGATATTCCAGAGGGTGTTCCCAAATAATTATTATAGATATATTCATTCCAACTCCAGGAATATTTCTGTCTGACCAATATTTGTCCATGGGATTAAAGCAACTTCTCCCTAGGATGCTGATGAGTTCTTCCTCTTTAGTTCTCAATTTTCTAAGCCCAAGGTAAACAACCAAAATTACCTAAGGCAAGCTAAGGACTATATAAACTATTGTACAAACACCATTTTACTTAAGGACCACAACAACCTTTTGAAAATGTGTATAATAATAATTATTTTTAATGTTTATTTATTTATATTTGCGAGAAAAAAGAGAGCACAAGCAGGGGAGGGGCAGAGAGACAGAGACAGAATCTGAAGCAGGCTCCAGGCTTTGAGTTGTGAGCTGTCAACACAGAGCCCCATGCGGGGCTCAAACTCACTAGCAGTGAGATCATGACCTGAGGCGAAGTTGGACGCTTAACCAACTGAGCCACCTGGTGCCCCAAAATATGTATTATTTTTATTTTACAAATGAAGATACTGAGGCTGAGTTTTTCATATGTTTTTTCACCCAGACTTTTCATAGTATTAATAAGAATATAATACTATTAGTACTATAAATAATAGTTGTGTTTCATAAAGTATCATGAATCAAGACATGGGCTGTTTGGTTCATATGCATTATTTCATGCAGCCCACATGTAACCTCAAAGTATTACCTGATTTAAAAGATAAGTCATTGGAGGATTAGGAAGTTTATTTACTTACTCAATGAGATAGAAAATAAGGAAGCCTAGCAGCAGGTAGAGGGGAGGGAAGTGCACGATCAACAAAGATGATAGGTTCACTTTCACGCATGTTGGCTTTAAAATGTGTGAGAGGCATCCAGATGGAAATATTTGGTGGACATCTGAATTTTTCTGAAGTTCATTTTTTTCTTTTTTCTTTTTTTCAATTTTCTTTTTTCTTTTTTAAAATTTACATCCAAATTAGTTAGCATATAGTGAAACAACGATTTCAGGAGTAGATTCCTTAATGCCCCTTACCCATTTAGCCCATCCCCCCTGCCACAACCCCTCTAGTAACCCTCAATTTGTTCTCCATATTTATGAGTCTCTTATGCTTTGTCCCCCTCCCTGTTTTTATATTATTTTTGTTTCCCTTCCCTTATGTTCATCTGTTTTGTCTCTTAAAGTCCTCATATGAGTGAAGTCATAGGATTTTTGTCTTTCTCTGACTAATTTCACTTAGCATAATACCCTCCAGTTCCATCCACATAGTTGCAAATGGCAAGATTTCATTCTTTTTGATTGCCGAGTAATACTCCAGTGTGTGTGTGTGTGTGTGTGTGTGTGTGTGTGTGTGTGTGTGTGTTAGTGTGTACGTATATGTATACATTTATACACCACATCTTCTTCATCCATCAATGGACATTTGGGCTCTTTCCATACTTTGGCTATTGTTGATAGTGCTGCTATAAACATGCATGTGTCCCTTCAAAACAGCATCCCTGTATCCCATGGATAAATGCCTAGTAGTGCAATTGCTGGGTCGCAGGGTAGTTCTATTTTTAGTTTTTTGAGAAACCTCCATACTGTTTTCCAGAGTGGCTACACCAGCTTGCATTCCCATAACAGTCTGAAGTTCTAGTGAGAGATCTGGATAGAGATGGATTTAGGAATAATGGTCATAGTGATGATAATTGAAGTAATGTGCCATTTGGGCAAATTTTCACCACCCCTCCTGCCAAAATATATTGATAATCTACATTCCAAGCATACTGTCCTACTCATTATTCCCTTTTTCTTTTCTTTTTTTTTTAATGTTTATTTATTTTGAGAGACAGCTTGAGTAGGGGAGGGGCAGAGAGAGAGGGAGAGAGAATTCCAAGCAGGCCCTGCATTGTCAGCACGGAGCTGGATATGGAGCTTGATCCCATGAACTGTGAGATCACTACCTGAGCTGAGATCAAGCATTAGATACTTAACCCAGGCACCCCATCTACTCATTATTCTCATTGTGACCTCTACTTTCCTACTTTTTTGCACTCGCTCATTCTTTTCCCTAATGTAAGATTTCCCTTTCTCCCATCTCTCCCTGAGGGAAATACATTTTCCTTTCCTGGATAGATTTCTCCCTAGTTATGAGCAATTTCTTCTACCAAGTGTAGTGATGATTCTATTTTTAAAACACTTAATTATAGACTACCTTAATGTTTCAGTTCTTAGGGTATATGTGTTTTTCATCTCCAAGGAACTTGCAAGCCCTAGAATACCACAACTATATTTTGGTTTCCTTACTTCCCAGCATAGTGCGCATGGTAGGTGTTCAACAAATATTTGCTGAATTGAATTAGAAAATGTGAACTTTTTATGACTTTATTCCTGAATTATGAGATTATATTGTAGTTATAGTCTGTAACCTTCTTTGTGTCAAGAATTTAGCTCTCTTATTTATAGATTCCCAGTTGTCTGGATATCTGGCAACTTGAGAATAAGCAGCTTTGGATAATAATTACAATAACCTCATTTAAAGAGTAACCTTTACTCACACCTGTCAAAATGGCTAAAATCAGAAGCACAAGACACAGGTATTTGTGAGGATGTGGAGAAAAAGGAACACTCATGCAGTGTTGGTGGGAATGCAAACTGGTGCAGCCACTCAGGAAAATAGCATGAAGGTTCCTCAAAAAATGAGAACTAGAACTACCAGATAATCCAGTAATTCTATTGGGTATTTACCCAAAGAATAAAAAAACACTAATTTGAAAAGATAAATGCACCCCTATCTTATTGTCATATTATTTACAATAGCCAAGATATGGGAGCAGCCCAAATGTCCATCAATTGATGAATAAAGAAAAAGTGATATATGTATATGTACATTGGAATATTATTCAGCCATAAAAAAGAATGAAATCTTGCCATTTGCAACAGCATGGATGGATCTGGAGAGTATAATAATAAGCAAGATAAGTCAGAGAAAGATAAATACCATATGCGGTATTTAAGAGACCGCATATGTCGTATTCACTCATATGTGAAATTTAAGAAAGAAAACAAACGAGCAAAGGCTAAAAAAGACAAACCAAGAAACACTTTTTTAATACTTTCTTTTAAGGTTTGTTTTGAGAGAGAGAGAGAGGGAGAGAGAAAATCCTAATAAGGCTCCACAGCATCAGTGTGGAGCCTGATGTGGGGCTCAAACCCATGTACCATGAGCTCATGACCTGAGCCATAACCAAGAGTCGGACACTTAACCAAATGAGCCACGCAGGTGCTCCCAGACTCATAAGTATAGAGAACAAACTGATGGCTACCAGAGGGGTGGGGAGGAGGATGAGTAAAATAGGTGATGGAGATTAAAGAGTACATTTATCATGAGTACTGAGTAGTGTATAGAATTGTTGAGTCACTCTATTGTACACCTGAAACGAATATATTACTGTGTATTAACTATACTGGAATTAAAATAAAAAATTTGTATAGAGTAACGTGAAATCTTAAAGATTTTTATCATTTTGACAACATTTTTATAATTTACATGCAATCAGGTGTGGGAAACCCTAGGTCCACGGCCCTTTGAGGTTGACAATCAGGCTAGATTATTGCTTTTACTGAAAATTTTTAAAAATAAAAATGAATAATATTATGGTCCTTTTATACACTTGTGTGAAAATATTAACAGATAACTTATCAATGATTTATATGGGCTTTAGTGCATTATATTTTCTTTATTTTCCAGTGAATATGGCTTTGCTGAAAAAGTCGTTGAGGGAATTACTGTTTCTGTAAACTCCATTGTTATCCGCATTGGAGCAAAAGCTTTCAATGCATCCTTTGAACTTTCCCAGTTACGAATCTATAGTGTAAATGCAAACTGGGAACATGGAGATTTAAGATTTACTCGCATTCAAGATCCACAGAGAGGAGAGGTAAGCATTTTTTTTTTCATTCTTTGTTTAAAAAATCTTTTAGTCACTGATAAATAAAAGAGGGCATTTTAAAATAATGACTTCTTATAGTTACCCTAGATTCACATACTGCATTTACTCTTGCCTTTTAACTCTACTTTTCTATGTATTTTCTCAGTTATTTAATTTAAAATGTGCATATTTTAGTGTTTTTATGTAATAAATCTTTCAACTTATGGAGTTAATGAACCTCATTTTAACTTCTCAGCTACTCAGAATTGAATTTTAAATATACAAAACTAAAATCCTATTTAAGTTTTTCTTGGTCACATGATTCACATGCTTTTTGTGCTTTATATCAAATTCAGAGTAAAATATTAACAGCTTTACAAATAATGAATATAATTAGGAAGATATGTTACTGAATTTGTTGCAGCTATACAATTTTTAAAAATAAAAGCATAGTGAATATATCTAGAGTGTCGTAAGAATATTAGTAAAGAGATAAATTTTATTTAGCTTTTTTGTTTTTACAGATCTACACGTTTCTCATTCTGTTTCGCCTAAGTGAAGCTAATCTCTGTTCTCCTTAGGTTTTGACGTTTAAAGAAATAAATTGGCAGATGATTCGAATAGAGGCAGATGCTACTCAAAGTTCACATCTTGAAATTATGTGTGCTCCTGTTCGATTAATAACCAACCAATCAAAAATCAGAGTCACACTTAAAAGAAGAGTAAGTCAATAGGGTTACCTTTTTGGTTCATGTGATAACTAGTGGAATTGAGAGGAAATTTTAAATAAGTTTTTAAGTGAAATATAGGAATACTTAAAAGCAATTTAAAGGAAATATAGTGCCTTAAGCAGTATTTGAAAAAATCTAGTGTAGTAACATTTTTCAGTCATCTATGTTTGATACTTAGATTTTTACTTTTAAAAAAAATTGTTTTTAACGTTTATTTTTGAGACAGAGACAGCATGAACGGTGGAGGGTCAGAGAGAGAGGGAGACACAGAATCTGAAACAGGCTCCAGGCTCTGAGCTGTCAGCACAGAGCCCAACGCAGGGCTCGAACTCACGGACCGTGAGATCATGACCTGAGCCCAAGTCGGACGCTTAACTGACTAAGCCACCCAGGCGCCCCTAGATTTTTACTTTTGATAAATTGAATAGATTCTCCGTTGCCAAATATTGTTGAACATTAACTGTCTTGTAATTTCATTTCTTCTGTTGAATCTTGCTGTGGGTAAACTGCAAAGCCTCCAAAGTCACCAAAACTACTAGCCTTAGAAAGTTATTAACATATGAATGGTAATTTAGGTAAGTAGGGAAGATAGTGACTTCAAGATATCAGAAGTCGAGAGTTCTCTATAGATTGTGATGAAATTTAATGAAGGAGTCACGACTTTTTAAAACATGGCTCAGTTAAATTCTCAACAAAATGTTTTGTATCATTAGACACAAATAAATATACTAAATTAAGTTCAAAAAAATTTCAGAGTACAGTGCTTACTACAGTATTCTGAAATGTGAAATGTGGGGGCACCTGGGTGGCTCAGTTGGTTGAGCGTCCAACTTCAGCTTGGATCATGATCTCATGGCTCGTGAGTTCAAGCCCCACGTCGGACTCTGTGCTGACAGCTCAGAGCCTGGAGTCTGCTTCAGATTCTGTGTCTCCCTCTTTCGCTGTGCCCCTCCCTCATTCATGCTCTCTCTTTCTCTCAAGAATAAATAAAACATTAAAAAAAATTGAAATGTGAAATGTGGTTAACATAGCATTTCATGTTTAATTTTAATCCTTTACTGGAATTAGCACAGTTATTGGAGGTAATTATATGACTTATTAGCTATAAATGAAAAATTATATAAGTACTTGTACTTGCATAATATGCACCTGTTAAGGTATAGGAATTTGTCAGTCTTTTTTACCACTGTATCTCCAGTACAAGGAGATATTTGTTCTATAGTACAGGAACCCAGTAAATATTTGGTCAATGAAGGAAGGATCCATATTTAACTTCATTCAAACATTTTAAGCATTTTTTAAAACATTGTGCATTTGTAAGTTTTATGTCTTGGCTTAATTTTATGAATCATTTTTTTTCTTACAGTTAAAGGACTGCAATGTTATTGCAACAAAGTTAGTTCTAATATTGGATGACTTATTATGGGTTTTAACTGATTCCCAGTTGAAGGCTATGGTACAATATGCAAAATCTCTTAGTGAAGCAATAGAAAAATCAACCGAACAAAGGAAGAGTATGGCTCCTGAACCTACGCAGGTAAGCTCTTAAGAGGAAAAACACTTGACCTGTAAATGGTTTAAAAATCAAAATGGTTAGTTGTTTATATGAAGTAGATTGTAAGACTTTGAGTCTGAGAATCTTTTTTTTTTTTTAAGCTTATTATTTATTTATTTTTTTTTTTTTTTTAATTTTTTTTTTTCAACTTTTTTTTTTTTTTTTTTTTTTCGGGACAGAGAGAGACAGAGCATGAACGGGGGAGGGGCAGAGAGAGAGGGAGACACAGAATCGGAAACAGGCTCCAGGCTCCGAGCCATCAGCCCAGAGCCTGACGCGGGGCTCGAACTCCCGGACCGCGAGATCGTGACCTGGCTGAAGTCGGACGCTTAACCGACTGCGCCACCCAGGCGCCCCAATTTATTTATTTATTTTGAAAGAGAGAGGGAGGAGGAAGGGAGGGATGGTGACAGAGGGAGAGAGAGAATTTCAAGCAGGCTCTGTGCTGTCAGTGCAGAACCTGACAGGGGGCTTGAACTCATGAACCTTGAGATCACATCCTCAGCTGACATCAAGAGTCAGATGCATAACTGACTGAACCACCCATGTGCCCCATAGTCCAAGAATCTTTTATCTAGATATCTTATTGGGGCGCCTGGGTGGCTCAGTTGGTTGAGCGTCCAACTTCAGCTCAGGTCATGATCTCACGGTCTGTGAGTTTGAGCCCTGCATCGGGCTCTGTGCTGATGGCTCAGAGCCTGGAGCCTGCTTCGGATTCTGTGTCTCCCTCTCTCTCTGACCCTCCCCCACTCATGCTCTGTCTCTTTCTCTCTCTGTCAAAAATAAATAAAACATTAAAAAAAAATTTAGATATCTTACTGTATAATTTCTACACATGGTATCTCTATGAAAGCATATATGTGTTTCTATATATAGGGTGCTTATTTTGTTTGGAGCTCTGTATTAGGCACTAGAATTAATGATGACATAAAACTATTTGATACTATAAACACCTCTTTTCAGGAAGTTAAATACAACTTAATTACTAAAGTAAAGGCAGGGGCGCCTGGGTGGCTCAGTCGTTGAGCGACTGACTTCAGCTCAGGTAACGATCTTGCCGTCCATGAGTTCGAGCCCTGCATCGGGCTCTGTGCAGACAGCTTAGTGCCTGGAGCCTGCTTCAGATTCTGTGTCTCCCTCTCTCTCTGACCCTCCCAGACTCATGCTCTGTCTCTCTGTCAAAAATAAATAAACATTTAAAAAAAAAAATAAAGGGCAGACAGGAAAAACCTGGGTATAGTCAAGGGAGAAATGCGAGAACAGGGCAGCAAGTGTAAACCCCTGTGGAAATGCTGAAATTGAACACAAAACTGTAGTGTTGTATCTATTCTTAACAAAAACAAGGGATATTGTGAACCCTATTTCTTTGAAGCTATTTCTAAAGAAATAGCTTGTTGGATGATCTCACTTGGTACATGGAAATGGCATACACCTATGACTATCAAATTGGCATTATTTACTGTCTACCTGCTATGTCATAAGGAACAGGGCTAGACACTGTGAATGTAAAAATGAATATTGTCTGACCCTGTCCTCAAGGAACTCAGGATATAAGGTATAACAGGAAGTCAAGTGTAAAATAAGTCATTGCAGTGCAGCTTAAATGCTGGAGTGAAGGAACCATAGAGGCATAGAGAAGTTTTAGTCAACTGTTTGCATAGTTTGGAAAGGCTTCACAAAGAGGATAATGAAATTAAGTCTTAAAAATTAGAAGTTCACAGGTGAGGGAAAGGATCTTTCAGATGAGGGAATAGGATCTGCCAAAGTGTCTTGAATGGTGTTTCCTGATAAAAATAAGGAGTTTGGTATTACTAGAGCAGTGTTTTTGAGAGTTATGTACACATGCCTCTCTGATACACACCTGTCCAGGTTTTGAAGAAATTGGCTTCTACATATTCCACTTTGATGTATTGTGTTCTTTCTTAAACTTTATCTGCTGGAGAAACTTACCTGCTTTCTTTTTTTTTTTTTTTAAATTTTTTTTTTTTTTTTCAACGTTTATTTATTTTTGGGACAGAGAGAGACAGAGCATGAACGGGGGAGGGGCAGAGAGAGAGGGAGACACAGAATGGGAAACAGGCTCCAGGCTCTGAGCCATCAGCCCAGAGCCCGACGCGGGGCTCGAACTCACGGACCGCGAGATCGTGACCTGGCTGAAGTCGGAGGCTTAACCGACTGCGCCACCCAGGCGCCCCTTACCTGCTTTCTTAAACTTTATCTGCTGCTTATGTTAAAACGTTGGATTCCTCCTCCCTTTCCCAAACTACTCTTACCTTGTTTGACAAATGAAAGGCCACCTTCTTACTTCTTACTCATTCTTACTATGATGGATTTGTCCAGTTTAAGGAAAAACTTAAAAAGTTTGGGATGACAGGACAGAGGTAATTTGAATGATTGTTACTCATGTTGGAGTGAATGACTAATGAATAACAAAGTAACAAGTCAGGTGATTTCCACTCCCACTTCTTTGCTTTCAACACATTTGAAGTAGGATCTATAAATGTTAGCTATTAGATTATTAAAAACAATTTTTTAAAGATCATTTCATGAATCCTGGCATGTAACTTGAAGGAGTTCAAAGAATCATGCCATATTGCTAAAGTAAAACTCATTTTCATTGCAATCTACCTATTTATATGAATAGTTTTCTTAGTCATAAAAAGAAATAAATAAAGAATTGATGGTGACC
This sequence comes from Prionailurus bengalensis, assembly GCF_016509475.1. Classification (NCBI taxonomy): domain Eukaryota; kingdom Metazoa; phylum Chordata; class Mammalia; order Carnivora; family Felidae; genus Prionailurus; species Prionailurus bengalensis. Next base: position 120,695,676 of record NC_057358.1, on the reverse strand, counting down.
CTTTTATCATTCTACCAGTAAGTAATATTTATCCAGTGAGATATCTTCATAATTCTCTGGGAGAACCTAATTTTAAGTTTAGTGAACAGAACACTGAACTGTAACACAGAGTAATTTTTTGGGCAGGTAGCCTGAGTTCAGGCAGAAGTATGTGGTGACTAGATGTAAAGGGCATTCATTATATGTTGAAGAATTTGGAGTTTTTCCTGTAGGCATATGGAAGTCACTGGAAGTTTTTAAGTACAAAAGGACAATCAAATAATGCTTGGTGGTATTATAGTGGATGGACTGAAGAAGAGAAAGATTACCAGTCTAAAGAAGGGGTGAACTTGAACCTCTGGTAATGGTTTGAAAGAAGAAATCTACAAACCAAGTTGGGGAGAGATATCTGAGTGTTTCATCAGTTGAGGATGAAGAGCAAAATTGAGGATTTTCAAATGATAATTTGTAGTTCCATTAGCCAGTAAAGGGAATGCAGAAGAAGGAAGTGGGTTTGATTAAGGGAGATAAGGCTAAAAAAAGGTAATAATGAGTTCCATTTTGAAATTGAAAGAACGTAAAGAAGTACAGGAAGTAATATTTTAAGTGTTACCATCATGAACACTAGTCTGTCAAAGTTTGCAATGAAGATTTATGTAGTTTAGGGTGTCAGTAACAGAGATGGTAATTGAAATTAAAGGCTAATAGACAAAGTTTTGATGTTACTGTGGGTCTTACTTATACAACATGTGGATATATTTGTATAGATTATCACAGATTAGGAAACTAGAAAAAGGACAAAGTTCTGTAATCCAATCACCATAATAAAACCAGTGTTAGCATTTTGAAGTATTTCCTTAAAGGTTTTTTTTGCCTCAGCACCTGCATTTTTCTTAGTTTTAGCAAGTGTGTAGTAAGTGGATATATACAATTTTCTTCCATGTTGTTAGTCTTTAATTTTTATTTTTGGTTGCTCCCTAATATTTCATGGTAAAGTTACTTAACCATTCTCATTACCGTCAAGTTTATTTCTTGGGTGGTCATTGTCACATTAACTACTTTAGGTATCATACAGAATGCCCTGATTATTTGAGGACTAAGACAGTGGATTAGAGAGTAAAGTAGTTGACAGTGTTCCTTTGCTCAGCCTGACAACTTGACAGCCATCTTCTATCATAAATACTTGATTAGCTTCATCCTTTTCTTCTCTAAAAGGGAAGAATACACAGGAAACCAGGAAATGTTAAGATTATTCATTAGGCAAAAGAGTTTATAATGCCCACTCACCCCCCGACCCCAAACAGCATGTAAAAACTGAATCTACCACAACATTAAGAGAAAGGTTTCTATGGAGATTAATGTTTATGTTTTGTGTATATCAGTATTTATGTTGATGAAGAACATAAAAAAACATGGTTAAATACAGGGTAATGTTTTCCTTCAAAATAGTACAATCGTAGACATAAATAGTAGTCTGTTAAGGCTGTGAAAATAGAAGAACATAAGTGATTTTTCTTATGGAAATTAGTTTGACAGTTAATTAGTGAAAGAATTTTTCTTGAGCCCCCTAGAATTTAAGGCTTCACAATAATATTTCATCTTTCCTTTTCTTTAATTACTGTGGGTCCCAGTCATTTTCTTTGAGAGATTCTCATTTAACTGAGTATACTTTGAAATTCATTTACAGGTAGTTCTTAATAGATAATGTATAAATATGTATACATACAAAATGTACTTTAATTTTTCATACATAACTAACTATACTTTTATTAGTGAATTGTTCTTAATTAGAAACTTTTTAATATTTCTTGATGAAAAATTTGGTCTTCATTTTGTTATTACCAAATTTTCATGTACAGTTTTGTAGCTTATAGGTAAGATGATCTTACAGTATACTTATATAGAATCATTTTAGGCTATTAGGTTCACATAAGTCTTTACACTTCAGCATTATTCTATACTTTTTCACTTTGGGGAGAAAAGAACTTGAACTCACAGTCTCTTATAAATCTCTTCCACTTTCTGGCTTCTTCTAAGTTCAAATGACATGCCACATCACTTTGGAGAGGTATCAGGGCACTTACAGTACTACACGATATCACAAGCACTTTTGCAAAGAAGTGATTTATTTCTACAGGATATATAATAGTGTATACAACTGATATATACAATGCTCACGTTTGTTTCTTTTTTAATATGTGGAGCTAATGCTATTTGAATAAGCTGGCTTTAATAGTTAATAAATATATTTTCTAAAATAAGGGCTATAAATATATAGATACAATTATTCAAGTATTTTAAACCTTGGTTTCATATTCAAATGTGTATAGTTTTCCAAGTTTTAGATTTAATTTTATTCCCATATAATTCAGAAAATATTTGGGGGGGAATTGAGTCATTGATAGAATAGAGATATATTAGCTTATTTTTCATGACTTTACTACTAAAGATATTTATTTAAGTTTTCTTGTTTGTGGAAATTCAAATATTTAACTTGTAGTGATAAGGCAGTTTTGAATCTTTTAGAGCTCGGCAGTAGCCCCATCTACCCAACAAGTGAAGACACCACAGACTTCAAATGCTCCTGATCTAAATGATGCAATTGTGAAACTATTCAATGACTTTGATGTTAAAGAAACGTCTCATCATTTAGTGATTTCTCATCTAGATCTACACATATGTGATGACATTCATGCTAAAGAAAAAGGTAATAAAAGCTGCTTATTTCAAACTACTTTGATTTTTTTTTAGGATTTCCTACGAAACTGGATTGTTTATCATTTGTAATATATAATATGTCTTGTACAATGACTGGTCATAATTTTATCATTCATATGAGATGCATAGATGAAAGTTGTACTTTTAAGCAATATATATTGGTATGAAATTTTTTGGCTTTAGTAGTTAGTATTTCAGCACAATTAATTATTAGCTACAGATGCTAACAGTAAAATTAAGTTTAAAAAAATCAAGGATTGAATAGATGACATCCTTAGAGGATGATGAAATCTTAGACTTGCCTTTGAATGAGCTTTTTAATAATTTTGAAATTATGTATACATTAAATTTTAGTCCATACTCAATTCATAATTATTTGCACATATGTTTCCACATGGTGGTCTGTCTGCATTTTTCTGACCCCATTTGCATGTAAACACAACTATGTGGCTGTTTAACATTTCTTGCATCTCTTCTCCAGTATTGGTCCCAAAATTTGGTTAGGAAGCCAAATTCCAGTTAGTTAAGTTTGTTTTCTTTACTTTTCGCTTTTGTTTCTCTTTTCTTAATTTAGTAGACACAGGTAATGAAGAAATAGGAAGCTCTTCTTGGTCACTTTGAAAACCTGTGGTTCTGTAATCTAGGTACTTGCATTTCTTTCTCTCTGTTGGAGAGTGTCCCCGGCCCATAAGTGTTGGAAGGGTTTAGCGAGTGGTCCTACTTCTAGGACAGTTGTTCTCAAACTTTGGTGAGCTTGAGGATCTCTTTAAAACAGAGATATCTATATCTGACCTCTGTATCTCAGACCTGAATCACAGTCTACATCTGTGAAAATTGTTACTCTGTATTTTTAAAGCTGAGACTGACCTTGGATATTTAGCAGAAGTTACTCTGCCTTCATCAGATAAGGCAGCCAAGTACCAGTGACCAGATAAAAGGGTGGAATGGAAAAGATGAGGAAGATTTGGAGTTTAGAGAGGGATTTGTTGTCTTTTCTTTTGTCTACCTTTGTGTCATTTGTCTTAAAGTTGGTATCTTCTTTACTGATTTGACAGGAAAATGAAAAAGTTAAACCAACATAACAAAATGAGGGGTCAAGGTTAAGTAATCAGCAAAAGAATAGAGACAAGTGTCTTCCAAGTTTTTGTTTTGTTTTGTTTTGTTTTTTACATTTCTCACTCTTTATACTCCCTCATAGAATAAGCTGAATTATGTTTTTTAAGGGGAAAACTACTCCACCAAAGTATTTCCTTCATGGTACAGATTTGTTCTAAAATCCAGAAAGGTCTGAAATGAATCATATTCATTCATACCTGGTTGTATCTTAATTTGTATTTTCTGTACTTGCAGTTGATTTATCCATGCTGTGTTAAAATTTGATTTTTATGTTGGAGTTACACTGAGCTGTGATCTGCTTCTAATCTTAATATAGCTATGTGACTTTGAACAACTACCTAATCTAGTAGACTCAAGTTCTTCTTCAATAAAAGACAAGATGATATAGTATAGTGGTTAACATTTCTTGGGTTCAAAATAAGCTCTGTGTTTATTGCCTGGTAAGACCTTGGTCTATTTAATTAACCTGTTTGTGTCTCAATTTACTTGTCTAGAAAATAATAATAATAATAATAATAATAGTATTTATCTCAGGGTTGTGAGGAAGAGCAAATCAATAAGTATAACTAAAGTATTTAAAACAAAACAATATTTGGCATATGGTTAGAGCTATAAATATAAAAGTTCTACTCTTTTTGTACCCTCATCTTCTAGCTTTGTACAATGCAAATTATAGGGGCTCAGTAATACTAATTAGATTGCATTGCATTTCCTGAATTCCTTAATGTATATTGTTCATGACAATAGAGAGACAATCATTGCTTAGACTGCAAGTACAATACATGAAGTGTTTCTGATATTTGCTAATGTTTCTTTCTCTTTCTCTTAATGCCAAATTTTTAATTTTCCCAGAGTCAAACAGACGTATTACTGGAGGGGCTATGCAACTGTCTTTTACACAGCTAACTATAGATTATTATCCTTATCACAAAGCAGGTATGTATAACAATTTCTTTAACAGACATAAATCTTGCCTTAAAGTTATATAGTCAATTTATCTCATTTCTTTTTGTATTTATTATTTTTTAATTCATTTTATTTTGTATTTATTTTAATTTATGTTTATTTTTTATAATTTTAATAGGTAACATACAGTGTCATATTAGTTTCAGGTGTGCAATATAGTGATTTAACAGCTGCATATATTACTTGGTACCTAGGACAAGTACACTCCTTAATCCCCATCACTTATTTCATGCAACCACCATCCACCCCCTCTCTCATCAGTTTGTTCTCTATAATTAAGAGTCTGTTTCTTAATTTAGCTCTTTTTTCCCCCCTTTGCTCCTTTGTTTTCTTTCTTAAATTTCACATGAGTGAAACCATATGGTATTTGTCTTTCTCTGACTGACTTATTTTGCTTAGCATTATACTTTCTAGCTCTGTCCATATCCTTGCAAATGACAATATTTCTTTCTCTTTTATGGCTGATAATATTCCATTATGGATTGATACTACATGTTCCTTTATTTATTCATCAATCGATGGATACTTGGGCTGCTACCGTATCTTGGCTTTATCCTTGTATTTTGCAAATTTCATTATGGTATGTCATGGTGTTGACCTGTTTTTGTTGATTTTGAAGGGAGTTCTGTATGCCTCTTGGACTTGGATACCTTTCTTTCCCCAGATTAGGGAAGTTCTCAGCTATAATTTGTTCATATAAAGCTTCTGTCCCTTTCTCTCACTCTTCTTCTGGCACTCATATGGTATAGATTTTGTTTTGCTTCGTGGAAACACTTGGTTTTCTAAGTCTCCCCTTGTGTCTAGTAATTTCCCTCTTTTTTTCAGCTTCATTGTTTTCCTAATTTTATCTTCTACTTTGCCTATTCTCTCCTCTGCTTCTTCAGTCCTTGCTGTCACTGTCTAGTTTATTTTGCATCTCAGCTATAGTATTTCTTAATTCATCATGACTAGTTGTTAGGTCTTTGATCTCTGCAGCAGGGCTTTCTCTGGTGTCTTCTATGCTTTTTTAAAGCCCAGCTAGTTGTCTTATGACTTGTTCTAAATTCTTGTTCAGGTACGTTGTTTATATCTGTTTTAAGCAAATCCCCGGGCTGTGATTTCTTCTTGACCTTTCTTTTGGGGAGAATTCCTCCATTGTGTCATTTGGGCTAAGTTTCTATCTTTGCATGTTGTAAAAGCTTGTTATGATTCCTGCAGCTGAGCACTACTATATTAAAAAGGGGTCATACACTGTCCAGGGCCTGGTACTCCAGATTGTGTTTCAGGTATATGCTGTGTGTACTTTGCTGTTGTGTTTTGGCAGCTCTTTCCCACTGGTCATTTCTTTGCAGAGCTCTTTGCTTGCAGTGTTGGAGCGTTTAGACCTTTAACTAGGTGTGCTTTGATTTGTTTGTTGAAGTAACCTGGGAAAAAAGAGGTTGGGCGAAGCCTGATTCCATAAAAAGGGAAAAGGAAAGGTAACAAACCCCACAAACAATCAAAAAACTATAAAGCTGATTCCAACAGAAAAGAAAGAAAGAAGAAAAGAAAATAGAAGAGAAAAGAAAGAAAAGAATAAAAAAGCCTAATTTAAAAAAAAAAGATAAAAGGAAATGACAAAAAAAAAAAAAAAAAAAAAAAAGAAATCAGAAACTATGATTCTGATTCCAAAAGAAAAAAAAGAGTTGTCTGTTGGTGCCTGGGAGATGGTGGCTGTGATGGTCTGGAGGAGAGGCCGGCTGTGGCTGCCTTGGCTCAGAGTCAGTCCTGCCCCAGAAGATAAGCAGTTGCCAGGCACAGGGTGGGAGGGTGTTCGTGTAGGTGGGTCCCTGCCTCCCCCAGGGACTGCTGTGTTGCTCTCGGAATTCCCACCGTGTTGGTGTTTTGGGGGAAAATGAAGCCACCCAATCTCTCATTCCCGGACTGGGGATCTCAACCCCTGCTATTTAGGCAGCACTCACAAAGTAGAGAGGGAAGTCAGTTAGCCCTGTGTCAAAACTCTCTTGTGTTTTTCCTTTGGCGTGCAGCTGGGATTCAAAACTGACGGTTTTCTATTCTGTTGCATATATCTGTGCATCCATTTGTGCTGGTATCATACTGTTTTGATTACCACAGCTTTGTAATATAACTTGGAAGTCCAGAGTTGTGATCTCTCCAGCTTTGCTTTGCTTTTTCAAGATTGCTTTGGCTATTCGAGGTCTCTTGTAGTCCCCTACAAATTTTAAGATTGTTCTAGTTCTGGGAAAAATACTGTTGGTATTTTTGATAGGGATTGTATTAAATGTGTAGATTGCTTTGGGTAGTATAGACATTTTAACAGTATTTGTTCTTCTAATCCATGAACATGAAATATATTTCCATTTCTTTGTGTCATCTTCCATTTCTTTCATCATTGTTTTATAGTTTTCAGAGTATAGGTCCTTCACCTCTTTGGTTAAGTTTATTCCTAGGGATCTTACAGTTTTTAGTGCAGTTGTAAATGGGATTGATTCTTTGACTTTTTTTTCTGCTATTCATTATTGGTATATAGAAATACAAGAGATTTCTGTACATTGATTTTTTTATCCTGAAACTTTATTGAATTTGTTTATCAGTTACAGCAGTTTTTTTGGAGTCTTTTGGGTTTTCTGTATATATTATCATGTCCTCTGCAAATAATGGAAGTTTTACATCTTCTTTACATATTTGGATGCTCTTTATTTCTTTTTGTTGTCTGATGCATGGCTAATACTTCCAGTACTATATTGAATAAACATGGTGAGAGTTGACATCCTTGTTTTGTTCCTGACCTTTCCCCATTAAAAATGTTTGCTGTGGGTGTTTCATATATGTTCATTATGTTGAGGTATGTTCCCTCCAAACCTACTTTGATGAGGGCTTTTTTATAATGAATGGATGTTGTACTGTGTCTAATGCTTTTTCTGCATCTATTGAAATGATCGTATAGTTTTTATCCTTTTTCTTATTGATGTGATATTTCACATTGATTGATTTGCAAATATTGAACCACCTTTGCAACCCAGGAATAAGTCCCTACTTTATTGTGCTGAATGGTTTTTCTAATGTATTGTTGAATTCAGTTTGCTAGTATATGGTTGAGGATTTTTATATCTGTGTTCATCAGGGATATTGGTTTGTAGTTCTCTTTTTCACTGGTATCTTTATCGGGTTTTGTTATCAAGGTAATGCTGGCCTTGTAGAATGAATTTGGAACTTTCCTTCCTTTTCTATTTTTGGGAATAGTTTGGGAAGAAGAGGTATTAACTCTTCTTTAATGTTGGTTAGAATTCACCTGTGAAGCCATCTTGTCGTGGACTTTCGTTTGTTGGGAGTTTTTTGATTACTGATTCAATTTCTTTGCTGCTTCCAAATTTTCTATTTCTTCCTGCTTGAGTTTTAGTAGTTTATATGTTTCTAGGAATTTATCCATTTCTTTTAGGTTGTCCACAATTTGTTGGCATGTAGTGTTTCATAATATTCTCTTATATTTGTATTTCTGTGGTCTTGGTTATTTCTACTCTTTCATTTGTGATTTTATTTATTTGAGTCTTGTTTGTTTTTTTCTTGATATGTCTGGATAGAAATTTGTCAATTCTATTGATTTTTTTCTAAAGAAGTAACTCCTGGTTTTATTGATCTGTTCTTTTGTGGTTTTGTTGTTTGTTCATTCCTTTGTTTTTCTGCATCACTTATTTCTGCTCTAATCTTTATTATGTCCTTCCTTCTACTGGTTGGGGTTTTGTTTTTTCTTCTTTTTCCTAGCTCCTTTAGGTGTAAGGTTAGGTTGCCTATTTGAGATTTTTGTTCCTTCTTGAGAATGATCTATTTGGCAATAAACTTCCCTTTTTAGAACTGCTTTTGCTGCATCCCAAAGGTTTTGGGCTGTTGTATTTTCATTTTCATTTGCTTCCATGTACTTTTTAATTTCTTCTTTTATTTTCTGGTTGACCCATTCATTGTTCAGTAGCATGTTATTTAACCTCCATATTTTTATGCTCTTTCCAGATTTTTTCTTGTGGTTGACGTCTAGTTTCATAACCTTGTGGTCAGAAAAGATTCATGGTATGACTTCAGTCTTCTTGAATTCATTGAGATCTATTTTGGACAGTATTTCATGTGTACTTGAAAAGAATGTGTATTCTGCTGTTTTAGGATGGAATTTTCTGAATATATCTATTAAATCCATCTGTTCCAGTTTGTCATTCAAAGCCATTATTTCTCATTGATTTTCTGTTTACTTGATCTGTCCATGATGTGTAAGTGGGGTGTTAAAGTCCCCTAGTATTATTGTATTACTATCAATTAGTTCCTTTATTTTTGTAATTAACTGTTTTATGTATTTGGGTGCTACTGTGTTGGCAGCATAAATATTTATAATTGTTATATCTTCTTGTTGGATCGTCCCCTTTTTGATTGTATAGTGTCCTTTGTCTCTTGTTAAACTCTGATTTGTGTCATGTAAGTATTGCTCCTCTGGCTTTTTTTGACATCCATTTGCATGATAGGTGTTTTTTCCATCTCTTCACTTTGAATCTGCTGGTGTCCTTACGTGTAAGATGAGTCTCTTGATGGCAGCATATAGATGTATCTTGTTCTTTTTTGTGCATTCTGTCACCCTGTGGCTTTTGATGGAAGTGTTTAGTGCATTTACATTCAAAGTAATTATTTACAGATGTGTATTCATTGTCATTTTATTTTTTTGTGGTCATTTGTGATGATTTTCTCCTATCTTTTTTTGTTTCTCTTTCATGGTTTCCTGATTTTCTTTAGTGATATGTTTGCATTTCTTTATTTTTTCTTTGCGTGTTTATTACTGGTTTATGATATGGTTACCATTAGCTTTGTATATAACCTCTTTTGCAGATAGCAATCTATATTAATTTGGCCATTTAGATTTGATCCCATTCTTACTCCTCTCCTCCCCATGCTTTACATATATGTTTTTATATTTTACAGTCTTTTATTTTGTGAGTTCCTTGACTAATTTTTTACAAAAACATTCATTTTTGCTTTTTTTGTGTTTTCTACCTTCAGACTGTCACTTTTGGTTTTTCCTCTCCATTCAGTGTGTCTCCTTTAATATTTCTTGCCGGGCTGGTTTAGTGGTCATGAGCTCCTTTAGTTAAGAGTATTCTCAGCAGATTTTTTTCCAATTCAGCACTTTGAATGTATCATACCACTGACATCTTGCTTGGAAAGCCTCTGCTGAAAAATCTCCTGGTAGCCTTATAGGTGTTCCCTTGTAATTACAGTTACTGTTTCCTTGTGTCTTGCTGCTTTAAAATTTTTTTCTTTATCACTATATTTTGTCAGTTTAATTAAAATATGTCTTGATGTGGATCTCTTTTGTTGATTTTGAGAGTTCTCTTTGCCTGCTGGATCTGGATATCTGTTTCCTTTCCTAGATTAGAGAATTTTTTAGCTTTTATTTCTTCAAATAAATTTTCTGCCCCATTCTCTTTCTCTTCTATAATATTATGTTTGATTGAGTCACTGAGTTTCCTAAGTCTGTTCTCATTTTGCATAGTTCTTTTTTCTCTCTTTTGTTATGCTTGGTTACTTTCCATTAATCTGTCTTCTAGGTCACTAATTTTTTTCCCCTGCTTCTTCCATCCTGCTGCTTATTCCATCAAGTGTATTTCTCATTTTGTTTATTGAGCCCTTTATCTCTGCTATGTCATTCCATATCTTTTTGTTAAGGGTCTCACGAATGTCCTCCTCTTTTCTCAAGTCCAGTGAATATCCTTGTAATCATTACTTTAAATTCTCAATCTGGCTTGTTACTTGTATCTGTTTCTCTTAGATCTCTGGTCGTGTCCCGTCCTGTTCTCTCATTTTGTCTAAGTCTCTGTGCCTGTTTCTCTGTGTTAGAAAAGTCAGCTACATCTCCTGTTATTGAGGGTAATGGCCTTATGAAGCAGAGGTCATGGAGTGCCCTGTTTTGTCGTGTCCCCTGTTCCCCAGGTTCTGGTGCTTCTGGGAGTGTCTCCAATATGTGCTGCATGTGCTTTGCTGTTGTTTCCTAGCCACTTTATCCATCAGGCCAGTTGTGTGCAGGGGCTCTGTTTGCCTCTCACTGGAGGTGTTTGGTCCCTGGCCTGAATATGGCACATTTTAACTAAGTGTGTTCTGGTCTGCTTGTGAAATGAAGCCTGTCGCCATTGCAGCTGGCACTGAGGCTCTGCAAAACTCCCACGTAGGGAGACACAGTGTGAGCAGGGGTTTGGGTTGGTCTTTTGGGGGAGAGGGTCTGCTGTGCTGGGGCTGAGGCAAATTCCACTGGAGTGCATGGAGTGTGGCTTGGTGTAAGTGAGTTAGGTAGCGAATGTCTGCACTAAACTAATTCCCACCAGTTACCCCGTGCTTATTCTGAGGGATGGGGAAGGGAAATGGTGCTGGCTTATTCCTTTCTTCCCAGAGGGGTTTCTTTGTGAACGCTATCTCTCTGGTACACAATACAAGATGAGCAAATACCTTCCCCGGCGTGTGCTCCAGGTGCTCTTCAGATTACTGTTTCCATGCTATATGTTTGCGGGTTGTTTGCCTGACTTCTTCACAAGAGGTGCTCCAGTACCTTCTGAGCTCTCCAAGAGCTAAGCACGCTGACCTTTAAAATTCCAGGCTTTGGGGCACCTGGTGGCGCAGTCGGTTAAGCGTCCGACTTCGGCCAGGTCACGATCTCGCGGTCCGTGAGTTCGAGCCCCGCGTCAGGCTCTGGGCTGATGGCTTGGAGCCTGGAGCCTGTTTCCGATTCTGTGTCTCCCTCTCTCTCTGCCCCTCCCCCGTTCATGCTCTGTCTCTCTCTGTCCCAAAAATAAATAAACGTTGAAAAAAAATTTTTTTAATAAAAAAAAAAAATTCCAGGCTTTAAGCCCTGCTGGTTGGCAAAAGCCATGAAATTGGGTCCCTTTTGCTTTCCAAGTCAACTACTGTGGGGATTCATTTTCCCCATGCACTCCTCTGTGTGTGAGTTTGTCTCTAGCTCTTCTTAGCAACTGTGGCTCCCTCCCCAACATAGCAGCCACCATCCAATCCATTTCTCTCCCAAACCCTGTCACTGCACTTCGTAGCTTCCTTGTTGTGGCCTCTTCTCTACCTTTAGTTGTGGCATTTGTTCTGCCAGTCTTCAGGTCAATTTCTGGGATATTTAGGATGATTTGATGGTAATCTAGTTATATTCATGGGATGAGGTGAGCATAGTCATACTCCACTGGCATTTTTCTTTTCTCTTTAACTTTTTAAGGAAAAAAAGAGACCAAAATGTTTTTTATTTTTCCCCAGTAGTATTTCACCAAGAAGATATAATTGCCATAGAAAATATTTATGCATTTTTATATAGAGTTTTATGTAGATTATTAGGAAGTACAATTGTTAGCAATTGGCGGTACTCTATTGATTTAAATGTTAAAATCAGAATTTGGAGGACATATTTTATGCTATTTTATTTTGTTAATTGTGACAAAAGTTAGTAATATGTTTTGAATTTTAAAAATCAGTATATTATTAATATATTTTAATATTAAAAACTCAAGAAAGGAAATAAAGTAAAAGGATAACAATGATTTCAGCCATGTTGTAGGATTCCAGGAACTTTTTAAAAAACTTTTCTGTGTTTTCTAAATTTCATTAATAGACTTTTTACATGTGATCTTAGCCAAAAGGCAGAGCAGTGATACATTAATAGACTTTTTAATAATTAAATATTGATAGGTTTTTTCCTCCCAAATAATAAAAAACAAAATATGTAAGTTTATGGCCAAATTAAGTAATTTGACCTTATGCCCATCTCTGCATTTTGGTGATGTATGGATTTTTTTTTTTTAATTAACAAAAATAAGAAAAACAACTTTAAGGAATTTTCCAGGACTTTAAGGAAGTGATAAAACTTTTCTGTTCACAAATTTATCCTTCTTCTGTTTGTTATTTCTGTATGTGTGCTTGACGAATTTAAAGGTTATACTATTTGATTTTTGTTTGAAGTCTTTGTTGTATATTCTATATTCCTGATTTGTAAGTTACTTACACATATGTAAAGTTTTTTTAACTACAGAAATAATTCATATTTTGGAAGGTGAAACTTAGTCATAGATTTTTTTTTTTTTTTAAGTTTATTTGAGAGACTGTGTGTGCACATGAGCAGGGGAGAAGCAGAGAGAGGGGCAGAGAGAGAGGGATGAGTGGAGAGAGAGAATCTCAAGATGCAGATCATGACCTGAGCCGAAATTAAGAATCAGACCCTTAATTGACTGAGCTACCCAGGTGCCCCCCAAAGATAACGTTTCTGGGTGGGCACAATATTTTCTGAACCCTTTTATGTACATACTACTTTTCTCAGTTTTTGCTACAGAGAAACCTAATAATCCTAATTTTTTATTTTCCTTCCAAAAATTTTTATGTAGGTATAGATACATCTATATCTTTATGACTTGATGTCCATCTTGAGAAATTTCATTGGTTTCTTAAGTGTTTTAATAATCCTCATCATTTTAAGGATAGGTTTTATTTGTCACTTTACAACAAATCTTTGATGAAAGGACTTTTTTCTGGTAGTATTTTCTGTAGTATTTTCTTTCTTTTTTTTTTTTTCAACGTTTATTTATTTTTGGGACAGAGAGAGACAGAGCATGAACGGGGGAGGGGCAGAGAGAGAGGGAGACACAGAATCGGAAACAGGCTCCAGGCTCTGAGCCATCAGCCCAGAGCCTGACGCGGGGCTCGAACTCCCGGACCGCGAGATCGTGACCTGGCTGAAGTCGGACGCTTAACCGACTGCGCCACCCAGGCGCCCCTGTAGTATTTTCTTTCTAATGGAGGTATGTTTGATACTTGAGCATTCAGTGAAGGTTGACCAGCAGTACTGTTTGTAATTGAAATTTTGAGTCATGTTCTACCAATGGTTGATTTCTGATAGAAACCTCTAGATAACTTCCTTTTGACACTTTTTGTGTGTATTCTAAATGTTTTGCTCAAATTTTCTAGGAAGATTAAAATCTCTTGTAGGTGAAGACTGCTCCCTTGAGAAAAAAAACCCTTGGGAAATAAATAAATCTCATTAGAAGCATTGCTACAATAAAATAAATGAAAATTGTGCATTTTTCAGTGAAATACCTGTCATTCATTTTACAGGAGATAGTTGTAATCATTGGATGTATTTTAGTGATGCAACCAAAACAAAAAATGGATGGGCCAACGAATTGTTACATGAATTTGAGTGCAACGTTGAAATGCTTAAGCAGGCTGTAAAGGATCATAATGTAGGTTCACCTCCTAAATCCCCAACACATGCTTCTCCCCAGCACACACAAACAGGTATTTTACCTATAACAACATTATGGCATTCCCCTGATAGTGTGTGTGTGTGTGTGTGTGTGTGTGTGTGTGTGTGTGTGTGATCATGATAGGATATTTTCTGTAAATTTTCTGTAAAATTTAATTAATGTCTAAAAATTCTGCACCTTCTTCAGACCATAGGCTTATGGACCAAAAGCACTTTTTAAATTGACATGACCAATAAGAGTAATACCCCGTTAGAATGTTTGAGATTGTTAAATGGCTGATAGGTCTCTCTTTTTAACAAGAATTTCTGGTAAAAGTTATTGTATAAGAATATCTTAAATGTGGTATATGACTCATGTTTAAAGAATAATCACACAAAAGAATAATCATTATAATAACAAATTCCTGCATCAGTTTATATATAAAGTATTTTCACATATATTATTTTGTTTGACAAATTAGAGTTCATGTGTATTTCTAGTAGCTGTCTTAACAAAAAAGTGATTGTTAAAAATCATTTGCCATAAATTTAAAGTTTTTTTCTTATTTCCCACAGAGAAAGACTCGGCTCTGAAAGGGACTTCCAGATCACCTTCAGTATTATCTCAGCAGTCCAAAGCTAAGTTAATGTCTAGTTCTGTTGTGGTTAGACTTGCAGATTTCAATATATACCAGGTATGATTCATTTTTAATTAAATCTTATGATAAAACATCTTCTGCAAGCAACTCATATTTTGTTTTAAATGTTTATTTATTTATTTTGAGAGAGAGTGGGGCAGGGGCAGAGAGAAAGGGAGAGAGACAATCCCAAGTAGGCTCTGTGCTGTCAGCACAGAGACTGAGGTGAGGCTTAATCCCACAACTGTGAGATCATGACCTGAGCCAAACTCTTAAATGACTAAACCACCCAGATGCCCCTGCAAGCAACTCTTATAAACTACTGCCACTCTTTTATTTAAAAACATCTTGGCCAGTTTTGTGAAATGGCTAAATTAGACAGGATAGAAGATATCCATTCATTAATTTTTGTTTATATGGTTATTCAGAATTAACCAAACTGTGAGGTCAAGAGCATAGTCCTCCAGTCTGCCAAATCTGCATAAGACTTCTCACAGCAACTGTTTGGGAGTCTCCCCTAAGCCACCTTCAGATTCAAGAATTCATTGGAATAAATAATAGAATTCACTGAAATAAGTTATGCTAAGAAGCACATTTATACTAAGAATTACATATATTACAGGGAAGGATATAAATTGGATTCAGCCATAGGAAGAGAACCTGGATTGGGCTAAGAGGGTTCCAAATGTGGAACTTCCTTGTCCTCAGGGCACAAGGAACAATATACGTGAAGTATACATAACAATATACATGAAGTATTACCCTCATAGATGAACTCAGTTGTTAGTTACCAGGTGACCCAAAGCCTCCAGTCTCTGAAGACTACTAAGACTATCAAGTATGGCCAACCTCACTCTTAGTCATCACTGTAAGCATAAACTGTCAGTTGTCCCAGGGATCTACCATGAATAGGGAATTCTAAGAATTTAGAATTACTTCCCAGAAGCAGGAACAAAGGCCAGACCTCTCAGGAAATCAAATTCCTTATTACACAATGCTCTTAGTGGAAGAAACTAAAATATTTTTTTGCCTTATTGAACTGAGTATTGGCTATCTTGTGAACATAATTTCATGGCTAAGAATTCTGTCCATTTATATTGTTCAGGCTGTAATCATACAATATGGTATAATATTATAGTCCTTGAGACCAACATAATAGACTATAACATTCTTTAAAAATAAACAATTTCAGATAACATGTTATCATTTATGAGTTGTTCTGGTTTATTTTGATGAGTCTATGGCTTTGAGACTTAGTTTTATCTGAAAATTTTTTATTTTACTCAGTGGTTTTCAACTGGGGTTGATTTTATACCCTAGGGGACATTTGGCAATGTCTGATGACATCTTTGGTTGTCACAACTGGAGGAGGTTGTTGCTGACAAGTAGTGGGTAGAGACCAGTGATGCTGCTAAACATTGTGACAATGCACTGCACATTGTTAGCAGTGCCAAAACCAAGAATCATCTGGCCCCAAATGTCAGTAATGCCAATTTTGAGAAACCTTGATTACGCATTATTTTCTTATTGTACAATGGCTTCTTGTTTTACATTCCATATATAATGCATCTTATTTGAAGCTAGAAGATGTAAATAAATTCATATAGAAATAGCAGAGGTGAATCACCCATAATCCCAAGTAGTTGAGGGTGAAATAAAGTAAAGAAACCCCACATACACAGGGCACCTTGGTGGCTCAGTCAGTTGAGTGTCCGACTTCAGCTCAGGTCATGATCTCATAGTTTGTGAGTTCGAGCCCTGTGTTGGGCTCTGTGCTATCCGTTCAGAGCCTGGAGCCTGCTTCAGATTTTATGTCTGCCCGCCTCCCCCCTTCCCCCGCCTACTCACATTCTGTCTCTTTTCTCTCTCAAAAGTAAATAAATATTAAAAAAAAAAAAAAAAGAAATCCCACATATACAAATACACCAGAACAAAACAAATAAAAATAACTGAAAGAAAATAGTATGTTTATATCAATTTGAGTAACCTTTTAACTATTGAAGGAAAAAGGAAGTAAGCTATTGTCTATTAAAATAAGTTGATACTTTGAGGTGAAAAGGATTTGTTTCCATATATGCAAAGAAAAACTTCTTAATTAGATAATGCAAGGAACTGACTTAAATTTATAAAGTCTATACAAGGTTTCAAAGGTTTTATTAGCAATTTATACAAGAGAAATATTCTACTTCATATGAGAAATATACATGTTTGTTGAATGAATGAAAAAAGTTAACCTTGAGATACATACCTGAATATATACTAAACAAGTACAAATAAATGAAATTGATAAAACTATTGGTTGAACTGGGGGAAATTAGTATATACATTTTTTATGTAAATTCACCATTTTCAGGGGAGAGTGAAAAAGTGTAACAAGAACCTTAAAACTCGTAGTCTTTTTAGAAGACAGTAAGTGAGGGGTGCCTGGGTGGCTCAGTTGGTTGGGTGTCCGACTTCAGGTCAGGTTATGATCTTCCGTCCATGAGTTCGAGCCCCACATCAGGCTCTGTGCTGACAGCTCAGAACCTGACGTCCCCTTTCTCTCTGCCTCTCCCCCACTCACGCTCTGTCTCTCTCATAAATAAATAAACATTAAAAAAAAAAAAAAGTGATCAAACTATTTGACAGAAGAATTTGTAGTTATTTTTAGGTTAATCTTTAATGTAAAATATGCATAACATGAAATTTACCATTTCAGCCATTTTTTAAAATTGAGGTATAATTGACATGTAACATTATTAGTTTCAAGCATACAATGTAATGACTTGATAACATTTTAGCTATTTTTAATTGTGTATTCATTCTCATTGTTTATTCACATAGTTGTACAACCATCACCATTATCTATTTCTGTAATTTTTTTATTATCCCAGACTAAAACTCTATATATAGCTAACTTTTTCATGATAATAAATTATGGTAACAAATTACTGTAAAATACCTACCAGGGAAGCAGTCTATTCTTGAGGACTTAGATCTGTGTCCTGACTCTCACATTTACTTACTTCTGTAATAGAAATACTCTGATATTTTAAGGCTTACAATACTAAGTTTGCAAGGACCTTACTAAAGAGTTGATTTTGTAACTGATAATACTTCAAAGGGGCTATAGGTTTTCTGAATAGTTGATTGGTGTTATTAAAAATAATTTAATTTGAAGTTAAATATATAATAAAGTTTGCATTGGAAATTAACCATTAATTAATTATTTGAAGTACTTTTAGGAGTTTGAAGTGATGCCCATGTGGCATAAATTGTTTGGAAAGAGCTTTATTCAGTGTTACTTCAATATACTTAATTATTTTTTCAGGTCTCTACAGCAGAACAGTGTCGTTCTTCCCCCAAAAGTATGATTTCTTGCAATAAGAAATCCCTGTATCTTCCACAAGAAATGTCAGCTGTTTATATAGAATTCACAGAATATTACTATCCAGATGGAAAGGATTTTCCAAGTAAGAGAGTTTCCTGTTTTGTTATTATTTGTCCATTACTTGGGAAGTTGTTTTTTGTTTTTTGGTTTTTGTGTTTTTTTTGCTAAGTTTTCAACTTTTATAAATGTGAAAAAAAGAAACAAAAGCCCATTGTTCTTTACACTTGTTCTCATTGTTTTTAGTATATAACTCTATATAGCATTTCTTACATGTTCTTACTGTTTGTTCATATTTTTTTTTCTCTCACTAGCTTGTAGCATCCTTAATGTTGGGAATCATGTAGTAGTCATGCTTCATTTTATCCCTGAGGCTTGACTCATTTCTTTACTAGTAGCTGTTTGTTAAATGAAAGAACTTATGAAAGTTAGTTTATTTGTAGAATAAGGTCATTTTTTTCCGTTAGTCAAAACCTATTTATATTTCAGCTATATAAAATTCTATATTTATTTGAAAAATTAATAATGCATTTATTCTCTTAGCTATAGAGAATTTTTTTGGCTGTTTTATGCACAAATGTATATTTTGGACAACTTTTGGCACTTGTCTTTACTTTGAACATTGAATTACATGAATTTTGATTTGTAAGCTATTTTGGGGTCCTAAAGTGAAAATGATTATGCATTTGTGTTCTTTGAATGCTAAATTTCTATGCGATTATCTGAGTTCATCTCATAGTTTTTTCAAAATAAAATCAGCCTTTGTTTATATGGTATCTTTTCTTTAACTGTTTAATTATTTAATCCTTGTTTGTGCCAAAGTTTTGGGATCTAATTCTCACCATCTTCATGCTTTTCAGCAGTCTTTTGTGTATTTCTTGTTTATCCTTTCTACCTTCCTGACCAAAACAGTGAGAAAATTAAAAAAGGTTAGGACATTTGCTTAGCACCTTAGTAAAATGGCACAGCTGAGATGTGGGTCTTCTAAATCAGAATTCATGTGTCTTCCCCCCCAGGCTGCAGCTATATTACACTGCCTTCCCATAATATTCACAACCATTTGTCTGTAACTGGAGAATCCCATTGTTTCCAGTCCTCCTTGCTCCTTACAAATAAGTGTTTTCCTTAAGTAATGCATCACTGAGTTAGTAATTCTTCAGAGCGAAGACTAGTTTCCAAGATTTCTGATTTCTAATCTAGGATTATTTATTTCTATCATTTTTATTAACACGTGCCATAGGAATTGTAATCTTATTCTATAATATATATTTTTTTCTGATAAAAACATTAAATTCCTTACAGCAGTTTAAAGCCTAGCCCCCTAGATACTTAGGAATGGAATTGCTAGGTTATGTTTAACTGTGTTTAACTTTTCACTATGAAAATTTTCAAACATATACAAAGGTACAGGGATCCATTTTCAGTCCTTATATTTCATCTCTTTGTTAAGCAACCCAACTTTATAAAAATATAACTTTTAAAATAATTGTAAATGTAATATATGTTATATTATTTAAAAAAAGAATATACCAAAAATAAAAAACTGGCCACGAGTCTACAGTTTAGAGACAACTTCTGCTAAAACATAAATGTATGAATTTGTTAGGGCTGCCATAACAAAGCACCACCGACTGGGTGATTTAAACAAAAGACATTCATTTCTTCATAATTTTGGAGGTTGGAAGTTCTAGATCAAGTGTCAGCAGGGTTGTTTCTTCAGAGAATTCTTTTTTTTGTTTTTACTTATTTTTGAGACAGAGTGAGACAGAGCATGAGCAGGGGAGGGGCAGAGAGAGGGGGAGACACAGAATCTGAAGCGGGCTCCAGGCTCTGAGCCGTCAGCACAGAGCCCGACGTGGGGCTCAAACTCACGGAGTGTGAGATCATGACCTGAGCTGAAGCCAGATGCTCAACCGACTGAGCCACCCAGGCGCCCCTCTTCAGAGAATTCTTATTGGCTTGTGGATGGCTGTCTGTTCACATGGTCTTTGCTCTGTGTGTGTTTCCTAATGATGTTGATCGTACTATATATACTAGGGCCCATCCATATGAACTCATTTTTACTATAATTGCCTCTTTAAAAGCTCTGTCTTCAAATACAGTCATATTCTGAGGTACCCTGGGTTAGCATACCAGTTTTGAGGGGACAGTTGAGACCATACAGTAAGTATAGTATTGCTCGTCCTGTTTTTTAATGTATGTGTTTCTTTTGCATATTTGATTTACATCCTGTACCCTTCTTTTAAGTTCTTTTTTTTTTTTTTAAAGTTTGAGAGAGAGCAAGTGTGAGTGAGAGAGAGTAAGTGGGGGAGGGGCAGAGAGAGAGGCAGAGAATCTAAAGCAGCCTCTGTGCGCTCAGCGGGAGCTGACACAGAGCTCTATCCCATAAATCAGTAGATCATGACCTGAGCCAAGATCAAGAGTTTGGACACTTAACCAATTGAGCCACCTACACGCCCCTACATCCTTTCCCTTTGATGATATGAGCATATTCCAGGTTTCTACAGGTTTATTTAAGTATCTTTAATAACCATATAATAATCTATTTCATAAGTAGACCCCTGTTGGAAACTACTTGTAGTACTTGTAACTACTGTGTGTAGATTTTTCTACCGCTTAGTGTACCAGTTTCTTCCTCTGTCCCAGATCTCCACAGCCTGGATTCTTCTTTCCTTCTGTGTTATAGCTTTGGGGACTACATTTGCTCTCTAGTCCTCTCTGTAGCTGTCATCATCACTCATTTTATAATTGAGAGGCCTTCTTTTTCCTTCCTTCCAGAGTATGATGTGATCTCTTCAACACCCCACTTCCTTTCAATTTCCAAATATAAGCACTGCCACATCCCAAGTGGATGTCTCTGTTAGACTTGAATTACATTTTTCTACCTTTGTGTCTGTGTTGAGTAAAAACCTACAGATATTTTATTATTTTTGTGCTTAACACCATACACAAAATATTGTTGGCATTCAGTGAATCTTTCCTGGAAGAAAATGAATGAATGAGTGCAAAAAAACATCCTATTTAGGACATAGTTATAATGCTGTATTTTTAGTGATATCCTATACCTTGGATTTATTTTCCTTAAATTATTATTGTCTAAAAAACCTAGATATACATGCTATTTGCTTTACTAGAAGTGAGTAGGTTTGAATGTTTGGGATAGAAGATTTTTTATCAAGATGCTCTGAAAATAATAATGGCTTTTATAGTATAAGCAAAAGGATTTAAGAAAGAGGTGTATACTCTAATTGTGAATATTAGTTTAATATAAATTAGCACTAAAACACTTATTCAACCCCCAGGCATTCTAATATTTGAGGAGAGCTATGAAAAAGGAGTATATTCCTTTTATTATCTAGTAGATACTTGAATTTTTACTTTGCACCAAGCGCTATTCTAGGGTTAGGATTAAGTGGAGAATAAAACTGCATGGCCCCTCCTCCCAAAGGAGACCGGCCTGTTCACCACTTTCATAAGAAATTAGTCATTAAACTCAGTTCTCTTATTTTAGAGGATTCAGATTATCACTCAGGTAGGAAAAGTCCTTACAGATAGTAGGAAGAGAGATCTAAACGTTGTTTCCTATTTATAGATAGTTTTAGAATAAACAATATATTTTTCAGTTAGTGAAGCATAGAAAAATGTTTTTTGTCTGTCTAAATGTATTCATTATCATCCACATGTGTCACTTTAATTTTGTAAATAAAATTTCAAAACTTATTATCTTAATATAAAAAGAATAAAAGTTAAAAATGTTTTTTCTCAGGGAAGGTTTAGACTATCTGTTCATTAAAAATCTTTAAAATTTTTTTTCTCCACAGTTCCATCTCCCAACCTTTATAGCCAACTGAATGCACTACAGTTTACCGTGGATGAAAGAAGTATTCTATGGTTAAATCAATTTCTCTTGGATTTAAAACAGAGTCTTAATCAATTTATGGCTGTATACAAGTTGAATGACAATTCAAAATCTGATGAGCATGTTGATATTCGAATTGATGGCTTAATGCTAAAGGTACCATATACACAAGTGACTGTGATAACAAAACCATTTTTAGAGAAGAAAAGTTAACATCGTAATTTCCAGGATTTAAGATGGGTGTTCAAATATAAATCAACTTTATTATAATCTTAATTTTGATTTTGAAATTTTAATTTTAATTTTGATTTTCAGTTTAAAAAGCCTTAAGAGACTGTTTTTCCCCCTTCTTTCTCTATCTTCCATTTAACCTGTTTCATTTTGTCACTGTTCATCCATTTGGAGGTAAGCAGAAATAACATTTAAATCAGTATTTTTTTCCCCTACTTCCTACCGGAGCTGATAAAATTTTTCTTTTAAAGTGGAAATTAATACAGTGAAACTTATAAATTAGATCTGGGTTTTATTTGTTCACAGTTATTCTGTTATTGATATCCAAAGATAATAGAAATTTGCTTTGTATTACAACCAAGTAGTTGATAATCTGAATCCCAGGGATATTTAAACTTTAAAGGAGCGAGGTTTTTTGTTTTGTTTTTTATGCACACTTTATCTATCTATCTATCTATCTATCTATTTATTTATTTATTTTTATGAAATTTATTGTCAAATTGGTTTCCATACAACACCCAGTGCTCATCCCAAAAAATGCCCTCTTCAATACCCATCACCCTCCCTCCCACTCCCCATCAACCCTCAGTTTGTTCTCAGTTTTTAAGAGTCTCTTATGCTTTGGCTCTCTCCCACTCTAACCTCTCGTTTTGTTTTTTAAGAAAACAACAGCTACTATAGTGTAGTAAATAGAGTAAGACTTGGATGAAAAATTTCAGTTTCTGGATCTGTTGGTGATACTCTAAATTTCTATACCTTTAATTTCTTCTCTGTAAAATGGGGTTATTCATAAATGTTAAAATTTCATTGCAGAAATGTTTTAAAGATTTTCTTAAAAATCTTACTATGTTCAATTATAAAAAGATGAATTTTATAAAATCACAATTATACTTTAAGACAGTTGTGTAATCTCTATATTTTCTCAATATGCACAGTTTTAAAACCAGTATTTTAAGGACTAAAAAAACCGTATTTTAAGGACTGAGAGTAACTATTTCTGAAAAATTAGTAAATATTTTGACCTATATGCTTAAGTTTATTTTCTTAATAGTTTTATCTGAGAAAAGTGATTCTAATGGCCTCTATCCAGTCATCCCCCACATCTCTTGGATTTAAAATATCTTTGTTTCAGATTCTGTCTCCCTCTCTCTGACCCTCCCCCATTCATGCTCTGTCTCTCTCTGTCTCAAAAATAATAAACGTTAAAAAAAAAAATTTAAAATATCTTAACAAAAAGTTCTTTTTTCCAAACTTAACACTTAATTCTCAAGGCATAGTAAGCTTTTAGTAATATTGATTTAGTTTTAATTTTGTTTAAAGTTGTTCTTTTCTTAGTGGTTAGTTAAGTCCTTTTTACTTGGTTTAATAAAAAGATTTGTGGGGAGAGAGTTCGTATATTATGTTTGGATAAGAAAGTAGTGTTTTCGTGGGATATACCAAAAGAATTTCTGAGCTAAGTTATATTCTTGATTATTTTATCTTCAAGATGTATGGATTTGTAAGTTAGACTAGATTAATGTTTTTTTCTCTTATAGTTTGTCATTCCTTCTGAAATGAAATCTGAATGTCATCAGGATCAACCACGTGCAGTTTCTATTCAGAGTTCTGAAATGATTGCCACAAATACAAGGCACTGTCCAAACTGTCGACATTCTGATCTAGAAGCTTTGTTTCAAGACTTTAAAGATTGTGATTTTTTCAGTAAAGCATATACCAGCTTTCCCAAATCTGGTGACAATTTTAATCTGTTGCATCCAATCTTCCAGAGACATGCTCATGAACAAGATACTAAAATGCATGAAGTTTATAAAGGAAATATTATTCCCAAGTTGAATAAACACACTCTCAAAACTTCTGCTGCCACAGATGTTTGGGCTGTGTACTTTTCTCAATTTTGGATAGATTATGAAGGGATGAAAAGTGGAAAAGGGCGGCCAATAAATTTTATAGACTCTTTCCCTCTTTCCATCTGGATTTGCCAACCAACAAGGTATGCCCTGTCACAAAAAGAGCTGCAGACTTGTAATCAGGTATCTCTAAATACATCACAAAGTGAATCTAGTGATCTGACTGGACGATTGAAGCGGAAGAAGCTCTTGAAAGAGTATTATAGTACAGAATCTGAGCCCTTGACAAATGGTAGTCCAAAATCTTCAGATACATTTTTAAGATTTTCCTCTTCATCATCAGATGCGGATGTTCATGTCCTGGTTCACATTCATAAACATGTCAGTATGCAGATCAATCACTACCAGTATCTGCTCTTGCTTTTCCTCCACGAGTCACTCATTTTGCTTTTGGAGAACTTAAGAAAAGATGTAGAAGCTGTGACTGGCGCTCCTCCTAGTCAGACATCCATTTGCATTGGAATTTTACTTAAAAGTGCAGAAGTGGCTCTTTTGCTACATCCAGTGGATCAAGGAAATACTCTTAAGTCTCCTGTCACTGAAAGTGTGAGCCCAATGGTTCCTGATTATTTGCCTACAGAAAATGGAGAATGTTTGTCTTCAAAAAGGAGGCAAGTTAGTAGTGGTATAAATCAAATCAGAAGTGTAACTGTTAATCACATGTCAGACAACAGATCTATGAGTGTTGACCTTAGCCATGTCCCTTCGAAGGATCCTTTGCTTTTTAAATCAGCTAGTGATACAAATCTGCAAAAAGGTATTTCTTTTCTTGATTATTTATCAGATAAAAATTTAGGGAAAATAAGTGAAGATGAAAGTAGTGGAATTGTGTGCAAAAGTGGATCAGGAGAAATTGGATCAGAAACAAGTGACAAAAAGGATTCTTTGTATACAGATTCAAATAGTGTCTTAAACTACAGAGAAGATTCAAGTTTGCTGTCCTTTGATAATGATGGTAATCAAAACATACTTTCAAATAATTTAACTACTAGAGGACATGAAACCATAGAGTCAGTCTTTAAAGCTGAAGATTTGCTTCCAGAAACAGTTTCACTCTCTGAGAACCTAGAAATCAATCAAGAAGAAGCACCCACGGTTAGAACACTTAAATCACAGTCATCTTTCAGGTAACAACATACTATTGGAATTTGGGGGTTTTTGGTTTTCTGGGCGTATGTATGTGGTGGGGGCATATTTTGTTTTTGGACGGAAAACCTCCTGACAAAATATGACATTAGAGTTAACACATAGAAGAATAGGTTTTATGTGATGTTTTTCTAATAATTTTGTCAACAGTGGAAAGCCTAAGGAACGGATTCCACCCAACCTGGCTCCACTCTGTGTTTCTTATAAGAACATGAAAAGAAGCCCCTCACAGACCTCATTGGACACCATTTCACTTGACAGTATGATATTGGAAGAACAGTTGTTAGAAAGTGATGGAAGTGATACTCATATATTTTTGGAAAAAGGTAAAGCAATACAAATTTAATAATTCATATTAAATAATCAGATCTTAGAAGTGTTCAAGGGTTAACTGTATAATAACTTAAAACAAACTGTGTTTTGTATGACTTGGGCTTTTCTAATCCACTGTTTCTAATAATTCACTTTTATGGTATTTTTAAAAGATACTGATCTATGATGGGCACAAAATTTTTTTAAGATTGTCTTTTTCCACAGAGTTTGAGAAATAATGAAATACAGCACACTGAAAAATTAAGGCAGGTAGGTAAGAACAGAGGGTGATCACATTGATTGTAGTGACATTAACTTCAGGTAGGAGATAATTAGAAGTGGTACTGAAAGGGGAAATGAAGTGGTTGGACTGGGGTTATTCAAAGTAGGACGGCAGAGAGGGAGGCATAGCTGGCTGACCAGGAACCCGCTACGCCAGCACCACACCAGCAATGTGAAGGCTGTGCTCAGTGTTTTTGAGTTCTTTTCATACTACATTTAGGGCTTTAGTATCTCTAACATTTTATTGTGGACGTTATTTCTTATTATTTGCTAAACTAACTACAATTTAATTTTTCTTTGCTTATTGTCTTTTAAACAAGGCTTTGCTTGAGAAAGATTTGAAGGATAGCCCTTTTTGGTTAAATTTAACATTGTCGGATCGTTTGTATAAGACTGATTTTAATTTGTTAGTTAACTTTTTTATTATTTCAGGTATTAAAAAGAACTCAACTACGAATTACCAGAGCCTAACGGAGAGTGCAAATGCCAGTGCAAGTCTACAGAATTTCGGTGAAACCTCTCCAGATGCCATCAGTACAAATTCAGAGGGTGCTCAAGAAAATCAAGACCTGGTAATCATTTCACAGAGATTCTATGAAGAGAAATGCCACCACTTTTATTTCAGATAAATATGTACAGATTTTATGACATAATTATGTAAAGTGAATTGCCATAGTAGTGAGTGACTCACTTTGCTTGTTCTACTCTTGACACATCTCCCTTCCCTCTTACTGAATTGTTTTTCTCTGAATTTCATTTTTCTAAATCTGTTTTTTTTCGTACTGTGGAGGGGAGGTTTTTACCTTTTGACCTTTATGTAGTTGCATTTAAATACACTTTGAAAACAAGTTTGATGGTTGATGGTAGTCAGTCCTTCTGAGGAACTTTCTACAAAAGAAATATGTTACTGGTTTGTTATAAGTCCTTTCCACCCAGTGAAATATTCTTACAGATGACTTAGAAAATATGTTCAGCTTTCAGTGAAAATAATTTCACACAGAAATGTTATCTGTGTGACCTAAAAAAATTCATCTCTTGACTGAATAGGAAGAAAGGAAGCTGAAGTTTGTCACTGTAATGTAATAACCAGGTTTTGTTGATCACAAGTATATTATTGGTTTTATTAGGTCACTATTGTATTTTTAGAGATTTTAGTAGTTTCCTGTGTCATTTCTTAAATTTTGTTTTGAATTACTTGGTATGCTAATATTATTTATGCAATCATTATTAGATGTCAGTTGTGGTGTTTAAAATTACTGGTGTTAATGGGGAAATTGACATCCGAGGGGAAGATATGGAAATCTGTCTTCAAGTGGACCAAGTGACACCAGATCAGTTAGGCAATATCAGTCTTCGACATTACCTCTGTAATCGTCCAATAGGTAAGACTTTAATATGATTTAAATTTGTTGTGTTTTTTACATATAACTCCTCAGCAGTTCTGTCTTTGGTATAAATGAATTCAAGGAAAATTACATTTATTTATAATAATGTGAGAGATTTGTTTTCTTAGCTTACCTTATTTTCATAAAGTATTTTGATTGTTATTAGAGATGTAATGTGTTGAGGATGTATTCTCTAATTTCTTTTTGTTTCTTTTGTTAAGTGCCATCGTTTTTAGTCTTCTCATTCTTTGAGATAATAGGTTTAAGAAAACAGGTCTTTTCTGTATGAAAAGAATAATAAAGTAATCCTAGAATGTCAAACTTAGCTCTATGCTAGAATAAATGTCAATTTTTACATTCCATTATCTTGCTTGTAAGCAAACATTTCCTGAGTCTGACATGATACCTGGTGTTTGGCAAAATCGTATGTCATGTTCTTACGGTCCTTCATTCTAACATCAACACGTTCATCTGAACGTAGGGGGATAGGAACAACAAAACATGCAGTGTATAAAGAGGAAACCACATAAAACTATCCCTTTTTCAAAGTTTGTATGGAGTTACCACTCATGGTTTTCAGTCATTTGAAGAAATTAACTTATTAGAATAGTTCTATTAAGCATTTAAAATGACATTGTTCAGGGGCGCTCAGTCGGTTAAGCGTCCGACTTCAGCTCAGGTCATGATCTCGCGGTCCGTGAGTTCGAGCCCCGCGTCGGGCTCTGTGCTGACAGCTCAGAGCCTGGAGCCTGTTTCAGATTCTGTGTCTCCCTCTCTCTCTGGCCTTCCCCCCGTTCATGCTCTGTCTCTCTCTGTCTCAAAAATAAATTAAAAAACGTTAAAAAATTTTAAATAAAATAAAATGACATTGCTCAAATTTTTAATTCTTTTAAAAAGCCACTGAGCTGTAAATATTTTTCTTTGCTATATATATAGAATGCTGTATCTGATACATATATTGTTGAAATACATAGTCCTGCATGGTATCAAATAAGTATACTATCACCTCACATCCTGGGAATTTGTGCCATTTGTCTTTAAATCAGCATCATAGAAAAAAAATTGTCTCCAGGCATTTTTCTATGTATAGGCCTTGCATTTTACAATGTAGCTGTTAAGAAATTTCAAGAATTTCCTGTTGGCAAGTATCAATCCCAAAAGCATGCAAAATAGTGGAAGCTAAATATACAATTGGAAAGGTTTCATAGTGGGCAAAAAACCAAAATTTCAAAACTTAGACCCTGTTCTATTCCCAAATCCAAAACAGTTTTCAAATTGTACACTCTTAAAATTATTTCCAGTTGCTCAATTGTTTTTACTTATTTTTATGGGTCAGTTAGTACCATGTCCTATTAATTTGTTTCATGTTGTTCCTTACTGAAATCATTTTGAAATGTCCTGTGTGTATGGATCATATAGTCAGTGCTAATACCTTATTTTTCTCAACTGCCTCA
Organism: Prionailurus bengalensis; assembly: GCF_016509475.1. Classification (NCBI taxonomy): domain Eukaryota; kingdom Metazoa; phylum Chordata; class Mammalia; order Carnivora; family Felidae; genus Prionailurus; species Prionailurus bengalensis. Next base: position 120,667,081 of record NC_057358.1, on the reverse strand, counting down.
GTTGTTTAAAGATAAAAAACAAGAAGGAAGCAGGGCGCCTGGGTGGCTTAGTTGGTTGAGCTTCCGACTTCAGCTCAGGTCATGATCTCAGGGTTTGTGAGTTCGAGCCCCATGTCGGGCTCTGTGCTGACAGCTTGGAGCCTGCAGCCTGCTTCAGATTCTGTGTCTCCCTCTCTCTCTGACCCTCCCCTGTTCATGCTCTGTCTCTCTCTGTCTCAAAAATATATAAACATTAAAAAAATTTTTTTTCTAAAAAACAAGAAGGAAGAAAGCAAAGGAAAAGAAAGGAGCAAGGGGAAATGAAATAAAAGGAAAAGGAGAAAAAACTAGTTTCGCTTGAACATTTAAAACATTAATAAACCATGCGAATAAAGATTGACCTACAGTTTGTATCTGCTGTCACTCTGACATGACCAGTTAAAATTGCAAAGTTGTTTTTGATTTTGTTTTTGTTTTTCTATAATGTGTGGATTTTGGAGTCCTTTAGTAGGAAGACCTTAATATAATAATTTCATGGCGTAAGAGGTAGAAGAGAGGAGTGAGTTTTGACTAGTGAAGATTTTGTTTTATCTCTGCTCCAAATAAATATTCTTTTTGTTTGAAATTATTTTTGGCTCTCAGCTCCTTAGACTGAGTAGGTAATCTCTCCCTCATTCTGTGTGTGTGTGTGTGTGTGTGTGTAGATACGTGGATAAACAGATGAAAGGCAAAACAAAGTCACATTTACAAAGTTGTTTCTAATTGTCCTTATTATTAAATAGACGTTAATAAACTCTTATTTTTCTTGATATAGGAAAGAACACTAACCATTATCAATTTGTGGCTTTTGCCTTTTATTTAAAAAGAAAATCTTCTTAATTATTTAAAGAATGCTTTAGAATTTTATTTGAACTCTTCCTGTATATTATTTATTTATTTTGAATGTTGATTTGTAGTACTAACATTAATTAAACGTTATCCTGTACCTGAAATAAAGTTACAGAAACAACTCTCCACTTTGAATTGTGTATGGAGATCTATCCTTGATGTATAAATATGGGTATGTTTATTTTCTTACATCCCCTCCCCCTCACAAATATGTATAAATTTGGCCTTTATAGGACTAAAGGATTCACATCCATGCTGAGGGAAAATAAACACTCCATCATGATGAATTTAATTAGTAGGTCTTCCTACAAGGACCCATGAGACTGGTGACTTTGATATTTCAATAGTCTGACTTTTCCAGAACAGTTAGTTGTGTTTTTTTTAATTCATCGGTTCTGTAAATTGTGAAACTGATCACATTTTTCTCTTTGCTGCTAGGAAGTTCATTTTTGGTTCACCTGTGGCACAGAAAAAGTAAATAATGTGTTTGGAGTCATTAATCTTACTGCCCATCCTTACCTTTTTCCTTCTGTCCTTTTCCATTGCTTACTTATTTTTCATATGATTATACCATGAACGTTTCGCCTCTTACTCTTTTTGGAGCTAGGTAATGTAATATAAACAAAATAGTTGCTGTGAGGGTAGGTTCACTTAAGTGGTCATACTGAAAACTTTTGATTTTTAAAATCAGATTTTCTGTGAGTCTTTATTGAAATGATAAAATTTGTTTTTGAATTTAGTATTTATCTCAGCCAACTCAAAGTCTTTTTTGGAACAAGGCCAAGGCCTAAATACATGTATACTATATTTATATATATGTATAAATCAGTATAAACATAAATGTAATATATATCTCCCTTGCTTTAATTTCAGTTTTAAAATTGTTTTCTAATAGAGACATTTTATTGAGGTCTTGTCTACTTACTTTTCTAATTATATAAGGACCCAATTTTAATGAGGAAGGTACAGAACTTCACGTTTTTGTTATTTCTTAAGAAATGGCTTAAGTGTCGCTTTAAGTGTCATGACTGTTTATCACATTTGTCTGTTACATTATAAATGAATAGATAGGTACACACTCAGACATTCTAAGTATCTTAGGTGTGCATCATATCAGATTTATATCATGGTATATGTTTTCATGGCACCAAAACATTAGAAAATATAGATAGGTCAACAGACGTGACATGGAAGGTCTATAAAAATTGAAGGGCTGTGTATGGTATATTGTATATGTACTGTAAATATCATGTAAATGAAAGATAAATATTAAAACTTTAAGATATTATTGCTTTAACATTATACAAAGTGACAATAATGTCTGATGACAAATAATTGAGAGTTTTTGAATAGTGCTACAAGTTATGATTTTTATGTGTTCTTTTTCCATAGGTTCAGATCATAAATCTGTAATTCATTCCAAATCCTCTCCTGAGATTACTCTGAGATTTGAGAGTGGGCCTGGTGCTGTAATACACTCTTTGCTTGCAGAAAAAAATGGATTTTTGCAATGCCATATAGAAAACTTTAGCACAGAGTTTTTTACATCTTCGCTTACTAATATTCAACATTTTTTGGAAGATGAAACTGTTGCAACCGTGATGCCAATGAAGATACAAGTTTCTAACACAAAAATAAATTTAAAAGTATGTTAATAAGTATTTATATATTTTCGTGTTGTGAATGTTCACTTTGCCGACTGGGACTTTAATTCATGCTTAAGAATGTGTCTTCTCTATAATATGTGCTTATTAGCATTTATTGATATGAGTTTTTGGTCTTTGTGGGGGAATAATGAAAAGAATCATAGAAATTAGAAATCATTTACTTTAATAACAACATGCTGATACCGCTTCTCTTTTTTACAGGACGACAGTCCTCGTAGTAGTACAATATCCCTTGAGCCAGCTCCTGTAACTGTTCATATTGACCATCTTGTGGTAGAGAGAAATGATGATGGTTCTTTTCATATCAGAGGTATATATGAAAAACATTGTTATTGAGCACCTACTGAGATTTAAAGTTATTGATATGCTGATTTGTTTACTTGTACTTCCTGTTTATAGATATGTAATATGTGGTAGTAGATGATTGGGGGACAATTTCACTACCTTAGAATAGAATATCATCTATGTATGGACCTTTTACCTCAAAAATGACTCATCTACAGTGGCTTTAATACCTGTTCTACTAATGTATTTTGAATGAAAGTGACACAGGTTTTTATGGTCTTACATGGCTCTTAAGCTTACTTGGGCTTCTTGATCTCTTTCTTAGCTTTATCTCCCACTATTCTTTTATATATAACTCAACCAACTTGGTGTACTTCCTGTAACAGAATTTTTTGTGCACTTTTCCATCTCCATGTTCTTATTTGCCTTCTTATTTCTCATTAGAATTGTATGTTTCCTTTCAAGTTTGTCTCAAGCTCCTCCTTTTCAATCAATTGTTCTTTATAACCTGGTGTAACTTCTTACAATTCTTGGGTACTTACTTATTCTCTATACATTGATTACTTATAATGTATTGCTATGTATTTAGTTTTACTTTTATCTCAATGTAAGAATTAGTGTCTCCATTGTAACAAGATTGTTAAGGTCTCTAGTGTAAGGGCTATATCTTACAAGGTGATGTAGAGTAGAGGAAAGAGCTTGGTTTGGTTGACTTAGGTATTCCGGTCTCACTTTATTAGTAGTTTCTTGAGAGTGAAATATGAGGAGCTGTTATATGCATCTATTTCATCTATCAGACCTCATGAAATGACATATGTTAAAAGAAGAATAAAGTCATACAGTAAGAAAAGTAAGTGCCATCAGAGGATCAGAAATCCTTGGGACACGTGGGTGGCTCAGTTGGGTAAGCATCTGACTTTGGTTCAGGTCATGATCTTATGGTTCGTGAGTTCAAGCCCCATGTCAGGCTCTGTGCTGACAGCTCAGGGCCTGGAACCTGCTTTAGATTCTGTGTCTCCCTCTCTATCTGCTCCTCCCTCACTCACACTCTGCCTCTGTCTCTCAAAAATAAATAACTGTTAAAAATTTAAAAAAAAAAAATCCTTGTAAGTGCACAAAATCAGAGTACTTTGCCAAAGAGGCAAAACCAGAAAAATCTGGAGCCATAATCCCATCTAAAAGAGGACTGTTGCTAAGGTAGGATCAGTTCATGGGCAACTCTTAACTAACAAGTCTACCTCTTCTGGAATTTGGGAACCAGAGCAAAGACATCAGGTCAATAAAGAAAAAAAAGTCAGTTTCTTTTCTGAAATAGCTCACATGGAGCAAATAGCTTAGGTGTAAGAAGATAAGTTTGCTTTACGTCTCTTTCCCCCCAAATACTTTAGATCCCAAAACAGGCAGGTCTGTCTTGTAGATAAAGCAGAATAGAATGCATCCTTTTTGTGGGCAACACTTAGACCAAAGAAAGGAGAGACTGAATCTCACACAGAGTTCCTTTTTCTAAACTCATCACTCAAATGGTGTCAAGAGAGTATACGAGACTTTTCTCCTCAAAAAGCATCCCAACAGAATGCTGAAATTAGAATAGATCCCCTGAGGCAATAGGTGAACAATCTAGATACTTCTTTTTGAGACCATTTCCTGCGCTTCTACCAAATAGCACACTTCAGTGGGGTTTGCATATAGACTAAAACATGGAGGGTAAATTCTACAGCTGCCAGGCCCCAGGAAGGGAATGATTTTATACCCAGTTGATGAACTTGGTATCTCTCCCTTCCCTCCACCCCATCACTGGATGTCAGGTATGGCACATAGAAACAACATCCATAGTCCATAGAAAATGGGATAAGCAAACACCCAAGAATTCTCAAACATTTGATTGATTGTAAATAGGCAGTAGTCATGATTGTAAGCAAGAAATATTCTCTAGCTAATTGAGTAGAGAAGGAGTTTAACAAAGATTATTGGAATGGAATAGAATTAAGAGACCAGAAATAAACTCTTACATTTATGATGAACTAAGTTTTGACAATGGTGCCAAGACCATTCAATGTGGGTAAGACTAGCCTTTTCTACAAATGGTGCTGAAACATACCACAAGAAGGAGCCTAGACCTCTTCCCTGTATCATCCACAAAAATGTACTCTTCATGGGTCAGAGTTTAAAGTAAGAGGTAAAACTATGTTGAAACTCTTTAAAAGAAAATATAGGAATGAATCTTAATGACCCTGGGTAAAGAAGCCTTCTCAGATACCACACCAAAAGTGTAAATGACAAAAGAAAAATGTAGATGAATTGGCCTTCATGAAAATTTAAAACTTTTATGCCTCAAATGATACTGTCAGCAAAGTAAAAAGACAGCTCACAGGATGGAAGAAATATTCATAAGTCATTTATTTGGTAAGGGGCTGGTATCCAGGCTATATAAAGAACTCAAAACTAAAAAAGATACATAACCCAATTTAAAAATAGGCAAAGATTTGAACAGATACTTCTCTGATGAAGATACAAAAATGGCCAATGAGCACATGAAAATATGCTTGACGTCATTAGCCATTATGGAAATGTAAATCAAAACCACAATGAGATAACACTTCAGACTTACTAAGGTGACTAATCAAAAAGACAGATGATAACAAGTGGTGGGAGGATGTGCAGAAATTGGAACCCTCCTACATAGCTGGGCTTGTAAAATGGTGTGGGTGCTTGAGAAACAATTTGGCAGTAACTCTGAAAGTTAAACAGAATTACTTATGACCCAGAAGTTCCACTCAAGAGAAGTAAAAACAGAGGTCCACTCAAAAACTTGTACACAAATGTTGATGTTGACAAGAACAATATTCATAATAGCCCAGAAGTGGAAACAACCCAAATGTCATCATGGTATGAGTGGACAAGGAAACTGTGATATATTCATACAATGGATTATTATTCAGCAATAAAAAGAATGAAGCACTAATACATGTTACAGCAGGGAAGCTTTGAAAATGTTATGTTAAATGAAAGAGGCCAGTTATGAAAGACCACATACTGTATGATTTCATTTACATGAAATTTCCAGGAAAGGCAGATCTGTAAAGACAAAGTAAATTAGCGGGTACCTAGGGCTGGAGGCAGGATTGGAAGGAAATGGGGAGAGACTGCTAATAGGTACAGTGGAATTTCAGGGTGATGAAAATGTTCTAAAAGTGATTGTGGTGATGGTTGTACCATTGGAGAGCATACTAAAAACCTATGGACCACGCACTTTATTAATTTTTTTTTTAAATTTTGTAATGTTTACCTTTGAGAGAGAGAGAGAGACAGAGTGCAAGAGGGGAGGGGCAGAGAGAGAGCAAGACACAGAATCCAAAGCAGGCTCCAGGCTCCAAGCTATCAGCACAGAGCCCAACATGGGGCTCGAACCCATGAACCACGAGATCATGACCTGAGCTGAAGTCAGATGTTTAACCAACTCAGCCACCCAGGCTCCCCTGGACCACACACTTTAAATGGGTAAATGGGACATGTGAATCATTTAACAAAGCTCTTAAATATATATGTTTTAGAATCATGGGAGATCTGGGGAACCAGGCTCAAGATTTACCTGTCAGATCCATACCCCCAAACCACACTACATTGTAATCTAGTGTGATGGGACACACTACTGCCTGACATTGGACACTTGATTTTTCATTTTGCACTACTGTCATTATTGGTCTGTGTATTCAGCCTTACGGCAACTGCTGCAGTCAGCCCTGTTTGAACTTTTATTCTTAGGTACTTGACCTTGCCCCTACTGTCACCGCTGTTGCCCCCAGAAAGAGAAAGTTCTCTCCCTTCCCTTCTTTAGTATCTGAGGGAAATCTAAGGTGAGTACAATTTGAGGCAACATCTGTGTCACACTCATGGAAAGGAATCAGGGAGTTTCAGTAGTCTTTTCCAACATTTATTGAAGGAAGCAAATTTTACTCCCCCAATGAAATTCTTCACATTAAGAAAGGAATTCTGATGTTGGATGGGTGAAATAAATGACAAAATGCCTATTTCAAAAACCAATTAAGAGGCAAGAAATAAATGAATAATACAGTTAATGCCAAAGAAAAGTAGAGACTTTTATAAACACGTGATAGGATTTTGAACTCCTAGAATAAGAACAAGCTCTTATGAAAAATAATCGGTTAAAAATCTTTGAAAATTAAAAGTCTTATCTTTGAAATAAAAACAATAGCCTCCCTAAAACCACCAGCTTTAAGAGACAACCAGAATTGGACCTTTTCCTACCATCTATAACACTAGCACTTCCAAATCTGCTTGAATTATTCTGGTTAATTCCTAAGTTGTATTTCTTCTTCTGCCTTTGTTTGCCTAATTTAATTTGTATCAAATAACTTCTCAACTAAAGACCCTCCACTGGCTTCCTTTTGCAATCCAATTAAAATTACTGAGGTCCTTCCAGTGGCTTTCGAAATCCAACATGATCTTGTTCTTAGTTTTTCTCCATTGTTATCCCTTGCTGTTCTCCCCCTCTGCACCATTCATTCCTGTTAGTCTAACTCCTGTCTCAGGGCGTTTGTACTTGGCAGTACTTTTGCCTGGAATTCTCTTACCTCAGATATCCCCATGCCTCAGTTCATTACTTTTCGCAGGTCTCTGGTCACATCCCCCCTTTTAGAGATTTCTGTCCATCCATCCTTCTCCCATTCCTGTCACTCCTTTTCTCCCTAGCCCTACTTACTGGTCTCAGTGAACATTTAGAACCTTTTGATATACTATATTCTTTCTTATTTGTTGAGTAGCATGTAAGTTACATGAGTGCAGGAATTCATTTGATACATTGCTATCCCTATCTCCTAAAATACTGTCTTGCCTAGTAGATATTCAAAAAACATACTTTTGTGATGTCTGGGTGAATAAAGACAGCTTAAAAACACTGGACACAGCTAAAGTTGAATATGTCTATGACAACAATGTGCGGTATAACTTCCTGCTTATGGAAATGTTCTATAATCTATAATGAAGTGGCTATTGAGCACTTGAAATGTGGCTAGTGCAATTAAGGAAGTGAATTTTAATTTTATTTAATATTTAATCAATTTAAATTCGAATAGTCATGTGTTGCTAAATGGCTGCTATTTTATATAGCACAGATAGCAAAGACTGAACAAAGGGTATTCTAAAAAAGGGAGAGGGGAGGAAAAACAAGTTTAAAAAGTATGGTAAAATCATTGAGATAACTATTAAGAAAGACACACAATAGGGAAAGAGTGAAAGAAAAATAGAGCGGCAAAGGAGTTGCAAGGAGCTGTAGCTCTAGCAAAGCACAGTTCATTGTGCAGGGGGTATCTGGGCCATGGGAATAGGGAAAGAAGTCTAGGGGAAAGAAGTATTTAAAGATGTTGAGGTATATTCATAGGGTGGGAGGGCATCGGGTAGGAGAAACACATTTCTTTTGACCAGTGGTGTTCAGGTGGCCACACATACACGAAGGAGAGCATGTATCTAAAGAGAGTTACAGAAAGAACAGGAAAAAAGGAATTAGGAAACATAATTTAAAAAATAATGAAATGTTTCAAATTTGAAGGAAGAAACAAGCCTTCAAGTTGATAGAGCCAACTAAATGCCGAGCAAAGTGAGTGAAAGACAAATCTTACCTAGACATATTGGTGACATTTTGTAATACGGAAGACAGAGAAAAGTCTTAAACTCTTTTAGAGAGAAAAGCAAAAGGATGAAAATCAGTTTTATTTGCATCATACTCTCCATTGGCAACATTGGATGCTAAAAGATAGTTAAGTAGTATCTTCAAAATTCTGTGGTACAATAATTTGAACCTTAACTTTTAATTTTTTTTACTGTTTATTTATTTTTGAGAGTGGAGGGGGAGAGAGAGAGAGAGAGAGAGAGAGAGAGAGAGAGAGAGAGAGAATGAGAGAATGAGAGAATGAGAATGGGCAGGCGAGGGGCAGAAAGAGAGGGAGACACAGAATTGGAAGCAGGCTCTAGGCCCTGACCTGTCAGGACAGCCCAGCGCGGGGCTTGAACTCACGAATTGCGAAATCATGACCTGAGCCGAGGTCAGACACTCAACCTACTGAGCCACCTAGGTGCCCCAAACCTTAACTTTTATTTTAAAGGCAAAAATAAGGGGGTGCCTGGCTGACTCAGTTGGAGGAGCATGTAACCCTTGATCTCGGGTTGTAAGTTCAAACCCCATGTTGGATGTAGAGATTACTTAAATAAATATTTAAATATAAAAATTTTAAAAAGTAAAGGCAAAAATAAGAACAGTTTTTTTTAATAGAAAGAATTAATTAAAATGAAAAATTAGTAAGGAACAGTAATAAGAAACTAGTAAAACTTGGTGTTAAACCTAAATTTTTGTTCATTTCTATAAGGAAAATTGTTTTTAATGTGTAACTAAAATTCTATATGACGTTTGTATGAGAGGTTGCACTGGGGGGAAAAGGAAGGGAAATAGGTTAATAAAATTGTGCTCAAGTTTTTGTCTTGTTTTTGTTTTTTTTGTCCTTTTAAGAGGGCAGTTACACTAGACTTTGATAGAACAATGTGTGTTTAAATAATATGTGCTAATATTGTATATATAACCTTAGATTACTAAAGATAATAATCTTTAAACCATTAGGACTGAGGAGAAACTTGGATGACAATATCCAATTAATCTAACAAAAGGTAAAAAATTAAAAATGGAATAAAAAGGAAGCATGATAAATAGAAAACATTAAATTAGAATATAACAGTTAAGTCATTGTGGTAAATATGAATGGTTTAAATTCCCTTGTTAAAAGGCAGAGGCACTAAGATAGTGTTAGGGGAAAAATTAAGGTATGTGCGGCAGGACATATTCCTTCAAATTTCAAAAATATTCCTTCAAAATAAAATGACACAGAGACACTGAAAATATGTGATGGAACAAAAATATATACCAGACAAAAGCTAACAAAAAGGAAATGAGAGATAACATTAAATTTAAAACTAACAGTGGGAAATGGGACAGTTTTTTAAAAGAGTTTTAGAGCATTTTTAGGTTTACAGCAAAATTGAGCAGAGGCACAGAAATTTCCCATATACCCACTGCTACCACATGTGCATAACCTCATAGCCTCTCCTGTCATAAACATCTTCCACCTGAGTGATACTTTTGTTACAGTTGATGAACCCACATTGACACATCATTATCACTCAAAGCCCATAGTTTACATTAGAGTTATTCTTGGTGTCATACATTCTGTAAGTTTGGGCAAACATATAATGACATATATCCATCAGTTTAGTAATAATTTACAGAGCAGTTTTGCTGCCCTAAAAATCCTCTGTACTCTGTTTATCCTCCCTCCCCACTGCAGCCCCAATCTTATTACTGTCTCCATAGTTTTACCTTTTCCAGAATGTCATGTAGTTGGAATCATATAGTATGTAGTCTTACTAGATTGGTCTTTCTCATTTAGTAATATACATTAAAGATTCCTCTCTGTTTGTCCCCCCCCCCCCAAGGTTTAATAGCTGATTTCTTTTTAGAGCTGAATAATATTACATTGTATGTACCACAGTTTATTTATCCATTCACCTACTGAGGGACATTGTGGTTTCTTCCACTTTTTGGTAGTTATAAATAAAAAACTATCACAAAACATCCATGCGCAGGCTTTTGTGTGGACATAATTTTTCAGCTCCTTTGAGTAAATACCAAGGAACATGATTGCTGGGTCTTACGGTAAATATATGGTTTATTTTGTAAGAAAGTGGTTGTACCATTTCTCACCAGCAGTGAATGAGAGTTCCTGCTGCTCCACATCCTTCCTTGCATTTATTGTCTGTTCTGGATTTTGACCATTCTAAATCACTGTTTAGTCATAAGTTGTTTTAATTTGCATTTCCCTGATGACATATGATGCAGAGTATGTTTTCATATGCCATTTGCCATCTGTTTATCTTCTTTGGTGAAGTGCCTGTTAAATTTTTTGACCCCAAAGAAAGATTTCATTGATAAAAGACCTCCCAAAACACGAGTCAGTCATAAACTTTTATCTATCTAACAACATATATATCCATATGTATATATATGGATTCAAAAAACAGGAATATTTAAATACCCATGAAACTTCTATTTATTGAATCTCAAAGAAATAGCACCTGATTCCAAACCTTACAGTTCATGCAGACTGTTTCTCTCATTTCAGTGAAATAAGGTTTGTCATTAACACAAAGGTATAGCAGAAAATAAAATATTTATGCTTGATAAATTTTAAAACATCCTTAAAGTAATTCTTGGGGAATTATTGGCAATGAAGTGAGATTAGATTATTTTTAATGCTTCCCCACTCTAAAATGCTATCATTCAAGATTGATTCCTGGCATTTCTCACATTCCCTAAATGCAGAACCTAACTTACCAAATAAGTACTCTTTGCTAAAGAAGACAAAAGCAATATTGTTTTTAAATGAGAGGTTTGTAATATCTGAAAAAATCCACTTGCATACACATATTAGAGAAATAGAATTAAACATTAAAATGAGTAAAAAACTAATTTAAAAATCCAGGGGCTTTATGGCTCCTGATCTCAGGGTTGTGAGTTCAAGCACCATGTTGGGTGTAGAATTGGCTTAAAAAAATAAAAAAATTTAAACATAAAAAAAAAACCAAGGTGCTTGGAAATTTCTCCTCCTTGAGTGTTCTCCCCAACATTTCTTATCTGTATTTTACAGTTAGGTACGTATATATTTTACCAATTGTGAACTGTATTTTATTAATTTTTTAGATTTTTATTTTGAGAGAGAGAGGGAGCATGAGTGGGGGAGGGGCAGAGAGAGGCATGAGAGAATCCCTTTCAGGGAGGCCTTTGCAACATTTGGAATCATGAGATCCTGTCCTGAGCCAAAATCAAGGGTCCGATGCTCATGGGACTAAGTAACCCAGGCACCCTGTGAGCTGTATTTTAATGCAGTAGCTAAAGGCCAAAGTAAATCACCAGTCAGGCAAAGGTATATGCATGAAGATTGGTTCAATATGGAAATTCTGTTTGCATTTGTCTTTAAAGTTGTGTGAATTTCAAAAAAAAAAAAATCACGTCTTAGTTACTAGTCTACCCTAATGAAAGCAAGGTAATAACTATTTTTATTTTGTCATTAAGGCATATCTCACATATTATGCACTTAATTTCTTACATCTGGGAAAACTAGAAGCTGATCCTTATTAAATGTACTACATTTTAAGAATATATTTTTTCTTGTCTTTAAAATGATATTTAATTGGGTCTTTTCAGCAGAGCACTTTAGGTAGTGAGGGCATATTAGAGGAAAAGGCATATGCTAGATTTTTAAAAATATCTAAACTCAGAAGCATCAAATTTAAGGCATCAAAGTATCAAAACAGTCTCCCATCTGGAGCAATGGCTATTGTGGCATTGATTCTCAACTCAAACGATTGTGATGGAGGGACTACCTCCCAATATATTATATCAGAACGTAATGGGGAAGGGGCAATGTATATTTAAAGGTCTGTAATAAGCAGCTCTTCCATACACACTCCTAGAATCATTGCTGTAATGGTTCCTAACTGGGAATGTGGGAAGAATTTTTTTAATAATGAAACCTAGTGGTTGGTGTAAAGCCTAAACTCTGAAGAGTCTGTATGACCAGAGAAGAAAAATGAATAGAAATTTCTTATTGGAATAAACAAATAACTAGTAAAGTCTATATTTAAAGTCAGAAATTTATCAATACCTTCTGTAGTACTGATAACAATTAATATTTGTATAATGCTTGCCAATTTATAAAGTTATTTTACATTAAATATCAACTAATTCTTACCAGAACCCTTTGAGATAATTAAGGCAAGTATTCTTATCACCTCCATTTTGCAAATGAAGAAATGTAAGTTTAGACACATCGAGTGGCTTCTTCAAGTTGAAAGAGCCTGTGCTAAGGGAAAAAGTATGTTACTGTAAGAAGCTGCCCATTTCATCCATGAGAGGCATGGATTTTTTTCATCATAATTTGTCCAAAAAACTTGAAAGAAGCTCTTTAAAGTATATGAAAGGAAATAGATCTTTCTACTCTAACAGATTCCAATCACCTCTATCATTCACAGGTTCTCTCTTCCCATTCCCTCTCATCTTTTTACCTTCTTCCTCCTACCCCTTCCCTCCCATTCTCTTCCTTTTTATTTCTTCCTTTTCACTTCCTACCTCCTCCTCCTTACTTACCTCTCCCTCTTTATCTCCCCTTACCCTGTACATGGCTCTTCCTCTCCTCCCATCCTCCCCACTCTTCCATTCTCCATCTTTCTTCTCCCTCCTTCTCTGCCTCATTCCTTCTTTCCCTCTCCCCATATGTCTTTCTCTTCCCTTCTGTCTCCTCCTTCCCTTTTTTCTCCTCATCTCCAATGTCCTCATTCTCCAATCTCCCAATGATTGAAATAAATGGATTTCAGAATTGTTTAGTCAGTGTTTTTTCATTATTCTTAGGATCCCATGAGAAGTGAGATATAATAAACTAAATAGAGGAAGTCCTGGGTCCTCTATTATCCTAACTACAGTCAGTGTAACTCAGCTCTTATTTTTAGTCTATATTAGCATTCTGTGACAAGTTTCATTTAAAAGAAGTTTTGCTCCTTTTAAAGTCTGAAAATGAAAGTATAAGTTGCTAATCAAGTAGAGGTGTTATTAGAGAGTATAGAACTTGGCTTTCCTGTGGCATAGTATTTTCTTACAGTTTCTGTAAGTTTCTCTTACAGTCAGTACCAAGCTGAGTGGTATGCAAGTCTGAACCAACACAACAGTTTTTGTAGTTTTTTTCTAGTTATATTACTAAAAACATAACTGATGCAAGCCATTATTATAAAAAGTAGTTTCTGATTTGGGACCACTATAATAAAATGAAGCATAGAACGGACCAAAACTCAACTTGATGTCATTTAACCATGTAAATAGAACTATTCCATTTATATATAGAGAGAGAGTAGGGGTAAAATTGATGGAATCATCATGGAGAATAATTTGGCAATTATTTCTTCTTGGAATCTTTTTAAGGGGAAAAATTATATTGAGCAGATATTACTCCTTAGTCCACTCAATACAATTTGATTTGGCAAACTGCCGTTCTCTCATTTCATGTTATTTTGGTGGACCTGACAATCATGTGACCCTATCACAAAAGTGGGAATAGGTTCCAGCTTGACCAATCAAAAGACTACCACCTTTGGATAGGGGGGCTGGGTGGCTCAGTCAGTTAAGAGTCTTTGACTCAGGTCCTGATCCCATGATCTTGAAATCCAGCTCTGTGTTGGGCATGGAGCCTGCTTGAGGCTCTCTCCTTCTCCCTCTTCCCCTCCCCCACTTACGCTTGTGCATGTGTGCACACACTCTCACTCAAAAAAAAAAAAAAAAAAAAAAGACCAGCCTTTGGGACACAGTGAGTGGTACATGAGTTGACTATGATCCAAGTATTGAGGTTTTGTGAATTGATAAGGACACTAAGAGAGAAAGGGTCACAGGCTGTAAAACTTGTTTGGGGTCATTAGAGACCACCTTTGCCATCATATGACTGGTTCAACACAAAGGAAAAGAAAAATGGACTTTAGAAATATAAAATCAGGTTCCTAAAATGACACTCCTGAAGACATCATATGAACCCAATATCCACTATCAGTGATGGACTGAAGCACCATCATTTGGACTCCCTGTTAGAGTCAAATACATTTCTTATTATACATTATACATTATTATACATTTTTTATTACAAAATATTTTATTATTTTTTTATTGAAGTATGGTTGACTCACAATGTTATATAAGTTTTAGGTACATTTTCTTTTTTAAAAGCAAGTTTTGATTTGGGCTTCAGTTCACATGCAACCTAAAGTGCTCTGACTATATATGATCCAAAAAGGAAGAAAAAATGTTGACGTAGATACTTCCTGCCTAATTTTTTTATTAAAAATTAATTTTTAATAAAAACATTTTTGAGATATAATTTACATACCATACCATTCACCCAATTTAAGTATACAATTCAGTCATATTTAATATGTTCACAAATGGTGCAGTCTCTCCCCATTCCTCCTCCACCCCTAGACAACCACTGATTTACTTTTTGTCTCTGTAGATTTACCTATCTATTCTGGACATTTCATATAAGTGAAATCATGTAGTATTATGGCCTTTTATTACTAACTTCTTTCGCTAGATATTTTCAAAGTTCATTAATGTCATTCCATATATTAGTACTTCATCCCTTTGTAAGGCCAAATAATATAATATTTATTATATGGATTTACTAAATATTGTTTATCCATCCATTGCATGATGGACATTTGGATTGTTTCTACTTTTGGGCTATTATGAATTATACTGCTATAAACATGTATGTATAAGTTTTTCTTCTGGGTATACATTTTAAGTATAGAATTATTGGGACATGTAACTGTTTTTAACCATTTGAGGAACTGCCAGACTGTTCTCCATAGTGGTTGCACCATTCTACATATTTACCAGTAGCAGCGTATAAGAGTTCCAACTTCACTTGTTTGCCAATACTCAATAATACCTGACTTTTTTATTATAGGCATCTTAGTGAGTATGAAGTGGTTTACCGTTGTAGTTTTGGGTTTGTTTGTTTATTCATCATGATAAGTGTACTCTTTAATCCCCATCACCTATTTCACCTATTACATCTCCTTCCCGCTCCCCTCCCCCCAACCATCCTCTGGTAACCATCAGTTTGTTCCCTATAGTTAGGAGTCTTTTTCTTGGTTTGTCTCTCTCTCTTTTTTCTTTGCTCATTTGTTTTTGTAAATTCCACATGTGGGTGAGATCATATGATATTTGTCTTTCTCTGACTTATTTTGCTTAGCAATTACGTTCTCTTCCTCGTCCGTGTTGTTGCAAATGGCAAGATTTTATTCTTTTTGATGGCTCATAATATTCCATGTATGTATACATCTTACTTTATTCACTCATCTATCCATGACACATGGGCTGCTTCCATAGTTTGGCTATTGTAAATGATGCCGCAATAAATGTAGGGGTGTATGTATCCCTTCAGATTAGTGTTTTTGTATTTGGGGGGGGGGGTAAATACCCAGTAGTGCAATTACTAGGTCATAGGGTAGTCCTATTTTTAACTTTCTGAGGAATTTCCATACTGTTTTTTACAGTGGTTGCACTGGTTTGCATCTCCACCAATAGTGTGTAAGGGTTACTTTTTCTCCACATCCTTGCCAACACTGGTTGTTTCTTCTTTGTTTGATTTTAGCCATTCTGACAGGTGTGAGATGATGTCTCATTGTAGTTTTGATTTGCATTTCCCAGATATTAATGAATGAATGATGTTGGGCATCTTTTCATGTGTCTTTTGAACAGGCCATCTGGATGTTTTCTTTGGAGAAATGTCTGGATTTTTATGGATTTTTTAATTGGATTTTTTTTTAATTTTTAATTGGGTTATTTGTGTTTTGGGGGGTGGGTAATCAGTTGTATCAGTTCTTTATAGATTTTGGATACTAACCCTTTATCAGATATGTCATTTGCAAATAACTTCTCCCATTCAATAGGTTGCCTTTTAGTTTTGTTGATTATTTCCTTTGCTGTACAGAAACTTTATATTTTGATATAGTCCCAATAGTTTATTTTTACTTTTATTTACCTTGCCTAAGGAGACCTATCTAGAAAATTGTTGCTACAGCTGATGTCAAAGAGATTACTGAAAGCTTAGAATTTTCTGAGCATAAGTTTTGCATATTTTTTGTTAACTTTATTTTTAAGTATTTTATTTTTTTGGTGACATTTTAAATAGAATTGTTTTCTTCATTTTAGTTGTGATTGTTCATTACAAGTGTATAGAATAACAGCTGATTTTTGTATACTGACCTTATATCCTGCAACATTGCTGAGATCATTCATTAGTTCTAAGTGTTTTAGTGGATTCTTTAGGGTTTTTTTCTATATACAAGATCATGTCATCTGTGAATAGAGATAGTTTGTTCCCTTTCCTTCCTTCCTTCCTTTCTTTCTTTCTTTCTTTCTTTCTTTCTTTCTTTCTTTCTTTCTTTCTTTCTTTTTTTCTTTCTCTTTCTTTCCTCAACCTTGCTGAGATTATTCATTAGTTCTAAAAGTGTTTTAGTGGATTCTTCAGGGTTTTTTTTCTATATATAAGATCATGTCATCTGTGAATAGAGATAGTTTGTTCCCCTTCCTTCCTTCCTTCCTTTTTCTTTCTTTCTTTTCTTTCTTTCTTTCTTTCTTTCTTTCTTTCTGTCTGTCTTTTTCTTTTCTCTTTTCTTTTCTTTTCTTTTCTTTTCTTTTCTTTTCTTTTCTTTTCTTTTCTTTTCTTTTCTTTCTCTCCCCCCCCCCCCAAAGGAGAGTGCATGTGTGCACACAAACAGGGGAGGGGGCAAGGGAGATTGGGAATCTTAGAATGGCTCCATGCCCAGCTCAATCTCACAACTGTGAGATTATGACGTGAGCTGAAATCAAGACTCAGACACTTAACTGACTGAGCCACACAGGTGCCCTATTTTTTTCCTTTCTAATCTGGATTCCTTTTACTTTTTTGTTTGTTTGTTTGTTTGTTTGCCTCATTGCATTGGCTAGAACCTCTAGGATAATGTTGAGTGAAAGTGGTGAGAACAAATATCCTGTCTTATTCCTGATCTTAGGGGGAAAATGTCTGGTCTCTTACCATTAAGTATGATATTAACTCAATAGATGCCCTTTATCAAATTGAGGAAGTTTCCTTTTGTTCCTAGTCTGCAGAGTATTTTTATCATGGAAGTGTTGATTTTTTCAGACGTTTTCTCCATCTATTGAGATGATCATGTGGCTTTTGTTGTATTGATGTAGTGTATTACATTAATTGATTTTCGGATATTAAATTAACCTTACATTCCTGGGATAAATCGCACTTGGTCATGGTGTATAATTATTTATACATACTATGAGGTTCAGTTTACTAATGTTTTGTTTAAGATTTTTATTTTCATATTTATATAAGCATATTCATTTTAGTTTTCATGTGGTTTCTTTGTCTGGCTTTATATAATGAATTGAGAAATGCTCCTCAATTTTTGAAAGAGTTTGTAAAGATTTGTAGTTAAATCTTTCCATGTTTGATATAATTCACCATTGAAGCCATATGGGCCTGGGCTTTTTATTTGTGGGTAGGTTTTTTGATTCTTGATCAGACTCTTTACCTGCTATATGTGTATTTGCATTGTCTATTTCTTCTTTAAGTCTATTTTAGTATTTTGGGTTTTGGGGAATTATTCTGTTTCATGTAGGTTAATCTAATTTATTGGTGTATAGTTGTTCATAGTATTCCTTTTAATTTTTATTTATGTAAGGTTGATAGTAATGTCACCTTCTTAATTTTGGATTCTAGTAATTTCTTTCTTTCTTTTTTTTTTTTTTTTTTTTTTTTTTTTTTTGTCAGTGTAACTAGACTTTTGTCGATTTTGTTCACCTTTTCAGTGAACGAGCTTTTGGCTTTATTGACTTAACTTGTGTTTCTATTTAATAATAATGTTTTCATACTAATAGAGATGTATTTCCTAAAACTAGTTTTTCACAATAGAACTTAATATATATCACATATTTTGCAATGTTACCTGAGCATTTTATTTGTCCGATCAGATTCTCAGATGCTTAACACTGGAAATGATTTGAAAAGCAAAGTCAAAAGTGACTCAGTCCTGCTTACCAGTGAAGAGTATGATGTGAAGGAACAGCACAGCATCACTCAAGCCACTCAGACAAGTCCAGAGGTTCCTTGGCCTTCTCAGTTGGTTAACTTTCCTGGGTGCTCCTTTGATTTTACTAGGGAACAGGTAATAGGAAAACTAATTTATTCTCATTCAATTTGGGCAATTAAAACAAATACTAGATACTAAAAAGTCAAAACATTATTCATTTATTCATTTAAATAATGTTTATTGAGTGCTTATTATGTGCCCAGGCACTGTGTTAGATGCCATGGATATAGTGTTGAGCAAGATTGGAACATTCCCAGCCTTCACAAAGGTTGTAGTCTAATGAGAAGGTAGAGGAGTAAATGTGGGAGAGTACCAGTTCCTGGAATCTAGAAAAGAATCCTGGAGGATAGGTTCTTTTTGATGTCTTAATTTTAAGTTTGTGAAAGTATTATAATATTTCAGAACATTGGAAAAATATTTTTAAACAACTTTAATGCATTCTAACTGTCTGCAGTGCTATCAATATATATTTTAAAAATTTTCCTCTCAGACTCTTTTCCATAATTTTTAAAAATAATTATTATTCTAATGTATATACTATATATATTTTTTACTTAACATGGTTTAACAAATATTTTTCCATATTGCTACATATGCTTCATATTTATTTTAATGGCAGAGTAATATGGATGTGAATGTACTATCACTTTTTTTTAAGTTTATTTATTTATTTTGAGAGAGACAGAAAAAGTGCAAGCAGGGGAGGGGCAGAGAGAGAGAGAGAATCTCAAGCAGGCTCTGTGCACAGAGCCTGACATGGGCTGGCTCGAACTCATGAAACTGTGAGATCATGACCTGAGCCAAAGTCAGGAGTTGGATGCTCAACCAACTGAGCCACCCAGGTACCCCGTGCTATCACTTCTAATTCTTCCTCTTAATATTTGTTAACATTTGAGTTGCTTCTTATTTTTGTTATTATAAATAAAATATCCAGCAGAATTTTAATTCTCTATGCTAGAACCAAAGAATGAGTTCACTAGAATTTTTTGGATGTCACCTTTGAGCTAGCAATAGAAAATTGAACAATATATCATCCCCATCAAGAAACTTGAAGTCTAGTGGGAAAGATAGAAGTGTGTAATTGATGGTCACAACATACTGCAATGCAAGTGCAATGCTGGAGATTGGAGAAATATAGGGAATACCCAACTTGGTTCAAGGCAGGAATTCTTAAGCTGGACCCAAAGAAGTCTTGAGAACTTTTTGAAATTAAACATGTATATATTAATGTATCTGTGTATATGTGTTTTGGAGGAGAGAAAGGTCTTAGTGAGTTTTATCATTAAATCTTCATAGTTAGGAGTTAGGGAATAGTTCGAAGAGGAAAAAGTACTTCAACTGAGTCTTAATGTGGGAGGGGAGACCTATTGGCCATCTGGATGAAATGTTTAATGAGATATTCAGAATATGGGCCTGTGGCTCAAGACAAAGTTTCGTGCTAGATCAAGTTATGTGATAGACCCATAGGAATAGATGAGATCATCTAAGAGAGTGAGTGACTCAAGTTATAAGATGACCAATTACAGAATCTAACAGAGTAGTAACATTTAAGGGTTCTTAAACAGCAGAGGAAAAGAAGAAAAGCCTGTGGGTGAACAGAGATAAACATGAAAGAACTGAGGCATAAAAGGTAAAAGAGAGAGGCTTAGGAAGGAAGAGCAAGGTCAGCAGTGTGTAAAACCACAGAGAGGTCGAGGGGATTTGAAATTAAACAAAATCACTATTAGATTTATAAAGTGCTTCATCTTAAGTCCACTCTCACCAGCACTGGGTGTTTTTACTATCCCAAGTGTCACACCTTTAGATACTGTGTAAATAGTCTGTATATTCTGAAAATGATTAAATTCTCTTACTTCCCAAATTTATCATTTCAGCTCATGGAAGAGAATGAATTTCTTAAACAGGAATTGGCCAAAGCTAAAATGGCTCTTGCAGAGGCTCACTTGGAAAAAGATGCTCTTCTTCATCATATAAAGAAGATGACAGTTGAATAACAGGAATGGCAATCAAAAATTAAAATTAATAGCTGTGGAGTAAGGAGGTTGTATTTATAATGTTATGTTACTAATAGCAGAAGACTTTCCTTTTCATGAAATGACAATAAAATGAAGTAGAATGTGATGAAGTGGTGACTGTTCCAAAGCCAGTTTAGAAAGTATTAGGTACGGGCATTACAATCTTTTGGTTGTTTTGTGTTTTGGGGTTTAACCCTCTTTTAAACTGGTATGATATGGGGAAGTCAGCACATGCTGTAAAATAATTACATGCCTAATGGAAAGAAGGTGTCATTTCCTAATTTTGATATCACATTATAGGCACTTTTTAAAAAGAAAATTGGAAAGCTATTGTGTTCCCACAGATTGCTGGTTTTATTTATCACTATTTGTTAATAATTTATTTACAAAGATTCAAATGCTTTTAGGGCTAGTGTAATTAAAAGGAGGCTTACCTTTTAAATGTTGTTAAAATTATGTACTTAAATCTATAATTATTTAATTACTGTGGAAAAGTCCAATCAAGTTAATAAATTATATTGACTGGGTTTGAAAATTCTGGAAAATCATCACCCTGCTGAACTTACAAAGTAATTTGAAAATGTGAAAAACAAATCATTTAAAATGATTAATAAACTGTATAAGTTAAAGCTATAATTTTCAACTAAAAGATCGTACAAATGTAAAAATAAAAAGCACAAACTGTAAAAAAGCAAAGCATTACAGTATATGGCCAACTGATTTAGAAAGCATTACTTGTACATTCCTTAAACAGTTTATGTTAGAAGTAAAAGAGTAATTTAACTATCCCTACATTTGGTAGCATTTGTAACTACAAGAATTTTAATTAATACTATTTATATTATTTCTTTACCTTTATCTTTTCTCTATTTAAGGAGGGGAATGTTTGCAGAGAATTTTCTTTTCATATACATAAAATTTCATACCATTCTTGTAGTAACATATTAGGTAGATGTTTACACATATTGTATTTATAAAGCTAGTTTTGATTAAAGGTCTCTGTGATATAAATATTATCTTCTATAATAAGAATAATGGTACATTTTGAATTCTATTTTCTAGGGATTGTTAAGATTGAAACCAACATGAGAGAGAAAATCATGCATTATAAAAGTTTATGAGTGTTTAAGAAACAGATGTTTTTAAAGATTTAAAATATATTTCTGATAGAATTAAACTAAGTAGGGTCTATTTTAAAATTCACATTCTTAAACATAAATATATCCAAGCTATAACATGAAACAGCTCAGACTACTCTTTCTTTAAGATACTTGAAGATTTTAAATGACATTACAACACTTATGGTGCTTTGCTTGTTTGGCATGACTTCCATAGCCATCCCTATATCGGAATACTTGGAGGAAAATACATGTTTCATTTACGTTAAGTGTTGAAGTGATTTAGATTTCACTGAAAACAATACTGGCCTTTTTTTTCCTTCTGTAACATCCATTTTCATTGACATTATTTAAAAATACAGGCCTGCTGTGGGAGCTGAGGATATAGCAAAGAACAAATTAAATTGTTAATTTTTTACCTCAGAGTATTTTAAAAATCACCTTTAAACCATGTTAATCTAAAACTATATAGTAGTCTTAGACTAAAAGCAAAGGTCTAATTAAAGATTTAAAACATACAGCTTATATCCTTAGAGTACTGTTGATTTGTAGGTATTCAACAAAAGCAGTCTCTTACACAAAAGCAGGACTGATGGGACATTAACTTCTTCAGAGCTGACAGTTTCTCAGGACTGCCTTATTTGCTCCATAGAAGTTTTAAATTTATGGTGTAATTGTTTAGTGTTACAGAAGCTGGATGTTTTCCTTTTTCCTTTTCAGTTTACTTGGCCTTCTCAAGAAGCATATAAACAGTAGAGATGATAATTAATATTGATTTGAGCATTCTTATATGCTTTGTTGGACTTTTTAAATTTATAGTGAGTACTATTTTTATAGAGATTTAAAATTCATAAAGCACTTTGAAAAACATTATCTCATGTAATTCTCACAACAAATCTGGGAGGTAGGTATTACTCACATTTTATAACTTTTACCAAACAAACAAACCCTGTGGCTTAAAAAAGAACAAGTGACTTGACTGAAATCACAATCAATAACTTGCCCTTTTGACTTAAATCCCAATTATATGTTTTTATTTTACCTTTGTCATTAATTCACAGATTTTGCCAGAGGTAGGGAAAGGAGTCATTTACTTACTTTTATCTGTTTTTTTTATAAGATAAATATAATACTTTTAATTGTGCAAGTGTGATGTGTGTATATTTTTCAAACTACTTAGAAGATAGTGGGAGAACCTTTGTGTAAGTTAACCCCAACCTTTTCACAGTGTGAGAAATACAGGAGTAAACCTATGATAAACTTACCAGAATTTTTTAATGACCATAAAGTAGAAAAAAAAGTTGCCATATTTTTTATTTATTTTTACTTTTATGTTGTTTGCACTGAGTCTCTAGCCAGAGATGTTAGTGGTCACGGGCTGAAATGGTAATTGTGTTTTGCCTTTTAATTTTATGTACATCAAAAACATTTTCTTAGTATCTTGTATTTTTTTTCTTATCTCATTTTGTCCTAGAATTTCAAAAGACCACCCTGTGACATTAATTGTGATGAAATGTTATTTTTATTTAAGCCACATAAGAATGGCTAGGTGTGATTGCATGAAAATATATGTAGAAAAATTAACCAGAAACTCCTTTCTGGATTTGTTGTAGTTATTTGGTATTTGTCACAACAAGAGTTATAATAACTTCCACTTTAACAACTTTTTATTAATCTCCACTCTACTCAAGACATTTCCTATTTCAGTGAATGGTACCACCATCACCCTGGTTCCCAAACTGGAAACCCTGAACTACTCTTAGACACTTTCCTCTCCCTACCTGCCCCCCACCGTCAGCTCTTTACCAGGTCCTGTCATCTCTCCTATTTGTTGGCTTCTCTCCACCTCTCATCGCCTCCCTAGCTACCATCAGCACCTTTTGCCTGCTTCACTGCAGTTGCCTCCTGACTGGTCTTCCTACAGCTCCTCTGGGCCCCCCTCTGATTCACTCTACTGCAGGCAAAATTCTCTTTTGAAGTGCAGTTTTAATCAAGGCAACCCCCCCCCCCCATCCCTATTCTTACCCACTTTAATGGCTTTTTCTTGCTCTTAAGATGAAAACAAAAATATTTAAGTTAGAGCCACTATTTAGGGTATAATTCTGAGCATTAAAAGAGTTAATGTCCAAACCATTAAAACGGTGGCTGGCACATAATTGTACATCGTGTTTCAGTTACTTTGTTACTTCGTTGCACTTCAAGTATCTGGAATGAGTGGGAATTAAAGTGCTTCTTCCACCACAGGAGCCCTTGTTTGTGTTCCTTTGTCTTGAAATACCTCTTCCTGTTGCATTGCCTAGTTTAATTCTTATTTGTCTTTCAGATCTCACTTATTCATCACTTCCTCAGGGAAGCATTCCTTAATTCCGGTCACACAGTAAGAACCAATGTTGTCTGTTATCACATGAACACATACCTCTACTTAGCGTTGAACATTTTTGTACTTTTACATATATTTATTTGATTAATGTAGACCCTCTAGACTGTAAACCCCCATGAGGACAGGAACTGTGTTTTTGTTGTCAATGTTCAACTTTGTATTCCTTATGCCTCATACAGTGGCTGGCACATAGTAGGTGCTCAATAAATCTGTTGAAAGAATAAAATGAGTGGATGAGGTATCAAGGGTGTTTTTTAGGTATTAAGTTTTTCCTCTACGTTGGATTGAGGAGAGATGGAACACTGGTAGAAAGTAAATAGTGGTAGTTATTTAAAGGAACAGACACTTTGAGTCCTTAGGGAAAGAAAAAGGTGGGCAATGGAGAAATTTGCGATAGTGTTTTCTTCAGAATTTTTAGTCTCTGAACTTGTAGTTGATTTATCACAAACCATCACAAAACAGAAAATTAGCACATCACTTCATGAAACTGCTAGAGTGCCAGAATGTCATCTGGCTTTGATTGTAACATATGGTGTTGTGGCTGTGAAGATCTGACAGTCCTATCAGCCAAACAAAATGGAAACAAGGCCAAAAGAGTACTGGCTGAAATAGTTTTCGATTTTTGACAAATTGACTAGTACACAGGATCAGTAGTGCCTAATTCCTTAAAGTACAAAAATCTCATTTTGGTACTCACTTGTTCCTAGAGATGGTGAAAAAAGTAAATTTTGAGCTAAGCTTCAGTTTATTTTTAAAAATGTGAAATACTAAAAGCTAGACTTAACACAGGATATAGAAACAAATAATGTTTTTTTTTTTTCAACGTTTATTTATTTTTGGGACAGAGAGAGACAGAGCATGAACGGGGGAGGGGCAGAGAGAGAGGGAGACACAGAATCGGAAACAGGCTCCAGGCTCTGAGCCATCAGCCCGGAGCCTGACGCGGGGCTCGAACTCACAGACCGTGAGATCATGACCTGGCTGAAGTCGGACGCTTAACCGACTGCGCCACCCAGGCGCCCCAACAAATAATGTTTTTAAAACACTCATTTCTTCATTAAATTATACTACTCAATAAGTTTTTTTTTAATTTTTTGCCACCTTTATTTGAGAAATACAAAGGTAAAAGGAAGCAAAAATGTAAGCATGATTGTTTTTACCAAATATTAGATGTCTGATGAATTCTTGTAGAGTGGAGGAAACTCACGTTACTCTTACAGTATTGAAATGCAGCATATATGTTGCTAACACTATTGTGTAGTCTTGCAGGTTTGAGAATTTGAAACTCAGAAAAATTTTAAGAGATATGAAATGAACTTAATGTCTTTTTTTCCTACTTGTGTAATAAAACATATGTGATAATGTTTTGTTCTTAGAAGAAAACATATCACTAAATCAAAAGAAGAGTAAACTGGGTTTTAAAAGATTTGAAACCATTTAGACAAAAAGGCAGTACTTTATTATAAATTAGATTTTATCTTCAATTTGCTTGTGTCATCTATCAAAAGTCAATTCCTTCTTTACAAGTTATACTAAACTGAATGTTAAGTACAGTACTCATTCTTAACTCTTCACTGTTTATATGAAAAAATATTTGCTCAATTAGTGAAGAAATACTTGAGCGTGATGGAGATTAGGAGAGCACAGTGAGGTGATTTAGTCTTTTTCTTGCAGCCATTTGGCAGAATTGTTTTGGCTGATATGACAAAATAATCAAATACTGAATCACAAATGCCATTAAGAATAAATGAGAATAAAAAATAGGTATATGAATGAAAGCTTAAATAAATAGAGATCAGAAGTATCTCTGAAGGATATGAGTGAAATAAATACAGGGGTATGATCAAAGCCTATCATTCCCAATATTTAAAATCATTCCAATTAAAATAGATATATAGTATAATCAGAGCAGGAAATTTTTAAAGTAACCATAGTAAACAAATACGGTGTAAGGAATATGGTGGACAATATTCCAATAATAAAGCACTTGAAAAAGATTTGTGGGAAGGAATTCACTTCAGTTAAAACCCAAAGCAAAAAATTGGTATGGAAATTCTGTTTGTTTTTTTTTTAATGTTTATTTATTTATTTTGATTTGAGAGAGAGAACGCTCAAGTTGGGGAGAGGGCAGAGGGAGAGAGACAGAATCCCACGCAGGCTCCACACTGAGTGATGTAGGGCTTGATCTACAACCCTGGGATCATGGCCTGAGCTGAAATCAAGAATCAGATGCTCAACCGACTGAGCCACCCAGGCGCCCCTGATATGAAAATTCTTAAATGTAATGTGAAAAATTGGCACATGCAGAAATTCAATTCTTCACTAAATGATATGCCCACAACTGTTAAGATTCTAATTTCAACATGGAAAGTGAGGAAATTCACTGCTAGTGGAGACATTTTATTGGTATAGCAATAATATGACATCTTACTTAGCATTTTGTCCAAATTCAAGATATTTGCTTCATAATACTTATTAGCATAATTAGCACAGACAGGTATGATAATCATTTGCTGCTCTTTAAAAAATTTTTAATTTATATCCAAGTTAGTTAGCATATAGTACAATAATGATTTCAGGACTAGAATCCAGTGATTCATCCTCTACATATAATACCCAGTGCTCGTCTCAACAAGTGTCCTCCTCAGTGCCCCTCGCCCAATTAGTCCATTCCCCCACCCAAAGCCCCTCCAGCAATCCTCAGTTTGTTCTGTATATTTAAGAGTCTCTTATGTTTTGTCCCCCTCCCTGATTTTATATATATTTGCTTCCCTTCCCTTATTTATGTTCATCTGTTTTGTATTTTAAATTCCTCATATGAGTGAAGTCGTATATTTGTCTTTCTCTGGCCAATTTTGCTTAGCATAATACATTCTAGTTCCATCCATGTTATTGCAAATGGCAAGATTTCATTCTTTTTGATTGCTGAGTAATACTCCACTGTATGTAGAAACCACATCTTTATCCATCCATCCGTCGATGGACATTTGGGCTCTTTCCATACTTTGGCTATTGTCGATAGCGCTGCTATAAACATTGGGGTGCGTGTGCTCATTTGCTGCTTTCTTTACTCGGATTTATTTTTACTTTCTTCATCCCTTGCAATTGAACGAGATTTTTTTGTGCAAAACAAAAGTTATGAAGGTAAGAGAGTCTGAATAGGCATATGGAATGAGCAAGTTCAGCAACTTTTTCATATCCCATTTCTATAAATTTCCATAATTGAAAGAATTCTTATATCAATAAAAATATGCTCAGGCCAAGAATATCTTTATGAAAAGTGGTAGGTTTTTGCTACATTAGTACAGATATTTGAGAAATACTGTAAATGTATATGAGCCTTTTCTATAATTTTAGTGGGGGTACAGTTAATACTTTGCAATTTTTACATGTATCTTTTAGTCTCCTCCCCCACTTTTTGCCTTCAGAATTCAATTTCTTGTAAATATGTTTTGTTAGGGAGGATTTAGCTTGATTTTGTTTCGATCCACTTTTTGTGTAGCTTCATTAGTATGCCCAGAGACATTTTAGTATGTGACCAAATTTAGAAGTTGAAGCACAAATAATAAAAATAATATACACTGGTGGTTTTATATTCATTTTTTCCCTCCTGTTTGTACAGTCAATATTGCAATATATCATTAAGTCAAAGAATAAAATTGCAGAAGAGTTGGAAGGAAACTTAGAAGTCCTCTAGTTCAGCCTCCCACTCAAAACCAGTCCAGAGGGTTGCCTGGATGGCTCAGTCAGTTGAGTGTCCGACTTTGGCTTGAGTCATGATCTCCCTGTTCGTGAGTTTGAGCCCCACATGGGGGTCTCTGCTGTCAGTGCCAAGCCTGCTTCAGATCCTCTGTTCCCCTCTCTCTCCTCCCGTCCCCAGCTTGTGGGTGCTCACGCACGCTCTCTCTCTCTCTCTCAAAAATAAACATTAAAAAAAAAAAAATCCAGAGTTTCCAACATGGAGTCACCAAATTACAGCTGAAATTCCTAATGAGAAAACATTCTACCAGACAAACTTTCCTGTTTTAAGTAGTTCTAATTGGCCATTTTTTTTTTCCTATTAGCGAATTAGAACATCTCCCTTGTACTACATGTTGGTCCTACATTTTTTATTCACATACAAAAGTGATCATATCTCCTGCCAAGTCTCTTTTCTAGGCTTAGCATCCATAATCCCTTATTTTTCAAAAGACAGTTTGTTCAAAGACTTTACCATTATTTGTCTTTTGGATGTACCCCAGTTTGCTAAAGTCCCTCTTAAAACATTTAAATAAGTTTGGATGTCTCTGTCTACAATTTAAAGAAAACTGACTTTAAAAGTTTTAAACTGACTTTCCCTAAAAGTTTTAAGTAGAAGTGGTTTAATGTTTCATATTACAAAACAATACATCTAGAGATGAGTGGTTACTGATGCTCATTGATGTTATCACGGATTATATTCTTTCCATCTTTGTGTCTTCTTCATTGCAGGGCATTTTAGCTTCATACTTCTCTCATGGTTACGAGTTAACCACAGCAAGCTCCAAGCAAAATCTCTTTACACAGCTTCATCCACAGGGGGAAAGAAAAAACGTGTTTTCCCTCATCTTCTTTTTAAATAAAACCTCCCCAAATTCCTCAGCAGATGCACCCTTATATCTTGTTTTGAAATACATCGCATTCCTGTCAAAACCACCATTGGTTAAAATTAATCACTTCCAGTGGATGCTTCCCTGAGTATGTGGTCACTCAAAGGTGAGAACCTGGTTAAAAGGGTGTCTGCCTACCAGAAGGGTAGGAAGCAGATAGATTTGAGTAGGAAATCAACAGTGCAAATCACCAACACTGAATACTTAACACCACGTGGTCCGACGAGGAATACAGTGAGACTTACTAACACAAAACATATTTAAAAGCTAGTAAATGGCAGGCAGCAGGTCTGATGTTAGGACACCAGCTACCTATTCCCAATCACTATTCCCATAGATTCAATCTGGTGGGGGAGATGGGTGAGTAAATTTCAGTTTCAATATGATGTGTTAAGTGCTATGATAAGTGCATGTAACCCAGCCTTGGGGAATCAGAGTAATTCCGAGAGGAGATGTCATCTAAGCCAAAGTCTGAAAGACGTGTCAATTGACTAGAGAGAAGTTTCTGGCAGCGAACAGTTTGGAGACAAGAGTATATGTATTGGAGCATGGTTGCTTTCAGGAGAACCGCACTACTGGTTCAGATGTGTCTTTTTAGGGGAGTCCAAGAGTATATTTACTTGGTTTTTAAAGCACTTTCCCCTTCCATATATAATTTTGCTGATTTGTAACCATCAGGACTTTTCCATTCAAGTACATTACTGCTGATTCAGGTCTCCTATCTTGTATATTTGCAATTTATTTATTAAACTTGAGTGTAAGTCTTCCCATTTACTTCATTTATTTAAGCCCGATATATATTAGGCCAGGAGTCCATAGCATTTTTTTCTATAAATTTTTTTTCTATCTAGCGATAGTTTTTGTGGATCATGTGGTCTCTGTTACAGCTACTCAACTCTGCCACTGTAGAGGGAAGGCAGCCACAGGCAATATGTAAAGGAGTGGATGTGGCTATACTCCAGCACATCTTTACAGAAATAGGCACTTGGCCTTCGTGTGTTGACCCTGATCTAAACTAGACTGCCTGTATTAATCTAGTCCCAGGATAACTTAAACGAAGCACCAGGAAAGGGAGATTCCATATGTCTTCCTAGTAAGTCTTCCACAGGGATGCTGACCTGAGAAAGAATGGAGACAATGTGGATCTGTAGTTAAATGATGGTATTAACTATACTGACTTGATCAGAGCCATCAGAGAAAGCTACATGTCCAGATAGGCAAGCTCACAAGTTGGTTCAACATTTATAGGTTACAACCACTTTGTAATCTCTCTTCATTCCACCCACATTCCCAAGCGGTGCCTTCTTGGATGGCCATACAGTTTTATCCTTTCATTATCATATTGTTATATTAAGAGTGGTTTGGTGCCTTTGACAATCTTGTTTTGTCCCTTTCCAGCCCTTCCTTGGTGATAACTGTGATACTATTAAGTTTTCTTCCAGAGTATGTATGTTGTCTCCATGATCAAAAATATATGAAAACATAGGGCACTCATGGCATTTGTTTTTTAACTGATCTCCTACATTTCACCCTCTGTGTTAGTTTCCTATTGCTGTCATAACAAAATACCAGAGTTATTATTTCACAGTGCAGTGGGTCAGAATTCTAGGAATGGTGTGGTTCAGCTGGGCTCACTTCTTAGGGTCACACAAGGCTGAAGTCATGGTGTCGGCAAGGCTGCATTCCTTGCTGGGGTCTCGGGTGAATCTGCTTCCAAGCACAGTTTGTGAGCCAAGATTAGTTCCTTGTACTTTTAGGGCTGCTGTCCCATTTCCTTGCTGGCTATCTTTCTCATCTGAGAATTGTTCTCTGCCTCTAGAAGTTACCCACATTCATGAGCTTGAGACACCCTTTCTCCATCTTCAGACTCTGTGACAGCAGCTTGGGCCTGTCTCATACTTCACATCTCCTGACCTCCCCATTCTGCTTCTACTACAGAAAGTTCACTGCTTGTAAGGGCTCCTACAATTAGTTTGGGCTCACTTGGATAATCCAGGATAATCACCCAGTTTAAAGGTCTGTAACCTTAATTATGTCTGCAGAGCCCCTCCCTTTTGCCATGGAAAACAACATAAAGTTCTGGGGAGGGAGGTGAATCTTTGGGGGTCATTAGCCCAACTATCACAACCTTGTACTTTGTTTGTTGTTGCTGTTGTTGTTTAAGCATAATTGCTTGGATTGTTCACTTAGTTCTAAAATAACCTTCTTAGTATATTTTCTGAGCGTGCTATTTTTAAAATGTTCTCATCATTTTATTTTTCAAGTGTACAAATTACTTGGCATTTACATTTATGTAATCACGAAATAGTTTTACTCCTTAATATATCATAAAATTTTCTCCCATGTCACTCATTCTTTATAATTTTAATTATTATATAATACTTCATTGAGTAGATATACTAAAATTTATTTAACAGTTGGTCAATTGTTAATTACTTGGATTTTTCCCAGTATTTCACTGTTATGAATAACTCTATAATGAACATTTTTTGTGCCCCCAAATTATCTATATGTTGGATTAATTTCTTAGGATAGATTCTCAAAAGTAGAATAACTGCATTGAAGGCCATGGATTTCTCATGATAGAAACTAGTTTCCAAAAGGTTTAAACAAAGTTTGTATCCTCAGAAGCACTCTTACCTGTGTGAATGTCATCAGTAAAAACAAAGCAAACAGAATTGAAATGAAAGGACATTACAGGGGCCCCTGGCTGACTCAGTTAATTAAGTGTCTGACTTCGACCCAGGTCGTGATCTCCCTGTTGGTGAGTTAAAGCCCCACGTCGGGCTCTGTGCTGATAGCTCAGAGCCTGAAGCCTGCTTCGGATTCTCTCTCTCTCTCTCTCTCTCTCTCTCTCTCTCTTCCCCTCTTCTGCTTGTGCTCTGTGGGTAAATACATAGACAATGATAAAAGCTAGTATTACTGTAACAATGTTGTGTAGCTCTATTTTTTGTTTTCCATAAAATTTAAGAGACTAATACATTTTTAAAAACAGTCTAAAAGCTAGTATTATTGTAATTTTGGTTTGTAACTCCATATTTTGTTATCTATATAATTTAAGAGACTAATACATTTTTAAAAACAGTCTAAAAGCTAGTATTATTGTAATTTTGGTTTGTAACTCCGTATTTTGTTATCTATATAATTTAAGAGACTAATGCATTAAGTTATTAGTTAATATTTTTGGAGACACAGTGTATAAAGATGAAATTTTGTGTGACATCAACTGAAAGGAGTAGGGACAGAACTGCTGAAAGAGCAGAAGCAGTGAGAAGTGATTGGAAACTGAATATAATTTGAAGGTGCAGCCATTGGGGACTTGCTATTGGATTGGATGCAGTTAGTGAAATAGGAGTCTGTGCTTTATTACCTGAGCAATTTACTGAAATGCCTAGCGGAGTGTTTGACCTCTCTGGATCTGAACATTTCATCTGTGATCACGCACCCACACTCAGCAAAACGAAATCCCTGCAGATTACCCTCTTCCTTAGACAAAGTTAGGAACCATCTACTGTTATTTGAGCACACCTCTGTGTGTGTGTGTGTGTGTGTGTGTGTGTGTGTGTGTGTGTGTGTGTTGTGGGGGAGGTATGATGGATTTTAGCTCCTTCCCTAAGTAGCTTGGTAGAATGACAAGGAAGGAATAAGTAAAAGGAGAAGGGAATAAAAAGCTGAAGAGGTTTAAAGACTGAGCTCTTTGCCACTCCGGTGTCCAGAGGCCAGAGAAGTGAGGAAGAACCAGGACAGGAGACCCTGAAGCAGTGACAGGAGGAAAATCGGGACAGTGTGGTGCCCTGAAAGCCAAGTGAAGAAATTGTTTAAGAAGGGGACAATGATTGGCCATGTTAAATGCTGCTCAAAGGTCAAAAAGATGAGGAGTGAAAATTGACAATTAGGTTGAACAATATGGACAATAGAGTGGTGGAGGCAAGACCTATTTGCAGTGGTGCACAGGAGAGGATAAAAGGTGAGCAATTGGAGAGAATGAGCATAGATAACTCTTTGAAGGAGTTTTACATTAAAACATAAGCTGACCTGGGGCACCTGGGTGGCTCAGTCTGTTAAGCGTGTGACTTTGGCTCAGGTCCTGATCTCACAGCTCATGAGTTCGAGCCCCACATCGGGCTCTGTGCTGACAGCTTGGAGCCTGGAGCCTGCCTCAGATTCTGTGTCTCCCTCTCTCTTTCTGCCCCTCTCCCACTCACACTCTGTCTCTCTCTCTCACAAAATAAATAAACCTTAAGAAAAATTTAAAAAAATACATAAGCTGACCATATGAATTGCACTCCAAACGAACACATTTGAAAAGAGCACCATTAATAATTAAGCCAAGATTTGATTAATAATCAAGTATAAACTAGAACTGTCATGACAAATGATTAAATGTCATTTCATGAAGGAAAGGAGAGAGGGTTATAACTGGAGGGGAGTTGGTTGGTTAGTTGTTTTTTTGTTTGTTTTTAGAAAAGGAGAAATAGTAGCTATGAGGAATGATCTAGTAAAGAGGGAAATTTTTATGATGGAGAAGAAAAAGGACATTTTTGGAGCAATATCTTTGAGTAGGCAAGAGAGGATAGTATTTAGTGCTCAAGTAGAAGGACTGGTTTTAGCCAGTAGCACAGATAGAATGCAAAGAATATGGGGACAAATGCAAGTAGGTGAGGTGATGTGGGAGCTTGTGGAAATTTTCTTATGAAGGTTTGTATTTTCTCATTGAAATAGGTAGTGAGGTCATTAGCTAAGAGTGAGGATTAGGGAGGTGTAGTTGGAGGCGTTAAGAGAGAGAAGATAATGAGTTTTATAGGAGAAAGGAAGAATGAATGAAGTAGAGAAATACAATATGATTGCCAAACACCATTAGGGTTCAATTACAGTTAATAATCATGTATTTTAAGTGAGACCAAAGGTTGTGTATTTTACTCAAGCCAGGTTTTACCATGCAGGTATAGTCATGGAGAGAGGTAAAAATTAGATTTAATCACGGCTTATTGTTTAGCCAGGTGCAACAAAATAAGAAAAGCAAGAGAATTCAAAGTGTATACAAGGGGATGATTTTATCATTTGACCATTTAATAACTTTTTGAGAGAGAGCATGTGTGCACTCAAATGGGGAAGGGGCAAGGGGAGAGGGAGAGAGAATCTTACACAGGCTCCATACCCAGCGTGGAGCCCAACACGGGTCTCAATCTCATGACCATGAAATCATGACCTGAGCCAAAATCAAGAATTAGGCGCTTAACCGACTGAACCACTCAGCCCCCCCCAACCATTTAATAATTTTTATCATATGACCATATATAATTTAACCTGGTGTATTAGTTTCATAGGGTTGCTGTAACAGACTACCACAAATTGAGTAGTTTAAAACAACAAAAATTTATTGTCTCACAGTTATGGAATCTAGAAGTCTTTAATCAATGCGTTTTGCAGGGCTGTGCTCCCTTTAAAGCTTCTAGGGGCATATGTATCCTTTTTTAAATTTAAATTTTATTTATTTATTTTTTTAAATTTACATCCAAATTAGTTAGCATATAGTGCAAAAATGATTCCTTAGTGCCCCTTACCCATTTAGCCCATCCCCCCTCCCACAACCTCTCCAGTAACCCTCAGTTTGTTCTCCAAATTTATGAGTCTCTTCTGTTTTGTCCCCCTCCCTGTTTTTATATCATTTTTGTTTTCCTTCCCTTATGTTTATCTGTTTTGCCTCTTAAAGTCCTCATATGAGTGAAGTCATATGATTTTTGTCTTTCTCTGACTAATTTCACTTAGCATAATACCCCCAGTTCCATCCATGTAGTTTCAAATGGCAAGATTTCATTCTTTTGGATTAGTGAGTAATACTCCATTGTATGTATATACCACATCTTCTTTATCCATTCATCCATCGATGGACATTTGGGATCTTTCCATACTTTGGCTATTGTTGATAGTGTTGCTGTAAACATGGGGGTGCACGTGTCCCTTTGAAACAGCACACCTGTATCCTGTGGATAAATGCCTAGTAGTGCAATTGCTGGGTCATAGGGTAGTTCTATTTTTAGTTTTTTAAGTTTTTAAGTTTTTTAAGTTTTTCCATACTGTTTTCCAGAGTGGCTGCACCAGCTTTCATTGCCACCAACAGTGCAAAAGAGATCCTCTTTCTCCACATCCTCGCCAACATCTGTTGTTGCCTGAGTTGTTAATGTTAGCCATTCTGACAGGTGTAAGGTGGTATCTCAATGTGGTTTTGATTTGTATCTCCCTGATGATGATGTTGAGCATTTTTTCATGTGTCAGTTGGCCATCTGGATGTCTTCCTTGGAGAAGTGTCTATTCATGTCTTTTGCCCATTTCTTCACTGGATTATTTGTTTTTTGGGTGTTGAGTTTGATAAGTTCTTTATAGATTTTGGATACTAACCCTTTATCTGATATGTCGTTTGCAAATATCTTCTCCCATTCCATCAGTTGCCTTTTAGTTTTTCTGATGTTTCCTTCGCTGTGCGGAAGTTTTTATTTTGATGAGGTCCCAATAGTTCATTTTTGTTTTTGTTTTCCTTGCCTCTGGAGACGTGTTGAGTAAGAAGTTGCTGCAGGCAAGATTAAAGAGGTTTTTGCCTGCTTTCTCCTCAAGGATTTAGATGGTTTCCTGTCTTACATTGAGGTCTTTCATCCATTTTGAGTTTATTTTTGTGTCTGGTGTAAGAAAGTGGTCCAGGTTCATTCTTCTGCATGTCGCTGTCCAATTTTCCCAGCACCACTTGCTAAAGAGACTGTCTTTATTCCGTTGTATATTCTTTCCCGCTTTGTCAAAGATTAATTGGCCATACGCTTGTGGGTCCATTTCTGGATTCTCTATTCTGTTCCATTATCGGGGTGTCTGTTCTTGTGCTAGTACCATAGTGTCTTGATGATTACAGCTTTGTAGTATAGCTTGAAGTCTTTGAAGGTATTGTGATACCTCCTGCTTTGGTTTTCTTTTTCAAGATTGCTTTGGCTATTTGGAGTCTTTTCTGGTTCCCTACAAATTTTAGGATTATTTGTTCTAGCTCTCTGAAGAATGCTGGTGTTACTTGGATAGGGATTGCATTGAATATGTAGATTGCTTTGGGTAGTATCAACATTTTCACAGTATTTTTTCTTCCTATCCAGGAGCATGGAATCTTTTTCCATTTTTTTGTGTCTTCTTCAATTTCTTTCATAAGCTTTCTATAGTTTTCAGTGTATAGATTTTTCACCTCTTTGGTTAGGTTTATTCCTAGGTATTTTATGGTTTTTGGTGCAACTGTAAATGGGATCGATTTCCTTGATTTCTCTTTCTGTTGCTTCATTGTTGGTGTACAGGAATGCAACCGATTTCTGTGCATTGATTTTACATCCTGCAACTTTGATGAATTCATGAATCAATCTAGCAGTTTTTTGGTGGAATCTCTTGGGTTTTCCATATAGAGTATCATGTCATCTGCAAAGAGTGAAAGTTTGACCTCCTCCTTGACAATTTGGATGCCTTTTATTTCTTTGTGTTGTCTGATTGCAGAGGCTAAGACTTCCAATACTGTGTTGAATAACAGTGGCGAGAATGGACATCCCTGTCTTGTCCCTGACCTTAGGGGGAAAGCTCTCAGTTTTTCCCCATTGAGGATGTTATTAGCGTAGGGTCTTTCATATATGGCTGTTATGATCTCGAGGTATGATCCTTCTATTCCTACTTTCTTGAAGGTTTTTATCAGGAAAGGATGCTGTATTTTGTCAAATGCTTTCTCTGCATCTATTGAGAGGATCATATGGTTCTTGTCCTTTCTTTTATTGTTGTGATGAATCATGTTAATTATTTTGCAGATATTGAACCAGCCCTGCATCCCAGTTATAAATCCCACTTGGTCGTGGTGAATAATTTTTTCAGTGTATTGCTGGAGCCAGTTGGCTAATACCTTGTTGAGGATTTTTGCATCCATGTTCATCAGGGAAATTGGTCTATAGTTCTCCTTTTTTAGTGGGGTCTCTGTCTGGTTTTGGAATCAAGGTAATGCTGGCTTCATAGAAAGAGTTTGGAAGTTTTCCTTCCATTTCTTTTCTTTTTTTTTTTTTTTTTTTTCGAACAACAGTTTCAAGAGAATAGGTGTTAATGCTTCCTTAAATGTTTGGTAGAAGTCCCCTGGAAAGCCATCTTGGACTCTTGTTTTTTGGGAGATTTTTGTTTTGTTTTGTTTTGTTTTTTATTTTATTTTATTTTATTTTATTTTATTTTATTTTATTTTTTTTCTGAAATTTATTGACAAATTGGTTTCCATACAACACCCAGTGCTCATCCCAAAAGGTGCCCTCCTCAATACCCATCACCCACCCTCTCCTCCCTCCCACCCCCCATCAACCCTCAGTTTGTTCTCAGTTTTTAACAGTCTCTTATGCTTTGGCTCTCTCCCATTCTAACCTCTTTTTTTTTTTTTTTTCCTTCCCCTCCCCCATGGGTTCCTGTTAAGTTTCTCAGGATCCACATAAGAGTGAGACCATATGGTATCTGTCTTTCTCTGTATGGCTTATTTCACTTAGCATCACACTCTCCAGTTCCATCCACTTTGCTACAAAAGGCCATATTTCATTTTTTCTCATTGCCATGTAATATTCCATTGTGTATATAAACCACAATTTCTTTATCCATTCATCAGTTGATGGACATTTAGGCTCTTTCCATAATTTGGCTATTGTTGAGAGTGCTGCTATGAACATTGGGGTACAAGTGGCCCTATGCATCAGTGCTCCTGTATCCCTTGGATAAATTCCTAGCAGTGCTATTGCTGGGTCATAGGGTAGGTCTATTTTTAATTTTCTGAGGAACCTCCACACTGCTTTCCAGAGCGGCTGCACCAATTTGCATTCCCACCAACAGTGCAAGAGGGTTCCCGTTTCTCCACATCCTCTCCAGCATCTATAGTCTCCTGATTTGTTCATTTTGGCCACTCTGACTGGCGTGAGGTGATACCTGAGTGTGGTTTTGATTTGTATTTCCCTGATAAGGAGCGACGCTGAACATCTTTTCATGTGTCTGTTGGCCATCCGGATGTCTTCTTTAGAGAAGTGTCTATTCATGTTTTCTGCCCATTTCTTCACTGGGTTATTTGTTTTTCGGGTGTGGAGTTTGGTGAGCTCTTTATAGATTTTGGATACTAGCCCTTTGTCCGATATGTCATTTGCAAATATCTTTTCCCATTCCGTTGGTTGCCTTTTAGTTTTGTTGGTTGTTTCCTTTGCTGTGCAGAAGCTTTTTATCTTCATAAGGTCCCAGTAATTCACTTTTGCTTTTAATTCCCTTGCCTTTGGGGATGTGTCGAGTAAGAGATTGCTACGGCTGAGGTCAGAGAGGTCTTTTCCTGCTTTCTCCTCTAAGGTTTTGATGGTTTCCTGTCTCACATTTAGGTCCTTTATCCATTTTGAGTTTATTTTTGTGAATGGTGTGAGAAAGTGGTCTAGTTTCAACCTTGTGCATGTTGCTGTCCAGTTCTCCCAGCACCATTTGTTAAAGAGGCTGTCTTTTTTCCATTGGATGTTCTTTCCTGCTTTGTCAAAGATGAGTTGGCCATACGTTTGTGGGTCTAGTTCTGGGGTTTCTATTCTATTCCATTGGTCTATGTGTCTGTTTTGGTGCCAATACCATGCTGTCTTGATGATGACAGCTTTGTAGTAGAGGCTAAAGTCTGGGATTGTGATGCCTCCTGCTTTGGTCTTCTTCTTCAAAATTCCCTTGGCTATTCGGGGCCTTTTGTGGTTCCATATGAATTTTAGGATTGCTTGTTCTAGTTTCGAGAAGAATGCTGGTGCAATTTTGATTGGGATTGCATTGAATGTGTAGATAGCTTTGGGTAGTATTGACATTTTGACAATATTTATTTTTCCAATCCATGAGCAGGGAATGTCTTTCCATTTCTTTAAATCGTCTTCAATTTCCTTCAGAAGCTTTCTATAGTTTTCAGCATACAGATCCTTTACAGATTTTTGATTACTAATTTGATTTACTGGTTATGGATCTGTTCAAATTTTCTATTTCTTCCTGTTTCAGTTTTGGTAGTGTATATGCTTCTATGAATTTTTCCATTTCTTCCAAATTGCCCATTTTATGGGCATATAATTGCTCACAATATTCTCTTATTATTGTTTTTATTTCCGCTGTGTTGGTTGTGATCTCTCCTCTTTCATTCTTGATTTTGTTTATTTGGGTCCTTTCCTTTTTCTTTTTGATCAAACCGGCTAGTGGTTTATCAATTTTGTTAATTCTTTCAAAGACCCAGCCTCTGGTTTCATTGATTCTACTGGGTTTTTTTTTGTTTTGATAGCATAAATTTCTCCTCTAATCTTTGTTATTTCCTGTCTTCTGCTGGCTTTGGGTTTTATTTGCTGTTTTTTTTCCAGCTCATTAAGGCGTAAGGTTAGGTTGTGTATCTGAGACCTTTCTTCCTTCTTTAGGAAAGCCTGGATTGCTATATACGTTTCTCTTATGACCATCTTTGCTGCGTCCCAGAGGTTTTGGGTTGTGGTGTTATCATTTTCATTGACTTCCATATACTTTTTAATTTCCTCTTTAACTTCTTGGTTAGCCCATTCATTTTTTAGTAGGATGTTCTTCAGTCTCCAAGTATTTGTTACCTTTCCAAATTTTTTTCTTGTGGTTGATTTCGAGTTTCATAGCCTTGTGTTCTGAAAATATGCACGGTGTGATCTCGATCTTTTTGTACTTACATAGGGCTGATTTGTGTCCCATTATGTGGTCTATTCTGGAGAACGTTTCATGTGCACTGGAGAAGAATGTATATTCTGCTGCTTTACGATGAAATGTTCTGAATATATCTGTTAAGTCCATCTGGTCCTGGGTGTCATTCACAGCCATTGTTTCCTTGTTGGTTTTTTGATTAGATGATCTGTCCATTGCTGTGAGTGGGGTGTTGAAGTCGCCTATTATGGTATTACTATCGATGAGTTTCTTTATGTTTGTGATTAATTTATATATTTGGGTGCTCTCACATTTGGCGCATAAATGTTTACAATTGTTAGGTCTTCTTGGTGGATAGACCCCCTTGATTATGATATAATGCCCTTCTGCATCTCTTGATACAATCTTTATTTTAAAGTCTAGATTGTCTGATATAAGTATGGCTACTCCGGCTTTCTTTTGTTGACCATTAGCATGATAGATGGCTCTCCATCCCCTTATTTTCAATCTGAAGGTGTCTTTAGGTCTAAAGTGGGTCTCTTGTAAACAGCATGTAGGTGGATCTTGTTTTCTTATCCATTCTGTTACCCTGTGTCTTTTGATTGGAGCATTGAGTGCATTGACGTTTAGAGTGAGTATGGAAAGATATGAATTTATTGCTATTATGATGCTTGTAGAGCATCTTGGAGTTTCTGGTGGTGTTCTCTGGTCCTTTCTAATCTTTATTGCTTTTGATATATATACATACATACATATCCCCCTTAAAATTTCTTGCAGGGCTGGTTTTGTGGTCACAAACTCCTTTAATTTTTGTTTGGGAAACTTTTTATCTCTCCTTCTATTTTGAATAACAGCTTTGCTGGATAAAGAATTCTTGGCTGCATATTTTTCTGATTCAGCACATTGAATATATCTTGCCACTCCTTTCTGGCCTGCCAAGTTTCTGTGCATAGGTCTGCTGCAAACCTGATCTTTCTTCCCTTGTAGGTTAGGGACTGTTTTTCCCTTGCTGCTTTCATGATTCTCTCCTTGACTGAATATTGTGTGATTTTGACTATGATATGGCTTGTTGATGGTCGGTTTTGTTGAATCTAATGGGGGTCCTCTGTGCTTCCTGGATTTTGATGTCTGTGTCTTTCCCCAGGTTAGGAAAGTTTTCCGCTATGATTTGCTCACATAACACTTCTACCCCTATTTCCCTCTCTTCCTCCTCTGGGACCCCTATGATTCTGATGTTGTTCCTTTTTAATGAGTCACTGATTTCTCTAATTTCTTAAATAATGCTCTTTTGCCTTAATCTCCCTCTTTTTTCTGCTTTGTTATTCTCTATAAGTTTGTCCTCTATATCGCTGATTCTCTGTTCTGCCTCGTCCATCCTTGCCGCCGCTGCATCCATCTGTGATTGCAGCTCAGTTATAGCATTTTAAATTTCATTCTGGCTATTTTTTACTTCTTTTATCTCTGTAGGAAGGGATTCTAATCTATTTTCGACTCCAGCTAGTATTCTTATTATCATGATTCTAAATTCTGGTTCAGACATCTTGCTTGTGTCTGTGTTGGTTAAATCCCTGGCTGTCGTTTCTTCGTGCTCTTTCTTTTAGGGTGAATTCTGTTGTTTTGTCATTTTGAAGGGAGAAAAGGAATTAATGAGGTAGAAAAATTGAAATTAAAAAATTAAAATTAAAAAAATATTAAAATTAAAAATTAAACACACACACACACACACACACACAAATCGAATAGATGATGCTAGATTCTAGGTGTGTTTTTGTCTGGGTGTAGAAAGTGGTTTGACAGACTAGAGAAACAAACAAAAAAAGGGGGGAGAGAGAAAAAAAGAAAACTGAGGATTTGAAAAAATGAATACACTAAAGTAGACTAAAATACACAAAAGTAGAGAATATAGTAGAAAAAAATTATAGAAAAATATTTTTAATAAAAATTAAAAAGATATAAATTTTTTAGTTTTTTGTATTTAAGAAAAAAGAAAAATGAAAAAGTAAAAAGATAAAAAAAGAAAAAGACAAAAAAAGAAATCGTTTGAAAATTTGAAAAGTGAATACTCTGTAGTAGACTGAAATAAAATGATGGGAGTAAGACAGAATTTGAAAAAATTTACCTAAAAGCAAAAAATATAGTAATAAAAATTAAATAAAAATATTTTTTTAAGAAATTGAAAGTAAAAATGAAGTTTTTCCCTTTCTGCATTCAAGAAAAAGAAAAGAAATTAAAAAGAGAAAAAAAGAAAAAGAAAGAAAAAAAGGAAATTGTTTGAAAATTTGAAAAGGTGAGTACACTGAAGTAGACTAAAATAAAATGACGGAAGTAGAATTTGAAAAGATTTACACAAAAGTAAAAGTATAGTAATAAAAATTTAAGACAGATATTTTTAACAAAAATTGAAAATAAAAATGAGTTTTTTCTCTTTCTGTATTCAAGAAAAAGAATTGTAAAAGAGAAAAAGGAAAAAGAGAAAAAAAAATTGAATAGATGAACCTGCTAACAGATTGAAGTAGGACTGAAATTGCTTCGTTTTCCCCTAGAGGTCAGTCCATGTAGCTCTTTATAGTCCATAAATTAAGCCGGCAGTGAGACTTGTGTTCTTGAAGAGCGAAGTTGGCCTAGGCGGGGCTCAGTGTAATGGCTCCACTCTCCTCTAGATGGCGCTGCTAGCCTGCTGGGGTGGATTGTTGCAGTGCTCTCCGGTGTGCATGTGCATGCGCGGGGGCGGTGAAAAATGGCGCCACCCAGCCACCCCGTCTGTTCTCCCGGATCAGCAATCACGCACTGGTCCTCCGTCTTCAGCTCTCATCCACTCCCTGCTTTTCCACTGTCTGTGACCAGGCCC
Source organism: Prionailurus bengalensis (assembly GCF_016509475.1). Lineage (NCBI taxonomy): Eukaryota > Metazoa > Chordata > Mammalia > Carnivora > Felidae > Prionailurus > Prionailurus bengalensis. The sequence goes on along the minus strand of NC_057358.1, from coordinate 120,624,843 downwards.
CAGGCAGTACCTCTCACCCATGTTTTGTCTCACTTCCGGCTGTTTTCCCCAGCCCCTTACTTCTGAAGGACTGCGTCTTTGACCCATTCTGCCCCTCTGCAGGAGGATCTCACCAAGCGATGGCCGAATGAGCAATGGCCAAATGTCGGCTGCACCCAGGAACGCTTGCTGGCCCCTGCTGCTGCCAGTGCCCTAAGACTGCAGCCACATGCCAGCCCGTCCCAGAAAACGTTCGCGAGATAGTGTAGCAGCAGCGCGTCAGGGATTATGGAAAATCACAACACACATCTGGCACTAGGCTTCATTCCTAATGACCTTGTTCCAGCACCAGTGAATGTGGCCGTTCTCTGGGGTCTGCTGGGACCAGGTGGCTTCAACAGTCTCTACCAAATGTCCTTCCAGCAGTGGAACCGATTTTCCCCGTGTGGCCTGAGAACCTCCTGGACCCCACTCTGTTCCTGGGGATTCCCCCTTCCCACCAGAGCACTGCCAGGTATCGAGCTGCGGAGTTGCAGACTTTGTGCTTCCCTTGTTTACAGTCTTAATGGAATTTAAACCCTCTCCTTTCTCCTTTCTCCATTTTCCCTTTTCCCTTTTTAGTTTAGTCCCTGTGGCTGTTTCCAATTTTCCACTTTCTCTCCAGCTGCTTTTGGGGAGGGGTGCTTTTCCCGTATTCCCCACCCCCCCCCCCCCAGTCTCTGTCCTCTCTCCACTCACAAAAGCACCTCCCTTCCTGTGCCTTTTCGTTCCCCAAGTTCACCTCTCTGCGCCGTGTACCTGCTCAATTCTGTGGTTCAGGTTGTGCAGATTGTTGTGTTAATCCTCCAGTTTTCTAGGTGTGTAGGATGGTTTAGTGTTGGTCTGGCTGTATTTCATGGACGCGAGACACACAAAAAATTTCCATGCTGTTCTGTCTTGGCTCCTCCCCTCCATATGTATCCTTTCTTGTCTCTTCCACCCTGATATAGCCTCAGGTATCCCTTGGCTTGTGGTAGCATAATTTGAATCTTTACCTCTATCTTCAAATGGTTGTCTTCCCTTTGTGTTCCAATTTTTTCTTTTTGTAAGGACACCAATCCTATTGGATTAAGACCCACACTAATGAATTCATTTTGGGAGGACACAATTCAACACATAACACCTGAGTGGAGAGAAGTGAGACAAGAGGGACATAAGAGACAATGAAATAGTGGTGGAATCAATGGATTATAGATACCAATGGTATTGAAGTGTGGTTGGCATTGCAATTCTAGAAATTAGGTGGAGATTGGAGGATGGGATGTTTGAAATTGAGATTGTGTAGGGGTTAGTGGTAATGAAAGATCTAGTATGATTTTAGGAGTGAGTAGCTAACAAAAAGTGAAGAGCAATGTCATTGAGGAGGGGAGATCAACAATAGAGGCCAGGTGTTAGATGGGTCATCAGTGAGGATCTCAAAACCCCTAAGAATAGTGACAGGAAAAGTATTAGAGAGGATAAAGTGATCCAGGAGCTAAAAGATTCAAGGACCAAAGACAAGTAAATTGTGGCATTGGAAGAGAATTTCAACAAGAATATGTAATAGGTGCTATAGTCTAGATGGTACCAGATTTAAAGATGACTGTTTTTGAGGAGAGAAGGAAGGGAAAACGTTCTGGAAGCATTATTAAAGGGCAAGAAAAACACCTACCCCCAACTTCAGGCCCTGTGATATTAAGGCTGTGGGAGGTAAAACTACCACTAGTTTAAAGAGCTGTAGAAGAAGCAGAGCCCTTAAGGGAGACACAGGTTTCAGATAAAGTAGGTAAAAGAAATATTTAAAGAAGATGTTAAAGAAATTGTGATTTTGCTGAAGACTGACTTCGAGTTCCAGAGGGACTAACAGTGGAAAGATTTTGGATCCTGGAGAGGGGTGGAAGATGGGATCAGGAAAAGTGATGTATAGAACAGTATAGGGATTAATGGCTAGAGAGTGAAGGATGTGTCAGGAGCGTGTGGTTTCTGATGAATGGCATAAATTAGGATTGAATGTTTGATATTTGTTCTTTTGGTCCCAGAAAAGAAGATAGTAGTGAAGACTGGGTTTTAAGAGAAGGAAAAGTGGGGTCTTGCCTGGGTTGCATGTGATTTGGAAGTTCCCATTTGGTTTCCACTGATGGATAATACATGGATGCTTGCAGAGGATGGTTTCACTCTCAGCACACGGACTTACTGTTGACTACTTTATAGCAATTATGAGTATTCAAAATGATCTTGTGTATTTGTTTACTTGTTTCCATGTTTTATTTCTTCCACTTTAGGAAACACAGTTTTTGAGGGCAGTTGTATTGGCTGTCTTCTTAATTCTGATAACACTGGTGCCTAGAACTGAGCTTGACATATAGCACTCAATTCAGTAGTCTTCCCTTATCTGCAGTTTTGTTTTCTATGGTTTCAGTTACCCTAGGTCAACCGCAGTCCTGAAGCAGATGATCCTCCTCATATCATCAGAAGGCCAATAGAGGCACTGGGGTGCCTCAGTTGGTTAAGTGTCTGACTCTTGATTTTGCCTCATGTCATGATCTTCTGATTTATGAGTTCCAGTCCCACGATGCATTCTCTGCTGTCAGCACATAGCCTGCTTTGGATCCTCTGTCGCCTCTCTCTCTGTGCCTTCTCCACCCCCCCTCAAAATAAATAAATAAACTTAAAAAAAAAGGCCAAAGCAGTCTAACACTGTCACAATGTCTGCATCATTCACCTCACTTCACTTCATGTAGGCATTTTATCATCTCACATCATCGTAAGAAGGGTGAGTGCAGTACAGTAAGATATTTTGAGAGAGAGACCACATTCACATAACTTTTATTAGAGTATACTGTTACAACTATTCTATTATGGGTTATTGTTGTTAATCTTCTACTGTGCCTAACTTATAAATTAAACTTTATTATAGGTATATATGTATAGGAAAAACAGGATATATAGGGTTCAGTTCTATCTTAGGTTTCAGGCATCCACTAGAATCTTGGAACATATCCACATCAGCTAAGGCGGGACTACTGTAACTATATTGAGGGATGAATACATCAAGATTCCATTCTCTCAATCTGTTTAAGGGTTTAAAGCCTTCTGAAGACACTCCTTCAATTAAACCTCATCTCCCTCATATCTTCAACCTCTCACTATCAGATCCGTTATCAGGATTTAAATATATACTAGTATCTTCCATCTTTATTTTTATTTTTTAAAGTAAACTCTATGCCCAACATGGGGCTCAAACTTACTACCTCGAGATAAAGAGTTGCATGCTCTACTCACTGAGCCAGCCATGCACCCCTAGTGTCTCCAAAAACACTTACCTTGAGCCCCATCTCTTTCCAGATATTGCTCCAATCTTCTGCATGGCCAAACTTCTCAGAAGAGCTGTTTAAAACAAGCTATCTCCACTCCCTCACATTCTTTTTATTCTCAGTTCCATTGTAACCTGAAGTTCCACCTCTGCCACCAACTCTCATTTGAAACTGCTTTTGTGACCATCAACGTCTATGTTGCCATATGTAACGAAAATGTGCATAGCCTCACCTAATTAGACTTTCTGAGTTTCTGACACAGTTGGATACTCTGTCCTTATTTTTGGTTTCTATGATGCCAACGCTTTCTTGGTCTTCCTCTTTATTCATCGCCTGTTCCTTTTTTATCTCTTTTATTTTCTTCTTCTTGATACAACCTCATATATATGCTGGGATTTCTTTTCCTTTTTTTCCTTAGATACTTTTTCATTTCATGTAGTTTCTTTTTATGTTAATTAATCCTTTTTTTTTTTTTTTGAGAGAGAGAAGGAAAGAGAGAGAGAGGAGAGAGAAATCCCAAGCAGGCTCTGCACTGTAAGTTTGATGTGGAGCTTGAACTCACAAACTGAGAGATTATAACCTGAGCAGAAACCAAGAGTCAGACATTTAACTGACTGAGCCACTCAGGCACCCTTCATTTCATGTAGTTTTAAGTATCTTCTATATATGTGCCAAGACTTCCAAAAATATATCTCAGCTCAGACCGCTATTCTGAACTTCAGCTACATACTTAACATCTTCACTTGGATGTTTCACAGGCATCTCACAGTTAAAATGTTCAAAATAGAGCTTTTGGTTCCCCTCTCCCCTTCTTTTCCCATGTTAACATGTAACATGTTAAACTTTTAGTAGTTCTCATTGTAGTTAATGGCATTACCACCCACACAGCCAAAACTTTGAATTGTTTCTACGTATCTTCATATACATGCATTCCATCAGCTTGTCCTATTGACTCTGTACACAAATTTTCAATTTATCAATTAGTCATCATTTTCACACTCCTTCCCAGTCCAAACAACATAATTTCTTGTCTATAATAGCCTCTCAACTTCCATTCTTGTCCCACACTAATCTGTAATTTTGGATCCTAAAATAAAGCAGATATGTCACTCTTCTATTTAAAATACATCATTGATTTTCAATATACTTAGAATAAAACTGCAAATCCTTAACATGGCTCCAAGCCTTAGCATGATTTGACTCCTGCCTAAACTATCTTGTGCTTATCTCCACTCTAGCCTTAGGAAATGCTCACATATTGTTCCTTCTGTCCACAATGTTTTTTCCCCCAATTCTTCACTGATCTAAACACTTCTGTTTTCAAGTCCTAGCTTAAATATAATTTAAGTGTTCATTTTTTCAATATAATTCGCAGAGATACTTATTAAAAACAAATAATTAGACTTAAGCTTTGTTTTACCAGGTTATATAATTACCGCCAGCCTTTCATAACATGATTTCCCTTTTTGAGTTTTTACTCTTCTTTCAATCATCTGTAATATTTTAAGAAAAATTTTTCAGCAAGGGCATGGGGTGGTGTGCTCTCATAAAAAAATGATAGGGGCGCCTGGGTGGCTCAGTCGGTTAAGCGGCCGACTTCGGCTCAGGTCATGATCTCGCGGTCCGTGAGTTCGAGCCCCGCGTCGGGCTCTGTGCTGACAGCTCGGAGCCTGGAGCCTGTTTCAGATTCTGTGTCTCCCTCTCTCTGACCCTCCCCCGTTCATGCTCTGCCTCTCTCTGTCTCAAAAATAAATAAACATTAAAAAAATTTTAAAAAAATGATAGTTGACTGGGTTTTTAATTTCAAGTTACAACGTTTTGTTTCTCTCATGAAGGAGGCACTGTTGGTTGCCTACCCAACAGCTGTTTCCCCTTTTTCCTTATTAAGAGAGCTCTGGTTTTGTTTGTAATCTACTCTTCACCCAGCTGTGCACTTTACTAAGCCAATCGCATTCTCCTTAAAATGAATGGTTTAAGAATAGGCATGTGACACAACTCTAGCCAGTGAGATCTTTCTTCCTCTGCTTGGTATTGTCATGTGTACTTGTAATGCCTGGATCTTCAGGACCATCTTATCAACAAGAAGATGAGTAACTTAGGACAAGACTGATACCCTGAGACTGGCAAAGCAGAATCATGGAAGGAACCTAGGTCCTTGAGTCACTAAATTAGCCAACCTCAGAGCCAACTTAGAAATTCATATGTGAGATAACAAATCTGCTTTATTGTTTATACTGATCATGCTGGGTTTTCTATTTTTCCTGGCACACAACTTTTAACTTTAGATGTTGTTTCATTGCTTCTTCAGGGAAATAAGAGGTCAGAATGATGCTTGCTTCTTTACATATAACTTGTTTTTCTTGATTGATTGTTAAAATTCTTCTTAAAAATATTTAAAATAAAAAAAAAGCCTCTACAGCATGTGTAATCATTGGTTTCTATTTTTCTTGGCATTTGGCTTTTTAACTTGGCAGATTCAAGTCTAATACTAAACGTTTTATCCAATTATTTCAATAATTCTTGCTTCTTTTCCTGAAGCAAATTTATAGCCACCAAACACCACTAGATCGTCAGTGCTGCTTACTAATTCCTGCATATTCATAGTTCCGCTCTTCAACTATTTCATGCTTCCTCTTCTTTCCACAAAACTGCAACACTCCTTCTCCTCTTCTCCCACTGAAGCCCATGTCTTTGCTTATTATTTCACTGTGAAGATCAAGGTAATCAAAAGAGAATTTCTATATTGTCTTATTCTGTGTCATGTACTCACTCAGATTCCCCTTCAAGAAAGAACATGTTACCCAGTTTCTAGGGATGTCTTTGGCTGATAGCTTCCAGTTACTAATGACTTCAGTGTCCACTTCAGCTTTCAGCTTGAGGCCATGGGCTTTTTGAGTGGCCCCTAGCTAGTGATAGAGAAAGACAGTATGCAAGGATCTATCCATTTCCATCCAAGGTGGGACTCCTCTAATGAGCAATCTTGACTCTAGAGTGAGGCTGACAGAGATTGTCAGGACAGCATCACAGAAGCCTACATCACATCTGAAGGCTCCCCCCAGACCCATGTCTTTTCCTTTCATAGGAGTCACTCCATGGGGTACCTGGGTGGCTCAGTTGGTTGAGTATCTGACTCTTGGTTTCTGCTCAGGTCATGATCTCACAGTTCATGGGTTTGAGCCCTGCATCAGGCTCTGTGCTGCCAGTGCAGAGCCTGCTTGGGATTCTCTTTCTCCATCTCTCTCTGCCCCTCCCCAACTCATGCTCTCTCTCTCTCAAAATAAATAAACTTTAAAAAAAAAAGGATTCCCTCTCCAATTGGTTCCTCTCCAATTCCCTTAGGTTCCTCATTCTGTCTCAATGTCTGCTTTCAGAAAAAACCCTCTGAACCTGAAAGCCCCCTAAACTATGACTTGAACAATATCTGTGCCTATATACACTACCTTGTCTGAGTGAATCATGCAGGTTGCCAACTTTGGCTAAATTATTAATTTGTGCACTGGATACTATTACCATTCAAAACATTTTCTTTTGAAATGTTTTCATCTTTCTCCTACATCATCACTTTTTCTTTCTATATTAATTAGCATGCAAACATGTAAATCTAAAAAACAAACAAAAGACTTTCTTTGGCCATACATTCCCTTAGCCTATGCTAATTTTTTTCTGCTCCTTTCTATAGAAAGACGATTTAAAATATTGTCTCTTTTTCTTCCCTTCCCATTTTATCTTGAATTCCAGTTAGGCTTTGTCCCACTGAACCTATTCTTGTCCTATTTCCACTTTGCTTCAGGTCTCAGTCCTTGTCTGGTCTCTCAGAAGCATTTGACACAGTCCGTTATTTCTTCCTTTTGAAACACTTGCTTTATGTAGCTTTCAGGACCCACCCTCTTTATGTCTTTGCCTTCACCTCACTGGCTGCCAGTCCTCAATCTTATTTAATGAATTTTGCTTATATTTCTAAAAGTCCCAAGACTCAGACATTGGTCTTCCCTGTCCATACTCAGTTTCTAGGTGATCTCTTCCAGTCTCATGGATTTAAATACCACAAATGCATGGACTATTCCCAAACTCATATTTTTAGCCCTGTCTTTACCCCTGGACTTCAAACTCATATATTCAACTTCCACATGAGTATGTCTCCATTTATACTTAGTGTCATTAGTCCTATCATGCACAGAGCAGGGAGCATTAATTCCAATAATTTGAGAAAGTCCATGTCATCCAGATTTTCTGGTTTTTTTTAATTTTTTTTAACGTTTATTAATTTTTTGATAGAGACAGAACGTGAGGCAGGGAGGGGCAGAGAGAGAGGGAAACACAGAATCCGAAGCAAGCTCCATGCTCCGAGCCGTCAGCACAGAGCCTGATGCAGGGCTCAAACTCACGGACCATGAGATCATGACCTGAGTTGAAGTCAGATGCTTAACCAATTGAGCCACCCAGGCACCTCCAGATTTTCTGTTTCTTAAGTGTAGAATTACACATATTTTGAAAATAATTTTTCTTAGGTTCTGTTTGTTTTTTTTACTTCATTTCTTTCCATTATATGAGTTATCAGAAAAGGTTTAGTGTTGCTTTATTTTATTTTATTAAAAATTTTTTTAATGTTTTATTTATTTTTGAGACAGAAAGAGACAGAGCGTGAGCAGGGGAGGGGAAGAGAGAGAGCGAGACACAGAATCGGAAGCAGGCTCCAGGCTCCGAGCTGTCAGCACAGAGCCCGACACGGGCTCCAACCCACAAACTGCGAGATCATGACCTGAGCCGAAGTCAGGCGCTCAACCAACTGAGCCACCCAGGCACCCCAAGTGTTGCTTTATTTTAAAAAAGATATTTACTACCCGTTTACAATAATTCAGGATCCGTGTTAGCCATTTTCAGTGTGCAATTTAAATAACTTAGGCTGGTGTAAAACCTATTTTATTTTGTAGTGATTACTTGAAAAAATGTGGATAAACTATACGCTTCATCTGTTCTATAATTTTTCCAGCTTTCAATATCATGCTCATTAGCATTTTGTTTCTGGAATCTATTTTTTTATGTTTTGAAAATGGAAACATCTGTGCATCTTCAGTCTTCTGGCAATTCTTGTGTTCTCCATTTCTCAAAATTACTGACAATGATTCATTACATCATCTAGTATTGTTTTATATCCATGGATGTAATTCATCTGTGGTTAAAGACTTGAACCAGTTTGGGTGCCTGGCTGGCTTGGTCAGGAGATCTGTTTTTGTGTGTGTGTGTGTGTGTGTGTGTGTGTGTGTTTTGTTTGTTTTTTAAGTTTATTTATTTTGAGAGAGAGGGAGAGAGTGTGTGCACACGTTTGAGTGGGGGAGGGGCAGAGAGAGAAAATCCAAAGCAGGCTCTACACCCAGCATGGAGACCAATGTGGGGCATGATCCCACGAACTGTGGGATCATGATCATGATCTGAGCTGAAATCAAGATCAGATGCTCAGTCCACTGAGCCCTCCAAGATCTCCGAGAGTGTGCAACTCTCTCAGAGTTGTGAGTTCAAGGCCCACTTTGGGTGCAGAGATTACTTAAGAAATAAAATCTTTTTTTTTAATGTTTATTTTTTTTTGAGACAGAGAGAGACAGAGCATGAACAGGGAAGGGGCAGAGAGAGAGGGAGACACAGAATGTGAAGCAGGCTCCAGGCTCTGAACTGTCAGCACAGAGCCCGACGCGGGGCTTGAACTTACAAACTGTGAGATCATGACCTGAGCTGAAGTCGGACGCTTAACCGACCGAGCCACCCAGGTGCCCCAAGAAATAAAATCTTAAAAAAAAAAAAAGTCTTACTTTTCTAAAGAAGACATCCAGACGGCTAACAGACACATGAAAAATGCTCAACGTCACTCATCATTAGGGAAATACAAATCAAAATCACAATGAGATACCACCTCCCACCTGTCAGAATGGCTAAAATTAATAATTCAGGCAATGACAGATGTTGGCAAGGATGTGGAGAAAGAGGAACACTATTGCACTGCTGGTGGGAATGCAAACTGGTGCAGCCACTCTGGAAAACAGTATGGAGGTCCCTCAAAAAATTAAAAATAGAACTATCCCACAACCCAACAATTGCACTAGTAAGTATTTATCCAAGGGATACAGGTATGCTGTTTCGAAGGGACCCATGCACCCCAATGTTTATAGTAGCACTAGCAACAATAGTATGGAAAGAGCCCAAATGTCCACTGCCAGATGAGTGGATAAAGAAGATGTAGTGTATACACACACACACACACACACACACACACAATGGAATATTACTCAGTATTCAAAAGAATGAAATCTTGTCATTTGCAACAACATAGATGGAACTAGAGTGTATTATGCTAAGTAAAATAAGTCAGTCAGAGAAAGACAAATATCTGATTTCACTCATATGTGGAATTTAAGATACAAAACAGATGAACATAAGGGAAGGGAGGCAAAAACAATATAAAAACAGAGAGGCAGACAAACCATAAGACACTCTTACATACAGAGAACAAACTGAGGGTTGCCAGCAGGGTGTTGGGTGGGGAGAAGGGCTAAAGAGGTGAGAGGCATTAAGGAGGACACTTGTAGGGATGAGCACTGGGTGTTATAAGTAAGTGATGAATCACTAAATTCTATTCCTGAAATCATTGTTACACCATATGTTAACTAACTTGGATTTGAATTTTTAAAAAGTTGCTTCAAAAGTGTCAAAATGGCTTCAAATCTGTCAAAGTGAAATTTGACAATACTCCAGTATTTTATAGATATTAAGGAACACAAGTGCATTGTTGTCTATGACAACATAAGTGAATGTGTATGAGGATTTAAGGAGGAGAGAAGAATGTAAATTATTAGCATATGGATTTATAATTATAAAATTCATATACCCAAAGAAAATACTGAATATGATTTTAGGATATTAAAAATAAATGAAATTTAATATTCATTGCAAAAAAAAAGTCTTGAACAAGTTTAAGGGAATAATGTGTGTTCTTACTATGCTTCAACTATCTCATAGTCATGTTTATTTAACCCTTTTAAATTTGAAAATTATTATTCTTAATGAATATAATAAGCAACACAGTAGTTAATAATAGTTTAGTACCTCAAGCAATAGGCTTTTCCTTCAAATTTTTTCTAGTCCCAGTAAAAAAAATCTAAAATGGTCTAATTACCACTTTTATTTTAAACTGTGTAATAAAGAATACATTTTTTAGAAAGATTAATCATCCTGGTCTGGCTATTATGGTATTTAAATTTTGATAAATTGTATGCTTCAGTGGAAGGTATTGAACATGATTATTTTTCTCTAAATATTATGCTGTTCTGCAGGATTAAAAATGAAGGGATTCATAAGGATGGACAGATAGATCAATGGAACAGAACTGAGAATCCGGAAATGGACCTACACTTATTGGTCAATTGATTTTCAGTAAAGGTGTCAAGGAAATTCGATAGGAAAAGAATTGCCTTTTCAAGAAAGGTTTTTATAATAACTGAATATCCATATGGAAAAGAAATGAACTTTGATCTTTCTTTATACTATATACCTAAATTAATTTAAAATGGACCATAGACCTAAATTTAAGGGCAAAAACACATACATCTTATGGAACAAAGCATAGGAAAATATCTTTGTGACCTTGGGATAAGGCACAAAAATGTGAACCATAAATGAAAAAACTGAAAAATGGACTTCAAAAAAATTAAAATCTTTTGCTTGTATACAGATATTATTAAAACCTTTTACAATTCAATAGTAAGATATTTTGATAAGACTCAACTTTAAGAGTTGGGAAAAATATCTGTATAGGTATGTAACAAAAAGATGCTCAACCTCATTAGTAATTAGGGAAATACAAACTAAAACCACAATGAGATATTACTACACACCTATTAGAATACCTTAAATTAAAAAGACTGAAATGTCGAGGCATCTGACCAGCTCAGTTGGTAGGACATCTGACTCTTGATCTCGGGGTTGTGAGTTTGAGCCCCATGTTGGTCAATGAGATTACCTAAAAATAAAATCTTTAAAAAAAAGACTGAAATGCCAAGTGTTGGTAAAGATGTGTACAAGTGGAACTCTTTTACATTGCTGGTAGAAATATAAAGTGGTGCAGCTGCTAGAAAAGTTTGTCAGTATCCTAAAAAAAAAAAAACAACAAAAACCCTGCTGTAAGACCCAGCAACTCCATTCCTAGGTATTTACCTAAGAGAAATGAAAATATATATCCACACAAAGATTTGCACACAAATATTCACAGCAGCATTGTCTATAATAAACAAACAATGGAAACAACTCAACTATCCATCAACTGGTTAATATATTAAAAAATATGGCTTATGTATTCAATAGACTACAACTTAGCTAACAAAAGAGAATAAACAATTGGTGTATAAAACAATGTGGAGGAATCTCAAAAATGTAAGGGCAAGTAAAATAAATTAGACTTAAATAAGTAAGAAATATGAATACAAAATTCTTGAAAATGCAGAAATATTACAGCAGAAAGCACGTCAGTATTTGCCTTGTGGCTGGGGATGAAGGACGATTTACTGCAAAGGGCCATAGGAGAATATTGGGGGTGATTAAAGTGTTCTAAAACTTGATTCCAGTGGTGGTTGCACATCTTGATATAGTTACCCAAACTCATACAACTTTACACTTACAGTGGGTGAATTTTATGTTCTATAAATATGCTTCATTAATGATTTGAAGGGTGTATACATTAAATCTCAAGGTGGTTTCTCTTTAAAAAAAAAAAAAAAAAGGATCACTTTTTAGCAAGTAAATTGTTACTGATAAGCATCAGTTTAAAATACCTAACAGGGATACCTTGATGGCTCAGTTGGTTAAGCATCTGACTCTTGATTTCAGCTCAGGTTGTGATCTCAATGGTTTGTGGGATTGAGCTCTATGTCAGGCTCTGTACTGAGCATGAAGCCTGCTTATGATTCTCTCTCTCTCTTCCTCTGCCCCTCTCTCCACTCTCCCCCGCTTGTGTGCTCTCTCTCTCTCCCTCTAAAATAATTTTTTTAATTAAAAATATGCCTAACAATTCATTTTCTACAAAACATAATTGTCTCTGTTCAGCACAGTTATAATATTTAAAAATCTATAATTATATTGTAAATGTCATAGCTATTATGATGTGAGTAATAGACTAGAAATTGTGGGATTATTATATTTTTAAAAATTTTTTAAGTTATTTATTTATTTTAAGAGAGAGAGCACAAGTGGGGGAGAAACAGAGAGAGGGACAGAGAGAGAATCCCAAGTAGGCTCCACACTGTCAGTGCAGAGTCTGATGCAGGTCCCGAACTGACAAACTATGAGAACATGACCTGAGCCAAAATCAAGAGTCGGATGCTTAGCCAACTGAGCCACCCAGACACCCTGGAATTGTGGGATTATTGATTTAAACAGCATTTTAAAAAATTTTTAATTTAATTTTAATAGTAAAATTTCTAGTAAAACTCTGTTTATTTGAAGTTTAATTGTCTCTTATACATCTTAACAAATTCAGGAATGTGTAACTAATAAAAAATATGTTTGTACGGATAATTTTGAGATCACAATGTCTATACATTAAAATTATAGATATTTTTTAAAGTTTATTTATTTATTTTGAGAGAGATAGCACAAGCAGGGGAGGGGCAGAGAAAGGGAGAGAGAGAATCCCAAGCGGAGGAGAGGGGCAGTACAGAGCCTGACACAGGGCTTAATCTTCTGGACTGTGAGATCATGATCTGAGCTGAAACCAAGAGTCAGACACTAACTGATTGAGCCACTCAGGCACCCTTAAACATATTTTTAAGGTAAGTGTTGGTCAAGTCACTGAAAAATATAGTACATTACTTGCCAAAATGAATAAAATATACAGGGAATAAAAATGTATAAATGAATAAATCTGTATTTAGCTATTTATTTTTCATTAAATTTGCTACCACTGTCATCATCTACCATTAGAAGAATAATATATTTTTTTATTGAATTCTGATACTGAACTGAAACTTCTAATCATATGATTTTAGGAGCAGTTCAAAAGGATGGTGTTTCTGTTAACAAAGAAATGAACACATTGCCAACCATCAATAATGCATTTCACAAGTGGTTTTCTGGAAAAATAGTTTATCATAGTAACAGTCATTTGAGAAAAAAATGTAACAATCATTTAAGATTTAATACAACAATATCCAAGGCTGTATATAAAAAAAGAACTTTTTCCTTTTTGCTAAATATAACAGAGATTAATATCAAGTTAAATATTATTTTCAAAATGCCATTTATCTATGAGTATTGTCTTGAAAGAAGTCATTTGCCTCTTAGATCAAAATATAAAGCATGCTTAAAGAATTAGGGAAGATGAAATGCATCTCTTTAGTCGAACACAATGGCCCCTCTGCTAGACATTTGTTGGACAATTTATTTGCAGGTATATGGACAAGAATTATTTTGCATTGCTATCAGTTATCTAGAATTTATAGAATTATGAAATTACTCACAGGCAATGAAAGACACAGAACCTCCCTGTAACCAGAATCATATAACCTAGAAGGATGTGCTCTAAACGATGCATAGTTCTCCATGAGAGCACACTTTTTCCCCCTACAGTTTTAGGAAGGGGCTATTTACTCAGATGAGCCAACTATTTTTTCAGATAAATTTACTGTAACAAAGTTCCTGAAGGAAACACTGACATTATTTATTGGTTCATATAATTACCTTCCTGGGAAAGAATTTCTTGGAGTGAAAATTTAAAACACAGATGACCTCAGTTCTCAGTATTAATTGTTAAGCTAAATGGTGACCAGTGGGGTCTCTTTTTTCTTATACTTGTTTTCCTGCAATTTTTCTGTCCACCTAACCCAGGAATATTTTTCTATACCAAGTAGGAGTTGAGGTGAGGAAACCTATCATCTTTAATTTCCCACTTCTTCATATTTGAAATGCATCATCCTTCTCCTGAGGGTTTAGGATTTTGGAAGGTGAAAACTGGAAACAAACTTTCAGTTTATTTGCTAGGTACCTCCTCTGAACAATGGGATACCTGATTTTTCTTTGCGGGGGTGGGGGGAATGAAGTTACTGATGGTGAAGACAAAAGGGAAATGGAAATAGGAGATGAGGATTTTTTTTTTAAGTTTTATCTGGCTACATTCTTACAATATTAAGTTGTATATATATCTAGAGAAGAATGTTATCCAATAGAATGAATTTTAAATGTTTTACCTGAAGATGTTTTTAATGTGCTAGTCTATTTCACAATGTTTCCAGAAAAGTTGCTCACCAAGTCCCTATCTACCCCAGCAATTTGAATGTCTTAGTATTTTCTTTCCTCATCCTTTCCTCATTCCCAAGATTCATTGGAATTTTCTTTCCACTGCCCCCATGATTATGGATACTAGAAAATAATTCCACCCCCCCCCCTTTTCCCCTAAACTCTAGATATTTACAATGTTTTTCTTATCACGTTGGGCTGTAACAACCTACTTTGCATGTAGGTTCCTTCATCTAAAACAACATATTCCAAACAAGAAACAAATAAGTGAAATGCTTGTTTCAGGTTGCAGGTTCTGTAAATGTTTTGATTTTCTGCCCTCTTTCATTCAAAATCTTAGATCAAATTTATTTATTCAACTAATATCTGTATTTTTCTATTAGCAAATGTGATGCTATTTATCAAATGGACACTTCATAGCTAGAAGTCATAAAAAAAACTGGGCTGATAGGTTTTTTAAAATTTTTAAAAATGTTTTTATTTATTTTTGAGACAGAGAGACACAGAGCATGAGCAGGGAAGGGGCAGAGAGAGAGGGAGACACAGAGTCTGAAGCAGGCTCCAGGCTCTGAGCTGTCAGCACAGAGCCCGACGCAGGGCTTGAACTCACAGACTGCGAGATCATGACCTGAGCCGAAGTCGGACGCTCAACCGACTGAGCCACCCAGGCGCCCCTGGGCTGATAGTTTTTAAGAAAAATAATTCAAAGACTAGGGTATTGGGGAGGTCCTTATCTTTTCTCTTCACTGCCTAAATGGTTCAGGTATTTTATGTATTAATTACATTAATAATATATTTATTACTGTAGTATTTATTGATGTATTAATGTATTCACACTACCAGAGTACTTTTCTGATTTTAAAGTTTTACTGTATGTATACATACATACATACACATTTACACATGCATACACATTTATACATATTTTGGATTTCTTTTTTTTTTTAAACATTTTTTAAATTTTATTTTTAAATGTTTATTTATTTTTGAGACAGAGAGAGACAGAGCATGAGCAGGGAAGGGGCAGAGAGAGAGGGAAACACAGAATGTGAAGCAGGCTCCAGGTTCTGAGCTGTCAGCACAGAGCCCGACGCGGGGCTCGAACTGACGAACTGTGAGATCATGACCTGAGCCAAAGTCAGACGCTTAACCGACTGAGCCACCCAGGCCCCCCACATTTTGGATTTCTTTTTTTTTTTTTTTTAATTTTTTTCAACGTTTTTATTTATTTTTGGGACAGAGACAGAGCATGAACGGGGGAGGGGCAGAGAGAGAGGGAGACACAGAATCGGAAACAGGCTCCAGGCTCTGAGCCATCAGCCCAGAGCCTGACGCGGGGCTCGAACTCCCCGACTGCGAGATCGTGACCTGGCTGAAGTCGGACGCTTAACCGACTGCGCCACCCAGGCGCCCCTTTAATTTTTTTTTTTAACGTTTATTTATTTTTGAGACAGAGAGAGGCAGAGCATGAACAGGGGAGGGGCAGAGAGAGAGGGAGACACAGAATCCAAAACAGGCTCCAGGCTCCGAGCTGTCAGCACAGAGTCCGACAGGGGGCTTGAACTCACGGACCGCGAGATCATGACCTGAGCCGAAGTCGGACGCTTAACCGGCTGAGCCACCAAGGTGCCCCATTGGATTTCTGAGTCAAGCAATCAAACTTAAAAGTTTGGCTCTAGTTTAGATATAAAAACTTGAATGAATTTAATTCCAATTACTAAATGTTTAAAATACTCAGCATTCCCAAAAAGAAAATTTTTTTGATCTTAATGAACAATACAATCACATGGATATCGAAGGGAAGTAACTTCTCCTTGATTACTGCTGAATCTCAAAGACAGCAAGAGCTTGAATTACTTTATTACAAGATTGTGGTTGTGTATCCCTATAGAAAGTACATGTTTCTTATTTAAAGTTTACCTTCAACACCAAATTTTTCTGGCTAACATTACATTAGATAACATTAGAAACAATGGGTACTTCAAAAACGACTTGTTTAGATTTAACTAGCATTTATTGAACATCTACTAAGAATCAAATGCCTTCACTTCTTTGGTCTCATTTAATTTAATCCTCAAAGCATCAATCAACCCTGTTATGGACTGAATTGTGTCCTCCCCAAATTCATATACTGAAGTCCTAACCGCAAGGTACCTCAAGATGTGATTGCATTTGGAGATAGGGTCATTAAAGAGATAGGTAGTTAGGTTAAAATTAAGTTATTAGAATGGGCTGTAACCCAATATGGCCGGTGTCTTTATAAGAAGAGATTAGGATATATGCACATAGAGGGAAGACCATGTGAAGACATAGGGAGAAGATGGCCATCTATAAGCAAGGAAAGAGTCCTCAAAAGAAACTAACCCTGCTGGCAGCTTGATTTCAGATTTCTAGCTGCAGAACTGTGAGGAAATAAATTTCTGTTGTTTAAGCTGTCCAGTCTGTGGTACTTTGTTATGGCAGCTATAGCAAACTAATGTTCCTATAGAAGTGTATATTAACGCTTCTCTGTGGACACTTATGGCTCTAGAAGTTTCTAAGCTAAGAAGAGGTCATGCCAGGATTGAAATCCAGGTCTTCTAATCACAATTCTAGTGCTTTCTCTAATACAAAGCCATCATTTGTGGTATAATGGCAAGAGTGCTTTGGAAAGCATTTAGATACCAATGTAGAAGAAGACACATACATTAGTCAGATAATGTTAGCTACTGAGTGCAGGAAAACCTCACAATTACTCCCCGTCTGTTCTTGGCTGCAAATCCAGCCCAGCTTGATCCCCCAATTGGCAGGCTTGGACTTCAGCTGGGTAACAAGAAGAAGCTGGTCCATGAATATGGAAGGTGGGAGGACTTTGGATTATGGCAAATAAACAGAGAATTTGTTGCACATGTTTCTTTGTTAGTGTTAGATTTTAAAAGCATATGCATGCTGGACAATTATAGTTAGAATTAACCATTCAGTTTTTCATATTCAGCTTAGCCTTGTTTTCAAGTTGTTTTATGCAACTAATACCCATTCATTGATCCATAAATTATACATAGCCATTAAAAAAAGTACTTATCTTGTTTTTCTTCATATGAAGAAAGAGGAAAGCTTTTTTGAAATGGGCAAATATCAATTTAAAAAGGAGTTAGAGGGGCGCCTGGCTGGCTCAGTAGAGCACATGACTCCTGATTTCAGAGTCATGAGTTTGAGCCCCACAATGGGTGTGGAGCCTACTTAAACAAACAAACAAACAAACAAACAAAAAACATTAAAGAAAAGGAATTAGACACCATATACAAGTGAAAAAGCAACTTTATTTCATTTTCAGAAAAAGCATTTGAATAGTATTTTCTATAACTTTGAAATTAAGAACATTCAATGACAATAGCAAGCTTAAATTCCATGAACAATGCAAACATGATTGGGAGATGTGAGCAAATAAAGCAAGGTAGAAGTGGAGGTAAAGAAAGAGATAGCAGGAGGTGACATGGAGATTTAGCTCTGAGTATAATTCCCAACTGCCCTTTAAAGGGCAAAGTCTAGGGATTCTTAAACAGCTCTCTGCATGGAACATTCTTTCTCCACCTCCCGTTTCCCTTTGCCATTTATCTCTCAGGTCTCAGTTTAAATATCTCCTTTGGAGACGAATCTCCCAGATTTGGGTAGGTGTCCCTGTTATTCACATCTATAGCCTTTATGGCATCTTCTTTACAACAGTTGTCACATTTGTCAGTACTTGTTCCATGGCTCTTTTCGTGAATAGAATGTAAGCTCCACTATGAGGTTTGTTCACTGCTGAATCACCAGCATCTAGCAAATTTCCCAGCACGTAGAAGGCACTCAGTAGGTGATGAGTGAATGAAAAGATGAGAAATTAATACTCTCTTTGTATCCTTAAGACCAAAGTAAGTTTGATTCTCAAAGTATTTTTGAAGGAGAAACTAAGCTCCAAGATATTCCCTATGCTTTCTTGCATGTGATAATAAATGAAATGATTACAAAAAGAAAAAGAGAATGGTGTACTTTTCCTTAATTTTTGGCATTATCACTTTCAATTGACGCTCCATGAAGGCAGGGACGATGTTTTTACTCATTACTCTGTTACCTAGAACAGTACCTGGCATATAGCAAGTTCAATAATACAGATACATACATATCTCTTATAACAAAAACATACTGAAGAAAATACTGCTAAATATCAATAAAAAATCAAGGCAGAAATATGTAAAGAGTAATGACTAGGACGCAAAAAGATCACCAATATGTCAAACTTCAATTTGACCTAGTTTCTTGGGAGCTCAAGTGGAAAGTCAAACAGTCAATTATTATTATTACAAGAAAAAAGTATTCTTTAGAGGTGAAAAAACTTTCCTAGTACAGTTCTTTATAACTTCTTTATAAATGTGGGGCTTAATGTACAATTAACTAAAGTAGGGGACAAAGTCTCCAAGAACACTCCTACATCCCATATGATAGCCAGATGTCATATGGCTGCTGAGAAAAGCCAAGGCCATGGCATTACAATACAATTCAGTGAAAGCAACTCTTTGGGTCAAGGGGCAGAATTGGTCACATGTGTAGCCTACTGGTTGCCAAAGGTTAGAATACTGAATGCAATGTTCCTACAGTTCCCTCCTGGCAGATGTTATGCGAGGGGAAAAAAGCCCGCATTTTTTAGATGTCATGTTAGATGCATATACCTCAAGAACTTGTGAGGACTGAATGAGAAAATCCATGTAAAATATCTGGCACATATAAAACTTTCAAGAAGTTTTAGCTGCTATTTCCCATAGAATGATCACCTAAAGGGGGTTTCTCTTACCATATCCTACCAGTGTCCACTTTACCACTGGCAGCAAGGTCATTAATGCCTTCATACCTAATCAGATCATACAATCAATTCAGAGTAAACCAATGCAGGGAATCCACTCTTAAGGCTCTAGTCTCCTGGATATGTCCAATACTAATTTATTAATCATCAGGGTTTCATCAGAGAAGTAGAAATATTAGTGATATGGAATAAAACAGAAATGTACCTTATCTGATTTGGGGAGCTGGTAAAGAAGTTTAGGTAAGGCTGTTGTCCAAAGTTATTGTAAGTCAGTAGGGCCAGTAGCAGGGAAAAAGTCTAACTGGGAAGGAAGAGAGAGAGCAAGGACACTGGAACCCACAGACAAATGGAACCCATGAAGACAGACAGGAACTTGCATCTGTCTCTCACTTTCTCTAATGTCAATGACGTGGGTGGCCTACAGAAGGATCGGGCACCCTTCATAATGGAACTACACATGAACCTGGCCCAGCACTCACGGAATTTGAAATAAGAGATAATGAAAGAGTTACTGAAGGAAGAGTCTTGGCTGCTGCCGTATACCAGCAAGGTGAGACAGCATATCAATGACAAAGAGTTTGCAATTAAACAGTTCATGGCTACCCTATACCACCCTTCAGTGTATACTATTTTGCCTCTGTCTTCCAAATATCATGCAGATGTCATTTGTGGCCACTCCTAAAATGGTGCCATAAAGAGAAGAGAAATTTAGGAAACTTAGTTCCAGCTTTGTAATGTGACAGTACAAAAATACCACACCTATAATTGTACTTTAATTTATGAAGATATTTAAAATACTTTGGATATAGCTCTTGGCCATAGTGCCATCTTCTTGGAAACTTCCATGCCACAAGAGCCAAGTGGAGGAAGGAGCAAATGCACAGGCTGAAGCCTAAAAGAAGAAAGATGAGGCAGAGGTCCAAGTAAACCTCTAGCTTGTGAACCCATGGAAGCCACAGGAGCAGAATTAAAGAATGCCAGAGGCCAGGGACATTGGTAAAAATAGCTGGACTGCAAGTCTACTTTCTAGAGTTTGATTCAATGGATCTAGAACATCCATTGCCATCTGATTGCAATGACCACCTTTGAGAGACCCATCTTGCTCATACAAAAACAGTCTCCTTTGGTCCTTTGCCCTGGAACTGTGACTTTCAGGACAAATTCTGTTTTCATTTATGGTTGAATGTAACATGTGTATAATAAATCATCTCTTCTGATGTCTTAGCTGAAGAAAAAAGTTACTCTGGATATAAAAATGTATTTTCTAATACTTAGATTTGTGATCAACTTTTTCCGTTATTTGGATATAAAAATTTATTTTCTAATACTTAGATTTGTGATCAACTTTTTCCGTTATTTCTATAAATATTTTGTCACAGTTTAAGATAATTTTATGAAGCTCTTGTTTTAAGAATGAATTGGGGGCGCCTGGGTGGCGCAGTCGGTTAAGCGTCCGACTTCAGCCGGGTCACGATCTCGAGGTCCGTGAGTTCGAGCCCCGCGTCGGGCTCTGGGCTGATGGCTCAGAGCCTGGAGCCTGCTTCCAATTCTGTGTCTCCCTCTCTCTCTGCCCCTCCCCCGTTCATGCTCTGTCTCTCTCTGTCCTAAAAATAAATAAATGTTGAAAAAAAAAATTAAAAAAAAAAAGAATGAATTGGGGTTTTTCTCCTACAAAAAGTAGTATAAAACTGAAACACATTTACCATATGCTGGACCATTCACCCAAATGAACTGATTCTTTTGAATATTTTTGCAGTGTTTTTCAATTATTTGTTCTGCATCCAATTTTACTTCTAACCAAATAGAAGGCATTATTTTCTGTATAAGGTTTATAAATCAATGGAAATTTTTGAGGTGATGATGGCAATACCAACTCAATCATGTTATGTACAGTTTTTTTTTTAATTAAAAAAAATTTTTTTTCAACATTTATTTATTTTTGGGACAGAGAGAGACAGAGCATGAACGGGGGAGGGGCAGAGAGAGAGGGGGACACAGAATCAGAAACAGGCTCCAGGCTCTGAGCCATCAGCCCAGAGCCCGACGCGGGGCTCGACCTCACGGACCGCGAGATCGTGACCTGGCTGAAGTCGGGCGCTTAACCGACTGCGCCACCCAGGCGCCCCTGGTTTTTTTTTTAATTTAAAATAATCCCAGAACATGGTATCCATATAAACCTCCTCCCTTAGTATTAGAATTAGTTATTCAGAATTACCTGACAAGAAGTTTCATGTTTAATTTCTTAAATCCAATAAATTGTAACTACAATATCAATAGTATTCTTTTTAAGTGTTTTATTCCTATCTATAGTATTTCTTAATGGGGATCAACATGTTATTTGATTTCTTAACTCAATTCCTTGGCATTATTTCTTAAGTCTCTGACTACCTTTCCATGGTTTTCCATAGCTCTGATTGTCTCATAAGTGAGAGCAGCAGAATAACAACCCAAAATGGCCACGATTTGATGTATTCAACAAAAGTTCCACTGGTAAAACCAAATCATACACCTCCCAACCACCACCACTCCTTCCTTCGTCTCAACATCCCCCCACCCTCACCACACAGCTAAATAAATGTTTAGAAAAATAGCACAGTAAATGTTTAGTTATAAACCAGTAGAAATTAATGAACATTAAGTCCACTGCTTCTTTTCTGCCCTCTTGCCATTTTTATTCTTATTTTAATTATAAGGTAGACTGTCCTTACATCAAACATTGGAGAAGTAGGAAAAAATTGAACTGACTTGAAAAAATCATCTGGGGCATCTGGGTGGCTCAGTTGGTTAAGTGTCTGACTTGATTTTGGCTAAGGACATGATCTCAGTTTGTGAATTGAGCCCTGTGTCAAGCTCTGTGCTGGCAGTGTGGAGTCTGCTTGGAATTCTCTTTCTCTCCTTCTCTCTCTGCCCCTCTCTTGCTTGTACTCTCTCTAGAAATAAGTAAACTAAAAAAAAAAAAAAAAAAATCATCTGATGAAATCATGATTCCTTTTGTTTTGTAGAGGAATGTAAAATGCATACAAATGACATTATTTAATGTAATCATTCCATTTTAACAATATATCCTCCATCTGTTTCATTCTACCAGCAACTAATGACTAATAAAAATGAGATTCTGAAATAGTTTTCCATTTGCATCATGTGGAGAAAAAGTGTCTATAATGGCTTTCTGATAGTTTTTTTTTATAAACACAGCATTGATTACACATCATCGATATGACTCTAATAGAATGAAATTTAAAATGGCAATCCCTGAGATTGCCTGACAAAATGTTTCCTGACAAAATGTTATATGGAAACTGTATTATTAATTTCCATTTGCTGTCCATTCCACATTCACACAAACACTGTTAGTAAACCTTCTTCTAAAGTTTCAAGGAGATGCCTGTAGGTTCCTTGTTGTAAATGTAATGAAATAATGAAAATATTATTCACCAAAATTAAGGGAGGAAGTTTCCCCCTTGGAAAACAGTTGGAATGTATTGGGCTACTACTGGACTCTAATTCTTGGGGGGGACACTGTTGGCAAGGAGAGTCAACTTCTGGACTCAGGAGCCTTTAAACTTGAAACAGTAGCAGACTGTAACAAAGACAGCTGATTGAAGAGATGAATAAAAGGTGTAGCAGGTGGCTGGTGAAATTCTGTAAGAAACAATGTGTCACTCTTCAAAATTTTCAAAGAAAATGGTTAGCTTTTTCATCGAGCCTAATAATGGGTAGAGTTCTCTACTAGAGTAGAGCAGGGAGTAGAATCCAAATGGTCCATAAAATTTAGGAGTGGACAGGAGTGGACCAGGAGTCTAAGGAGTGAGGATAGGATATCAGTAATTCTTTGAAGTTGTGGACAGCCATTGGCTGTGAAATTAGTGATGACGGAGGAAGAGATGGAATTAGTGTAACCTAATTTTCAAGGGGCAGTTATGCCAGTTATTTTGCTATTGTCTGTTAATTTTAAACTCATTTTCATGTATTCTTGTGATGTTCTGCAAAGCACATTACTACTTTGCCCCCGGTTTTCCGTTAGGATCTACCGATAGAGGGCGCCAGAGGGAGAGTGCACTTCTTCCAGCTACACTTTTTCAACCTGGTAGTGAGTTTGTTCCAGAAGCAGCAGCTGAATCCAGTTTGCAGGTTTTCTAATATGCAGAACATTTTGCTTTCCTTCAGACACACCAGCACCAACCAGCTGGTTCCCCCTCCTAAGAGGCCTGGGTCCTTATCTGAGGTCAGAGATAACAGCATCAGCCCTCTCCTCATAGGCTGTTTCAACTGGCAGGAGAGTGGTACTCCTGTAAGCTATTTGCTGTGATCCTGGCAAATAAGGGCACACCCATGGAATTAGAAAAAAAAAAAAAAAGGTTTAGTAAATTTATCATTTTAGAGATTCTGATAATGGGCTTTTCTTGAGATATGAGAGAATCAGAGAGGATTTGCTGATGGGGAGGGTTCCACAGCCCGCCCAGGCTGGGCATAATTGGGTGCCTTAGAGGGAACAATTTGATTCTAGCCTCTAGTCTCCCTACCCACCTCTAAAGAATCAGGCCAAGCAAAGGAACAGTAGCCTTCGAAGGGATTTTAGAATAAGTCATTCTTAAATCTGTAGGCTTATGGCTCGTGGGCCAAATCCTGCCCACAGCCTGTGTGGCCAGTAAACTAAGAATAGTTTTTACATTTTTAAATAGTTGAAAAAATCAAGAGTATTTTGTGACACAAGAATTATACAAAATTCAAACTTAGGCATCCATAAATAAAGTTTTATTGAATCACAGCCACACTCATCGGTTTGAATATTACCTATGGTTACTTTCATGCTACAACAGCAGAATTGAGTAGTGTGATAGAGACTGTGGTCCACAACGCTGAAAATGTTATTTGGCACTTTACAGAAAAAGTTTGCAACCCCTGCTGTAGGACAAAGATGGAAGTAGAGGGTGGGGTATCAGGAGATACATTGGGATTAGCCTTTGGGGAAGATGAGTTAAGATGCCAAAAGTGGATACTGTGTTCTTGTGTCTTCTTAGCCACCCCTCTGAGAGACTGTATAATGAGTTTATTAGAATGCTAGTTATTTTCCTCAGAGGAAAATAAAAAGAGATGCTGAAAATTTATTGGAGTTTCAGAGAGCTCCTCTCTGTGAGATAACTAATTTGAAGTGGAGACAAGATGACATTTTTCAGTGGGCTATGTGCTGGGTCACTCTTGGGTAACACAGGTTTTCAAAGGTAGTAGCACACAGGCATGGTGGCTCTGAGAGAGGAGGGAGTTGATGATAGAATAAACAAGAGGTGATGGAATGTTGTGTGGCAGTGATCTTAGGGGAATCCTTATTCTTCCTCATCAAATTTCCCTAAAGGGGAAGAAACTTCTGCTCATTTTTCCAAGAAGGAGTTATATTACAGTGATCATCTTTGATCTCCTTCCCTACTTGTATCCATTGGAACTCCTTTACCAGTGGCTGGGGTTACTGTGCTTTCAAAACAAGATCCAAGTTCAATTGTGGCTTTTTTCCCCCCTCTTGCCATGCTTGTCTCATGGATCACTAAAGAGCAGTGGGCTTTCCTCTGCTTCCTAACTCAAGATGGTAAGCATACTTGGATCAGAATCTATCTCAGCATGTTTTCCAAAGTCAGTCTGGAAACCTAACGTTCTCTCCAGTTCTCTGACTCCATTTGTGAGACAGCCTTTATTTTGTCTGGGTATATGAAATCATATTTGCAATCTAACTTTCTCCACAAATCTGAGGGTGCACATTTACAGAGAACTAATTCTTACTCTCATTTTCAGTTTAGTTTTAGTAGCGATCCCTGTACTTTGTGGAATATCAGATCCTAATTGACCCGGTAGAAAGTGGGTGGTTGACATTCTACGGGCTTCAACAGTTATGGCCATAAATTTAGAATGACTGCAAACATCATGATATCATGCTGTTTGGTTTTCCTCAGGAAGATGATAAGCGGCAATTTGTGTTAGGTAGGCATAGGAGACAAACTTAAATGGAATGTAGTATGCAAGAAATCGGCTTTTGTTCAGATGTCTAGTATCTATCTTCATGGTCTGTAACCTGCAATTTGTTGACTTCTGTCCCACAGCCCATCATAATAGACCCAGATATGCAGAGTAACTTCAGAGCTCAAGACGGAGAAAGTAGGTATTTTCCAAACCTGCTCCCTTAAATCACAGGGTTACCCTATCTTAGCTCAGTCAGCTTTATGTTATAAGGACATCATCTTTTCCTCTTTGTCACTGTAAACAGACCTCGGCATATAGTTCTAAGACTGATCTGGATTCATGTTCCTTCACTATTTTATATTTCCAAAGTCTTTGTGTGTGTGTGTGTGTGTGTGTGTGTGTACAAACACTACATATGCTTTGTCTTTTGCTTTACCTCCTCTTTCTAGTTTCAACCCCCTAGCCCCTTCTTTTATTAATCAGTCTCAATAGAAGTGACTTGCAGTATGTATATTGGAGCAGTGACTCTCAGCTTGCCAAAAAAGTATCTAGAGTTAGATCTGTGTATATTAGAATTTAGAATAAGGGATTCAGAGGTTCTGCAGGAATTATATTACCTACCTCCTGGAATACATATCATGTACCTCTAGGAAATATAATGCATATTATGTTATCATGTGCCAGGAATGATACTAGACTCTTTACTTTGTCTCATTTAATCTTGACTGGTATGTGTGCATGTGTATTAAACATATATACAATAATATATATACACAAAGACATATATACTATATATATATTTATAAAACACATATATATTTATAAAACATATATTTATATTTGTACATACACACATACTATATATAAAAATATATATTTATAAAACATATATATTTATATATGCACACACACAGTATGATAAGTCATATAATCATATAAAATGAGAAAAAGTTTAGTATCATTCCTGGTGCATAATATGCATTTACTACTATTGTTAATACTGTCCATTGAGAATAGAAAAGATAGATTTTTATGAAAAAAAGATTCAATTAAAAAAACTGGAGAATAGACAGTACATTTTCGTTTTTGTAATTAAAAACAGAATAGAAATTGATCTCAAATCTATCCCCATACTTGATTTCTAGCTTTCAATTATGCATATAGCTTAATGGACTAAGGCCATATATCATCACATGCATAGAATGTTAGGTGTGTAAAGGCCAGTGTTGACTATCAGATATAGCTTCTTAATTTTACATATATGCAAATTGAGATCTAGCCTGTCCAATTGGTCCTCAAGATTTCTGGCTTTTTCCACTTTACACAGATGCAAAACACCTTGATGCAGTCTTGTTATTTAAAAAGTATGTTTGTTTGTTTGTTTGTTTTTATCTCTTCAGATTTTCGGAAGAAATGTTTTCACTTTTAATTTGCACATCAGTTTCCATGCATCCAAAACCTCTGTCCTCTTTGACAAGAAGCTATTATGTAACTAAAAACAAGGCATTCAGAGTTGCAAAATTAGCTTTGAGTGCCTGGAACTGTGGGACTGATTCTTAGAGTTAATCATTACTAATGGCTTTCCCATTAGAAATCAGTAACTATTATCTGGGATTGGTTTGTGATAATAACTCAGGAGCCTCCTGATGTCTAGCTCAGCCATAATTAAATGTTACTTGTGAAAACAGGGTGATTTTTTTTTTTTTTTTAAAACAGGGTGATTTTTAAGCTCTGACCAGTTGACTACTTATGGTATATTCTGGGAAAGATGTGAAGAGAGAGTTTCCCTATGCCATTTTCAAAATGAATTCGATAGCTCCTTACTTTGTTTCTTTAACTGGTCTGCTAGTCTCATTATGTGAGAGATACTATTAGAATATACAATATCGTCTTATCATGAAAACAGATTCTAAAACGAAAACAAACAGAAAACCACGCTAGCTCAAAATCTATTTCCTTCAGTAAACCTCCCATGAAAATCCTTAATTTACCTAATACTTTGAACCATTTATTTTTATTTTTTTATTATTTATTTTAAAATTTAATTTATTTTTTAAATTTACATCCAAGTTAGCATATAGTGCAACAATGATTTCAGGAGAAGATTCCTTAATGCCCCTTACCCATTTAGCCCATCCTCCCTACTTTGAACCATTCAAATGAAATCTCAGAATATTGAATTCCATAAAAAATTGAAAAAAAACATTTCTGTTATTTATCTCTGAATGTGCTGTCAGTCCCCCCCCCCCCCCCCCCGTTATTTACGTAAAATCTCTGCCTATAGCAGGCAGCTCTGGATTTGAGTCTTGGTTCAGTTATTTTCTAGCTGCATGATATTGGGCTAATCAGTTTGCTCATCTATAATATAAGGATAAAAATGGGACCTGTCTCATGGAATTGTTATGAAGATGGAAATAACATATGGAAGGCATGTGGCACAGTGCCTGGTTCATAGTGACTGCTCATCAGTGTCTGTGATAATTACTGTCAGCCCATGGGGGCAGTCAGGTGTACTGAGGGGAGCATGGGCTCTACAGGGGCTCAGTTCTGGGGTCCAATTTTGTCTGCCACTTCCTGTGTGCGGCATCTTGAGAAATTTAATTAACCCTTTGAGCCACTATTTCCTCATTTCCAAAATGGATATACTGTAGTAATAATACAGATCACTGGGTTGTCGTGAGGAAAGTGCCTGTTAAGACCCTTTTCTCGCAACCGATTATCAACAAGTTAACATTTATCCATAATTCCAAGGGCAAGGCTAAGCCCAAGGTGTCACAGGAACTTTCAAAAGAAAACAAACTCCTATTCTCCACCACGGGCAAGGAGAGAATCGAAGAAAATAAGGCAAACATGTACAATGAGAGTTGCTGATGTATATATGCACATTAAAAGTGGGTCTCTAATCCATGCCCATTTATATTTTTCCCAGTATGCACGTGGAGAAATTCTCAATTAGAGCCTCTTCCCTGGTATTTTTAGACGTCAGTAGATCTCCAAAGCCCAGCCGAAATATAGGGCTGATTAAAGACTAGAGAAACTGGAACCGTCACAAACTGTACGTGGCCAGTGCCACAGAAACTAGGAATAAAACAAACCTTTCTAACCAAGGGCAGATCTCCTTCGTCTCGTGGAGGTAAATGGAAGGGCGAAACGCAGGTCAAGTTGTGCCGGCACCGACAAAAGCGACTGGCGAAGGGCCCCTTCCCGGCAACACCAGCTTTTCCTCATCTCGGTCATGGAGGATTTTCCAAGCTTCGTGCCTGACCCCAGGCGTGGCGCCCGCGCCGGCCCAGCTGACGAGGAGTCGAGGCGGCAGGGAGAACTCCAGTCCTCACACGGTTAAACCTCTCCCAAGGAGGCTGGAGGAGGGAGGAGGGAGAAGGGAAGAGGGAGCGTCCCCGCCCACAAAAACGAAGATAATATCATCCCGGCGCCCCGCCCCCACACCGGGCCGGCCCCCTCCCCCGCCCCTCGCCCCCCGCCCCTCGCCCCCCGCCCAACTCGGGACGGACCCTCAGGCCGCACCTGCACGCGCGCACACGCCCCCCCCGCGCGCCGGCCACCACGCGCGCCAGGCCTCAGAGCCGCCGGCGGCGGACCGGGGCGCCCTCCTTCCCGCCCTGCTTCAGCCCCTGCGCCGCCGCCGCCCTCGGCACGCGCCCGCCGCGGCTCGTCCGCACCGCCCTGCCTCGGCGCGGACCACGGCCGCCGGGGCCGCAGCCGCGCTCTCCTCTCCGCCGCGGGCCGCGGACGCCGCCACCTAACCGCCGAGCCCGCGGGGCGCGGAAGCTGATCAGAGCCCGGGCCGCGGCGTGAGGGTGCGCGGGCCGCCGACGCGGTTGTTCGC
This sequence comes from Prionailurus bengalensis, assembly GCF_016509475.1. Taxonomy (NCBI): domain Eukaryota; kingdom Metazoa; phylum Chordata; class Mammalia; order Carnivora; family Felidae; genus Prionailurus; species Prionailurus bengalensis. The sequence continues at coordinate 120,595,646 of NC_057358.1, read as the reverse complement.
TGCGCTCGGGCTCCCGCGAGGACTGTCTCCGCCTCCTCTTCCTGCGACCTCCTCAGTCCTCAGCATCCTCCTCGCGCTCCTCAAAAGCACCCTCTCACGCCCCACCCGCGGGAACGAGGCTTCAGGAATTCAGGGGAGTGGCTGTGGGGGCGCGTCGCGGCTCCCCGCTCGGCCAGCCCCTCTTCCTAGACATGGTCTGATCCCCATTGTAAAAGCTGCGCCCCGAAGAGGAGGAGAGAGTGGTGTTCCCGGCTTGGGGCTGCAGGAATCTCTTCTTGCTGAAGCTCTTGCATTATTTTAGGGTGGGGCGGGGAGGGCCCTGGATTTTGGGGAGTGGGGGTGGGCGGGGAGGAGGACCCGGGGTGGGGGGAAAGGACTCTGTGAGGGAGCCGGTGGAAGACTATGGGGAAGGACCAGGAGCTGCTGGAAGCTGCCCGCACTGGAAATGTGGCTCTGGTGGAGAAACTCCTGTCTGGCAGGAAAGGAGGGATCCTGGGCGGTGGATCCGGACCCCTACCCCTTTCTAATCTGCTAAGGTAAGGACGGGAACCAGTTCTGGGGTTGCATACCTCGTTTTGCATTGTGATAGATACGTCCTCCTCTTCATGGTTAGTGCACCTGGTGGCTGCCAGCGATTCATTCTTAAATTAGGCAGGAAAACAGACTGTGTGTGTGGAGAGGAGGCACGAGGTTCCCAGTCAGATTGATGCCTTAGATTCTTTGAGTAATTTGAAAATAGCCTTCCATCAATGCGTCAGTAGCTACTTTTCTCTGAACTGTGGTGCAGAACTTGTACATGTACTAGTGTTGCTGGAAGAAAATCGGTGTTCCACTCGCTTTCCATCAACATTTATTATGTATTTTCAGTGTCGAACCCAGCCTTTTTTGTCTATTTGCATGAAATTGGTAGAGAAGCTATTGCGTGCATTCACTTACCCTGCAAAAAGCCACGGCCTTTGGTTGCTGCTACCTTCTCTTGCAGAAGGCATTTGCTGTGCTGTGGGTTGTGATCCCACAAAATGAAGCAAGCGAACCTTCTGATGAGATGTCATCTGTACAGGGTGTGTGTAAAACTTGATGAGGCAGGTTAGCAGCCCCAGCAGTACTTCCACTTACCTGGACTTAGCTCAGTGCAACTTGGTTTTTAGGACCAAGGATGCCAGGTCAGGATTGGGATAGCGTGTATGGAATGTAGTAGAGGCCTTTTAATATGAAGATGTTGCGGGTGAGACTAATATTGCTTGGAGACTCTTTCTAAGATGACATTTAAAAAAAATGTCAAGGTCTTTATTCAGCAGGCAGTACCTTAGAAATAGGGTTGATTTGCATATTTGAGAAACTGCGAACTTGAGAGTTGAATTGATGGACGAATTAAATAGGAGGGAAGAAGCCTGAAGAATATTCATTAGATAAAATGCAAGGAAAGCTGTTTAGTTCATAAAATTGTGGCTATTCACTTTACCCTGGATATTTTTGGAGGCATCAATCATCATTCATAGCTTCACCCTAAAACATCTCTTAAGCAACCCAGCTGTACTTGTAAAAATTTGAAAAACCCAAATGATTTTTTTTTTTTTTTTGGTTTTTAAATACTCTTTTGTGCTACTCTTGACAAGTGTTTAATACAGATTTTTGGATGATGACATTGTGTTCTTTACACAAGTTCTTAGATGTTGTAGTGGCCAGACAATGCAGTTAATTATAGTACTGGCCTGTAGGGAAAATGAAAACATTTGTATTAGAGTGAAATGAATTTAGTTGGCAAATAGTTGATGGGATTTTAAAAAGCTCCATATATGATCATATATACTTAATAGTGACATTTTATTGGAATAATAATTCACTTCAGATCAATGAATGAATATGGGACATTTTTTTAGTTGATCTTAGGAGCAATGACTCTTTGGGTGTACTCTGTTGGTAAGTAATTTTTACTTTCAAACACAAGTAGACAGTGTGGACATGTTTCAGATTATAGCTCTAATAACTGCCCCTAGTCATGGGTTATTTATACAAAAGCAGTTTATCTGGTTACGGTTTTAAAGTTGCAGGTAAAGTAAATGTGTTTACCAGTTGATTGAATTAGTTGTAAGAATGATTATGGCTAGAAACCTGTATTCTGAAAGAGGTTTCTAAATAATCAATTCCTTTGGACAAACACTAAGGAATTCTTTGGGAACAGTGATAACTTCAGTTAATTTTATTAAGATAAATAGTATTTTAAAAAGCGTATCTTTGTGATAGAACTTAAAGGCAAACATCTTTTAAATACTTTCTCTGTTGTGCCATTTAAAAAAAAGAATAGGTGGCAAATTTTAGGAATAAAATACTAACTATTTAATGTTGCTAAACTAAGTTGTTAAACTTCTTGAACAAGAGGTTTTTTCTCTTTTGCTGGTTTTGTCAGGGTGAGAGCTGTATAACAAAAATGTGCACAGAAAACAAAAGTAAAAAAACGTTCTCATGAGTTTGAACCAAGTTGTAAAAGTCAAAATCAAAACCAATAACCCTTAAACTTGCATCTATACCATACTAAATGAACAACCAAAACAATGTCTTTGAAGAATATGACAGTTGAAATTGCATTGGGTGATCCTTTGCATAAAATGAAATTCCTAAGAAAGCACATTTAATTTAGTTGTTACTTTATTTCACAAATGATTGTGTTCAAAAATTTATTTACATAATGATGGAGAAGGTGGCCCCTCCCTCTTCAAATATAATGACGCTTGGACATTTTAAAATACTTCGGAATGACCGCAGAATAGGTTTGCCACTACCTCCCCCCTGCCTTTATTAGTTGTGTAATAGGTAGTGTCAGATAACTGTGCTAAATGCTTACTTGTATCATTTCCTTCAATTCTTATATCAGCCTTAAGTGGCTGAGCCTCAGTTCACAGGTGAAGAACTAGAGATAGGAAGATAAGGACTTGCCCAAGGTCACTTAATTAGTAATGGCAAAGATTTGAAGTTTTGTGATTTAAATTTGCTTTTCCACATTGTAAGTCTTATTCATTGATTCTATTTGATTTGTGAGTTTAAAATACGTAGTTTAGTCTACTTTTTTTTTTTTTGCTATGAATAATCTGATTTAAAAATCCTTAATTTTTTTCCTAATGACAAAAAAATCCTCATGACTGCCCTTTGGGGGATCACTAAGAACTTTTCTGAAGACGGTTTTGATGACATATTCCCAAGTGAGCAGTAGATATATGATAGGGAATCAGGTATGCTTGGGTGATACTGCGGTTTTCAGCAAAAGAATGATCTTGAATAAATATAAAAATCTTTCTAAGCCTCACTGTTCTCTTCTAGAAAATGGGAATAGTTATAGTAGCTATCATATAGAGTTGTTGTAAGAGTTAAATGAAATATGAAGAAATGAATGCAAAGCATTTAACACATTGATGTTTTATCATTAGTGTTGTTATTTCTCATGCAGCTTTAAAGCACTTGACCTTATTTCTTAAGGTCTTGATTACTAAAGATTTGCTTCATATTGGACATGGAGTAAAGTTCCTTAGTAAATTTTCCACTAGAATTATAGAATCTATAAATAAAATGGAACCTTTTATCCAACTTCTGACCTAGAGGAATCACCTGCAACATCTTTTACCAGTTAGTTATTCTAGCCTTATAAAACTCTTAAATGACTAGATCCATTCCTTTTTTTTTTGACAGCTCTAATTATTAAAAACATTCTCCTTTTATTGAGTTGATATCCACCTCGCTGTAATTTCTTGTTTTTATTTTATTTTTTTAGTGTTTATTTATTTTTGAGAGAGAGAGAAATAGAGACAGAGCATGAGCAGGGAAGGAGCAGAGTGAAGGAGCACAGAATCTGAAACAGGCTCCCAGGCTTTGAGCTGTCAGCACGGAACCTGACGAGGGGCTCGAACTCATGAACCACCAGATCATGACCTGAGTGAAGTTTGACACTTAACTGACTAAGCCACCCAGGCACCCCTGAACTCCCTGTAATTTCTAGCAGTTGGTATTATTTGGAAGTGGAATATAGGTGAACTTACATTTTCATGCTTTTCACTATTCTCTTTTTTCCCTTCTGTGCATATTCTCAAGTTCTGCAATGACTCTTAAAGGTGGTGAGCAGAAATGAACAAAATGCACTAAGATATCAGTTGACCATTGTGAATATACTGGGACCTGATATACTGTTGAATTAAAAAAAAAAAACAGGTTTCAAAACAGCATTTGTGGTATGACCCTATTTTTTTTTTAAGAAAAAGTAAGTGTGAAAATTTATAATGTACATGAAAAAGTCTAGAATGATAAACACCAAAATGTAAAAAATAGCATTCATCCTTGAGTGGTAGAATTGTGGATGATCTTTATTTTCTTTTTGCTCTCTACATTTTCCAGTATTCTAAAATAAACATGTATTAATAGCAGCTACTAAAAACATTGAAATTATTACCTCTTTATTATTGATATAAGATCTAGCTTAATGAAAGTCAGTTTTTCTGAGGTATATAATGACATTGGCTCACATTGAGCAGATAGATACTCAAAACTTCCAGGTATTTTTTTCAATGACTTATGAAGCAGTGGTTCCCCTATCATACTTGTAAAAGTGTGGATTGAATTTAAATCATTCCTATTACATTTAATCTTACTTGTTTTAGCCTGTATTTATAATCTATGTAGATCTTTTTGACTCTTGAGTCTGTCTTCCAGCATATTATCTTCTTCCTCTGCATCATCTATAGATTTAATATGCATGTTTTCCATAATTGGAATTCCACACACCATGATATGTCTCTAAAGAACCTTTCTTTAGCCTACTATAAATTTAAAAGTAGCAATACTTATACATGGTATTTCTACCAACATTGAAGCCACTTAATAGAACTCTCATTCAGCTGCTTCTCTCTGATGTACCTGTGAGAATCTTTTGAGGTATTTTATCCATTGCCTTTCTGGAGTCATGCTGTGTCCTGTTTATGGCGTTCCTTTGATATACCTCTAGTATTAAGTCTATAAATTCCACCCAAATCAGGCTACTTTATTATAGCTTGTTTATGGTAGCGAACCATGGATGATGGATGCCTAGTTCTGATGAAAATTCCTTCTATGCCCTTGTACCTAATTCTTCTGGGTCTGGATATACTTTGTCTGTTATGATCTCTGTCTGTTTGAAGTTTCAATAATCCCTAACATTATTTGTTTATACTTTCTGGTTTGAAAATGATTTTCACTAGGGATGATAGGAGCAAAATGGAAGTTGGGAAGAATCAGATTCTTGGCATTGTTAGATGTTACAGGAAATTCTCTTGTGGTCTAAAACAAGCAAGTTTTACTGTTATTCTGTCAGAATTTAAGTTTACATTAACTGTTATAGAAGTGAACTTTTTATAACTCCCTCCATTTTTTCTAACTTAGTTGAAAGGGACATTAACATTTCCCCAGGTAAATACTTCTTTTTTGTGTTTGTTTTCATTTATACTTCTCATTACCCCCTTTTGTCCTAAAGAATTCTGAGCTCATTAGAGCTCATCAGAGTATTCAAATTGAATCACCTCCTTTTTCTTCCTCCATATGATATGTGAAATTTTATTTTATTTAACATCTTTCATGAGACAGCTGCAAAACCTTTTAAAGTCTCTTTGGCACAGCCACCTTTTAATGCAAACAAAAACAATTCCTATTTAGTATGTGTATTAAATCATTTCTTTCTTAATGAGTCAAGATTAAGAATTATTTGTATTTTAATAAAACAAAAGTTTAATGCCTTAAATTTACTTGGTTTTCTTAATGAATCAAAGGCTTGCATACTATATATACTATTTTTAGTAAATTCTTGTTGGACATAAAGAATTCTCAAGACTCCCATGTGACAAAGTAAATCAGTAAGAAGTAGGGGAAAATAGTGTCTAGTCCTTAAAGACATATAAACCAGAGAGTTATACATTTTTCAGATTTAGGATTCAGTTCATGAAGTTTTTGGTGATGGGTACAAGTTGATAAGAGGCAACTCCAAAGTGTTGTAATTTTCACAACTATTTGGGCAATTGTGGTTATTGGGACTCTGATAAAGGTACTCACTTTCGGGGAAACTGCATTGGTTAAATGGAATAAATCACAAATAGAGCAGTTAAACTGCATGAAAATGTTATATCTATAAAAATAGGCAAGTTGCAAGTGGGTTATCTATTTTAGATAGTAATGATGTTTGAAGTGGTGATTGCACCATTATGTTCAGGGAACTGTGTCTGCCACAGTGAACAGTGCCAGCTGCACAATGGGGAGTAAGGAAAGAGGAGAAGGAATTTTGGTATTGACCTCTTTCTCTACTAAGCTAGGTTTTCAGCTTCCTCTTCCAAACAGTAAGACTGATGTGTAGCAGGGAATTAGGACAGCCAGTCAGTGGCTACTACTCACCCTGTCCATTCTTACATTGCCTAATTCGTAGTGTATCTCAGTGGTTTCTTACAGTTGGTAGAAGGGTAGAACAAATCTTGACTGACATTAATGCCGAAGCTTACAATATTCAGCATTGCTTCTATTGACTTTAGCAATTTAACCTCTCAGGTGACAGTAAACACAATGTGGTTTGTTCAATTGTATACTGAAATAATTTATTATGTATTTGATGCAGTTTTGGAAAATTCTTTCAAGGAGCCTATTTTAGGACATTCTTCTTGAGTATTTAACTAGAAATGGAAGGTATAATTCAAATAAAGGGTTAGAAAAGACTAATTTTATCCTATAGAACCTGAAGTTTTTAAACATTTAATGCATTTTAGTGTATCTTTGGTTCCATTTTAAACATATTGTGGTATAGCTTTAGTTAACTGAAATATGATGAGTTTTGGTTTTTTCATCATAGAATATTTTATATTTTTAAAAGCAGGAATTTACACAGAAGACTCATCTGTGTTTTAGTTCTTTCTCATGTATGTGATGACATGGTCAGGTACACCATATGGCAGGCAGAGGCACAATGCCAGTTTAAAATTCAGTGAAATTTCTTGTGTAACACAGATCTAGGATCTCATCTTAGAGTCCAGTTTTCTTCCTTTGCATCAGGAGGACAGGAAGTGAATTCTGCATTTTTGTTAAACGTGGGTCTGGCATGAAACTGGGTGACTTTTGAGGGTGGATCAAAATATATAGTCAAGGATAAATTTTGTTTTTGTTAGGTTCTTCTGCAGTCTTCAAAGAGTGTTCATCTCTGAATCTGTTTCTGAGAGATAGTGCTAACTTAATTTAACAGCATGTCATCAGGAATGTGTAAAATGGAACTTAGATTCAGTTGTGCTGTAGAGTTTTTTAGGTTCTGTTGTGTTGTGAGAGCAGCTTTATTTAAAGTGGCTAATTACTTCTAGTTAAGTGAACTGAGACAGTTGGCCTAGACTTGTCATCATTCTTTGATCAAATTGAATCAATCTTGACTAATAGATGTGGTCATCAACAGCCAACCTCATTTCTTGCTGCCTGCTTGATACTTCTGTTCCCCACACCACATTTACTTTAATCCTTCCTACCCAAAACTCTCTCTCTCTCTTTTAAAAAAATTTTTTTTTACAAAGAAAACCTCTTCTCCATTTTAATTACTGCAAGTTCACCCTGGTTCTAGTTTTTGTGCTAAGTGTCCCTCTCCTAAGGAAAAGCAGAATTTGTGTGAGGAGAAGAGTTGGGATGGACTGTATAGTGAGTGAGACATAGATTAAGAAGAACAAATATTGGACCTTCAAAAGCAAAGAGTTTACAGAGTTTGCTTTCATCATGTCGTTTCCTGCCTACCTCAATGTTAATTTCTCCTCTGACCATGGGCTCAGTGCCTTGTATCTTTCCTAACTTCATCTCACCTTGAAACACTGTTTGTGGGAGCTGAAGTGTGATTGATTGCTAAAGCCTTTTGGGAAGAGGAAGCTGTTTTAGTATTTTCATTTAAAGGGGAAACAAGAGGTGCCTGATGGCTCAGTTGGTTGAGCGTTCGACTTCATCTTGGGTCGTGATCTCGCGGTTCGTGGGTTCGAGCCCCGTGTGGGGCTCTGCGCTGACAGCTTGGAGCCTGGAGCCTGCTTTGAATTGTGTGTCTCCCAATCTCTCTGCCCCGCCCCTGCTCGTGCCCTGTCTCTTTCTCTCAAAAGTAAAGTTAAAAAAAAAAAAAATTAAAGGGGAAACAAAACTTTAGGCCCACATAATAATGCTTTGGAGCTCTTATTAGCAGAGCTGATGGAATGAATTTGCCAGATTTGCAAGAGGGGTTCTTTAAAGGTGGTCATTGGGGCTCCTGGGTGGCTCAGTCGGTTAAGCATCCGACTTCGGCTCAGGTCATGATCTCGCGGTCCCTGAGTTCGAGCCCGGCGTCGGGCTATGTGCTGACAGCTCAGAGCCTGGAGCCTGTTTCAGATTCTGTGTCTCCCTCTCTCTGACCCTCCCCCGTTCATGCGCCGTCTCTCCCTGCCTCAAAAATAAATAAACGTTAAAAAAAAAAAATAAAGGTGGTCATTAATTCTGCCTTCTTTACAAGGTTGATGCTGTAGAAAGAGAAGGATTTGATTGTAGAAATGAGAAATGGGATAGCATAGGGCTCGTGTTGGAAAAGACTTTTATTTTTGCTAATTATTTAGTCCCTAGAACTTTAAAAAAAATTTTTATTTATATAAAAGTTTTTATTTATTTATTTTGAGAGACAGAGAGCGCATGTGTGAGTGCACACACATAATTGGGGGAAGGGGCAAAGAGAAGGAGAGACAGAATCCCAAGCATGCCCTGTGCCATCAGTGCAGAGCCCTATGTGGGACTTGAACTCATAAACTGTGAGATCATGACGTTTACTGAGATCAAGAGTCAGATGCTTAGCACCACCCAGGCGCCCCACTAGAACTTTGTATTGGATATCTGTTATATTAGCACACCTGTCTTAGGTATTAACATGTGGTATGTTTGCCTGTTTCCAGAAGTTATTCCTTACATGTACATATGTATTATCTAATCAGAGGTGATAAGGACATGGTATAGAATTGTAGAAGAGCTTTGACATCTAATGTGGTTTGAGATTCAAATTCTTTTAAATGCATTTTCTTATTATTTAGAACTTCAGTATCTAGGTTATTTCATAAACGTATGCTTTACTGTACAGGGAAGGCATTTGAAGTTATGAGCCCTGGATCACAATCCCAATTTCATTCTTCCACATTAAAGTTTTCTTTCTTTCTTTCTTTCTTTTTGGCCTAAATTGCTATTTAGCCAGTTTGAGTCCTACTTTGGTACCTCTAGTTGCAGATCTGCATTTTAAATGTTTTATGTATCATATAAATATGCTAAATATAGTATTTTATGTTTTGAATATACTAAAAAACTGCTATATTTACTTACAGAATTGTCCCTGTTTTGTATAGCTATTTTACTCTTAGTATGGGACATGAGAGTGAGTGGGAGTGTGTTTGGGAGGAGTAGCAGGAATTATGCAGAGACGTTCATTGGCATGGTAAACTGCAGCAGAGGGGTGCTCCAGGACAGAGTTTGCCTGTTTATTTGCTTGTGCTAGTGACCAGAGTGATCTGTCACTCTGAAGTTTGATAGAATCTTTGAAGACAGAATCAGAGAAGGTGAAGAATTATGAACAATGGTTAAAGTATTCCTATAAGTTTTTTTCACTGGTATGTTTTATGATATATATTAGGGTGTATTTAGGCCATGACTTATTAATCAATGAACCAACCGCTTTCCAACTAACCAACAAGTCAATCAGGATTTCATAGGGAACTGACATCCAAGAACAATAACAAAGAATGATTGCTCATTATTTTCACAAATGTTTATTGAGTACCTTGTGGATCCTAAAATTGAATGAGAGGGGCGCCTGGGTGGCGCAGTCGGTTAAGCGTCTGACTTCAGCCAGGTCACGATCTCCCGGTCCGTGAGTTCGAGCCCCGCGTCAGGCTCTGGGCTGATGGCTTGGAGCCTGGAGCCTGTTTACGATTCTGTGTCTCCCTCTCTCTTTGCCCCTCCCCCGTTCATGCTCTGTCTCTCTCTGTCCCAAAAATAAATAAAAAACGTTGAAAAAAAATTTAAAATTGAATGAGAGCATTTCTACCTAACCCCAAGTATTTGTAGAAATCATGGAACAGATATGCCAACACAGAGGTAAAGGACAGCGTGATATTTATTGTAATAGAACTACCAAGGTAGTGTGACAGGAATATGAAGAGCAAGACGGAGGCTCCCTTAATTCTCTCTGGAAGGAGTAGTCAAGGCAAACTTCAAGAGAAGAGGTGATTCCTGAATCTTATTGGATGAATGGGAGTTTGCCAGGCTGACAGTTTGAGGGAAGGGTTTTCCTAAAGAAGGAATAGTGTATTCAATAATGGTATTTGAAAATGTAGAATATAATTTGGGGTATTATAAGTTTGGCTTAGAGCATGGATAAGAGATAAGTCTGGAGATTGAAGGACTTGTCTGCTGCCCTAAGGAGTTTGAACTTAATCCGAAGGGCATGGTGATCCATTGACTTTTTTTTCTCCAGTTTTTGATATGTAACTTATGTATGTGTTTATGATGATAATATGACTGTTTCAAGTAACTGGGTAAAAGATGAAAAAAATCACCCCTAATTCTATTGCTAAGAACTATTTCTTCATATGTATGTTAAATATAGTTATTAGATAAAGCATACATTTTGAATCCTCAATTTTTCACTTAGTAGTTATCATAAACTTTTTCAGTGTTATTACAAATTCCTCATAATTATATTTTTAATGGCATCATTAAAATACCCCATTTAATACAGAATTTTCATAGACCTCCTGTATTAGAATCAACCCTGTGGTTGTTTGTTAAACATGAGTTTCCTGGTCTCACTTTAGACCTACTGGGTTAGAATTTTTGAGTGAAAGGTTTGGGAATATGCATTTCATAAGCTTCCTTAGGTAATTGTGTCTTTTTCAAATATTTATGTTGAGAGAGAGAGACAGAGACAGAGAGAGTGATGGAATGTGAGTGGGGGAGGGGCAGAGAGAGAGGGAGAGAGAAAATTCCCATCAGGGTTTGCACTGTCAGTGCAGACCGGATGTGGAGCTCTATCCCATGAAACGTGAGATCATGACCTGAGTCCATATCAAGAGTTGGATGCTCAACTGAGACACCCAGGTGAACCGTCCCCATGACCAGTTGTATATATCTTTACTTAAATATTCTTTTAATCTCGATACTTGGATGATTTTTACTTTATTTATTATTATTGTTATAAGTAGTGTTATGGTGAACATTGTCATACAAAACATCTTTCTCATAAAGTATTTCTTAGAATATATTTCTAGAAGTGAAATTGCTAGTATTAGTGTTCCAAATATGCTAATTGCTTTATTTGCAATTAGATTTATCCAATCTTCAGTCCTGAAAGATATATATTAGTAACCCCATATTTACATATGGGGCAAAAGAGAAGAAAAATTGAATAACTTTCCCAAAGTTGCAAAGCTAGTAAGTGACAGACAAGATTCAAATTCAGGTCTTTCCAGTCCCCACGTAACTTTTTATTATGCCATGTTGCTTTCTTGTTCCATAGGGATCAGTGTATGTCGTGGATTAAAATATGAAAATACCAATGTGTTTCCAGTATGTAAATAGAAAGTACATTTTCTACAAAATTATATAGAAACATATTTCAGTTCCTGCATAATTTTCAATTATTTTTATGCTCATCATGTAATTTTGCGTTATAGGCAATATTTTGTTTATGTTTGTTTCTTGATAGCAGATGAATGATAAACTGAATTCGGTGTTAAAATAACTTGAGATGTCTTAGGATATTTCTTCATCAGTTATCGTTTTTACTTTAAAATAGGGTGGAACTCTTTTATCCAAAATTTTTGGGTGCTTAATGGTATCTAACTTCTGTTGTCTTCAAAGGTGGTTTAATAACTTGTCCATGCCACGTCTCCAGATGGGTGTGATTTATTTCTCCTCATTTCTTCCTTTTCATGCAAAGGAAGAAAATACAGTGTTCACCATCATTTTCATTTAATTTCATTTAACTTTATGATTCATCTGTTCAAGCCAGTAAGTCTGAGCTCATAGTTTTAACTGAGCTCATTATTAACTCAAGGATCTTGTCAAATCTAGTGTTAGGGTCTGTAGAAAAACCATGTAACCAGGCAGTTTGTCCTTATGACCTTCTCATCCCCTGTTTGTGTTCCCCTCTGTCCCTTTGCTGAGCCTTTGTTGCTTTCTTATTCTGGGGCATTCTTTGTCTTTTTTTTTACCTGAAACCTAGAATTTTTCGGTTGTATCCTGTACTACCAAAAATTTTTCTAAATTGCATCTTATTCCCTCATGCCATAGATCTCCACTGAAGAAACAGTAAATGTCATGGTAGAAAGAAGCAACAGAATGTAATTGAAAAAGTCAGTCTTAAGTTTGAATGAGAACTCTGCCACTGAATGGACATTTGGCCCTGGGAAAGTTATTTAACTTCTTTGGACTTTCAGTCTCCTGATTTAAAAGTGAGGATGATTTTATGTATCTTGTAGATTTGTAAGGATTAAAGAGAATTTATATAAAACATCTAGCATAGGGCCTTTCACATAGGAGGGACTCATGTGTTTTGGTGGTTATTATTATTACTGAGACATTATGCTGTGTAAGGAATAATTGTATAAATTTCATGAGTATCTCTATTTGATGTGAGCTATGGGATATTTGCATATTAATAGGTCACTTCTTTAGGTACGTGGTCTTAACCTGAATCTTTAATGGTGTAGGCACCAAGACAGACCACTGGGGGTGATATATTTGCTCAGTGTTCCTCTGATCCCAGACATAGTGATTACTTTTTTCTGCCTACTTTTAGGAGTAATACTTGGTCACCAGATATTTAACATTAGTTGTTATCTTCTACATTTCTCACAAAGCTAATTTGAGCAGAAAGAGATTGTGTTCCTCTGGAGTTGTACATGCTGTGCTATAATAATCCATGCGGTTAATGGTTTCCTAATAAGCTTATCATTGATATTTTCTTTATCTTGCTTTTTAAAGCATTGTTAATTGACAAATATTTTGAGGGTGTGTACTATGTATTCAGCATGGTGATGGTGCTTTGGAGTATAGAAAATAGATTCTTCCCTCTAGGCAATTATGGAAGTTACACACAGGAGATGATAGCTAATTATATAGTAGTTTCTAATTTCATGGAATGTAAGCTCACAAATTCAGCTTTTTCTCTTGACAAGTCCAGTGTCAACATTCGCTTCCCATCTCCCATTGCATATCAATATATGATCTGAATCTGACCATGAGTCATGTTTAAGTAATTCTTTTTTTAAAGTGTTTATCCACTTATTTTGACAGAGAGAGAGAGGGAGAGAGAGAGAGAGAGAGCGTGCATGTGCAGGGGAGGGGCAGAGCGAGAGGGAGAGAGAGAATCCCAAGCAGGCTCTATATAGTCAGCATAGAGTCTGGCAAGGGGCTTGATCCCATGAACCGTGAGATCATGGCCTGAACTGAAATCAAGTCTGCTACTTAACTGGCTGAGCCACCCACACACCCCAGGTTTAAGTAATTAAAAATTTTTTTAAATGCTTATTTATTTTTGAGAGAGAGAGAAAGTGAGAGCGAGAGCGGGGGCAGGAGCAGAGAGAGATGGAGACACAGAATCTGAAGCAGGCTGCAGGCTCTGAGCTGTCAGTACAGAGCCTGATGTGGGGCCTGAACTCACAAACCATAAGATCATGACCTGAGCCGAAGTCAGACACTTAACCAACTGAGCTACTACCCAGGCACCCCACTTTGGGGAATTTTTAGTGGTTGGAACTAGAACTGTATACTCTCAAATATTTTTCGTTTTAAAATTGAAATAATTTTGATTTTGAAATAATCACATACTTGTGGAAAAGCTGGAACTATAGTTCAAATAACTTTTTCCTCGAACCATGTGAGACTAAGTTGTCAACCTGATGCCCTGTTACCTTTGGATGCTTTAGTTTGTATTTAGTTTGTATTTTCTAAAAGTAGGAATATTTCCCTATCTAACCACAATACAACTACTAAAAGCAGGAAATTAATATTGCTATTTTACAGCCGTTAGACCCCATTCAGGTTTTGGCAGTTGTCTCAACAATGCTTCATTGGAATCTCGTTCAAAATCACACATTACATTTTGTTGTCACACCTCCTTAATGTTCTTTGGTGTGGAACAGTTTATCAGTCTTTCCTTGAGTTTTATGATCTTGATACCTTTTGAAGATGATAGGCCAGTTATTTTGTAAAATGTCCCTCAATTTGGGTTTGTCTGGTGTTTTCTTATGATTAGATCCACATTATGCTCATCCTTGGCAGGAATATCACGGAAAGATGTGTGTTCTTTTTGTTATATCTTATCAGGTGGCATGTGATTTTGATTTTACTGTTGCTCATGATGCTCACTTTAATCACTTGTTTATGATAGTATGTTAGCTTTCACTATATACAATTACTCTTTTTCCCTTTGTAATAACTATTTTGTGGGGAGGTATACTTAACTATCTGAATATCCTGTTCCTCATCAGACTTTATTTATTTATTGAAGTATGGACTCATGGTTTGCTATTTTATTGCATGGATTTTAATGTACTATTGTAATTGTTAATTTTGATGCTTAAATTGCCCCACACTTAGCCAGTGTAAGTCCTTTAAGACTGGCTTCTCTGAGTCATTCTTTGAGCATTTCCTTGATTTTGGTATCGGAAAATGTTCTAGGACTCATCTTTCTCTGCCTCAGTTCTGGATCAGCCATTTCTCTAAGAAGCCATAGTTCCTTTTATTGGAAAGTGGTAATTAGATGCTAAGATTTGGATACTAAGTATGTTCATTAGTGAAAAAAATATATTCACACACAGAAATACACACATTTATATATATATATAGATATCTATATATATATCTATATATATATATATCTACCTATATTTATTGAAAACCATGGATTTACAATGATACATCTAACTCTAGTCCAACTCCACAGGCATGATTCATTTTGGTTTCTCCCTTCCTATATTTTTACATTCCTGCTCTGATACTGAAAAACTTGGCTTCTGTTCTCTTTGGTACATATACTTATGTGATAAATCTCCCTGTATGCAACCAGTCCTCCTCTCCACTGCCATACTCTCCCAAGTTTGTCTTTATTACCCAACTCAGGCTGTGCCACCCACGTTAGTCTGTTCTACACTGACACCCTCTTGCCATTTACAGGCTCTGACTGTTTATGCCAGTTTGCATCTACAGAGGGATACCCTTTCTATCCTACTTGGGGTCTAACCACTTGAATTGGGTCACCTTTGCTGTTAGATGCCCTTTTTACCCTTTTTGGACTCTGGACAGCCTATGTCTGGATGTTCCCTTCTGCCACCACCACACTGGAGCTTCACCCTACTGGAGCTGTAACCCTGTAACATCATGCACCTCCCCTGTAGTGATGCCCTTTCCAACTTACTTGGGTAGTGACACCCCATATTCAGCTGCCTTCAATATGAACATCTCCTCCCTTGGCTTCAGTTCTGTCACTTTGCCGTAGGCTGCTGCAGCCTCCCTTCTCCCTCTGGTGTGGATGATTATCTTTCCCTGCCCTTCTTTATGGCTTTAGAGACTGAATTGTTTAGGAAGAGAAGGGAAATAGGAAAGAGGAAAAAGTCGGAGAAGTGGGACAAGAGAGTAATGTAATGCTGTATGGTGATGATGATGGTAAAAAGCTCTCTCCAGGTCAGCAATACTATACCCTTGTGTTGGAAGAAAGTTTGGCTTGGGGCACTTAACAATTCTAGCTAACATGGAGGTTATGACCAAAGCTTGACTACTGTGTGGCACATCTCCTGGACTCTATTTCTTCTGGCATTTTGGAGGACAGATGATGATAGTTTGATAGGTTGGTCAGCACTTTACATTTTTTAAATGAGCCTTTTCTTTCTTGTATATTATTATGGATGTGTAGTAGGCCTCCAGATTGAGAGGCAGAAAATCTTTATATATTTTTTTCTCTGTTTAGCTTAAAGTATCATAATTGTCAGCAAAGTGCATTCTCAAGAATTTTAGTAAGATGATGATAATGCAAAAAAAAAAGAGTTATAAAAACACTGAGATAAGAACTGTCATTCACTGAGGAAGTTGAGCTTGCAGAATTTGATAGAGATAAGGATTTCGGCAAGTAGGTTTTTCTTGTTATATGATATTGCCACTATGATTTTTAAGAGGTCACAAAAAATATGTCACGAAATTGACCAACTAACTATATTTTAAAATATGGTACATCTACATACATCTTGTAAAGTAATTACTGCTTCGAATGAACCAGGACAGTTAGTAATTCATACTAGGGATTTCCTAGACTTTAAATTATTGCCAGGAGTCCATAATTCCTAGAATCAAATCTAAGCAAAGAAATTTCCAGGTAGCTCTTTTAGTAAGCATTTGATATCGCTGACCAATACCCTCCTTACTTGCAAACAGTTGGAAAAAAATAGTTTGGGAACATTGCAGAAATAATTCATTCAGTTATGTTTGATACTTTAAAAGACCATTCATCTACTTATGCCAAATTCAAGAGAAAACAAGCAGCAGGCAGTATTATCAGTTGCTGCTCTCTCTTTCTAGGTGTGGGAAGACAAGCTCAATGGAATGGTGATCACAATTTTGGTTTTACTATCTAAGAAGGGAACCAAAGAGGCCTGGATTTAAACAACACACTTAATGTGCAAGATAATATCTGGGGATCTAAAGAGATAATTTTTCTTACTGGTTTTTTTACCCTCTTAACCTTTTCTTATCAGCAGTAACACTTCTAATAATGTGTGACCTTTTCATGATATTTCTTTTTGTATCTTGGCTTTCTATTTTTAAGGAATCTTTGGGTTTACACTTTGCAGTTCGTGACATTCATTTGCAGAACAAGAGACCACACAGAGTATCTGTTCTACCTGTTCTCCATTACCTTCAGAATCCTTCCAAAACTCTTGAATTGACAGATAATGTTTTCTTAGCAATGCAATGCATATATTGTTTCTGTGATGGAAAGGAATGGTGGAAGATCCATGTCTGATGTGACCTTCCTCTGAAGTCTTGTATGCTTGCTCTTTACATGGAAATGGGGATTTATAGGACTATACAAATATATATATTATATATATATAATATTGTTATTATATAATATATATTATTATATAATATATACATGTAGAATCAAAGAAAAGTTGAGCTGCCAAGAGTTGGAAAGACCAGGAATCAAGGGAGCAAGGATCAGGGGAAAGGTTATATAGCATATACTAGGGGCTTATGAATCTCTTTGGACCTAACCTCATGGTTGGGGGGAAGATGGGGACAAACTCTTAGAAAAATGGTGTCTGGAATAAATTGTATTACCTTGACTATTTTGTGAACTTGAGAGAATACAGCCAAACCAGAAATCAGTCTTCACCTTGCCTTTCTCACTTCCTCTCTGTTATGCTTCCTTTACTTCTTGAAAGAGCCAAAATATGGTGTGATATGATTGGGCACCTTATCTAAGGTGACATCAGCATTGGTAGCAATATGATAACTGCCAGGGAGTTTCCAATAGTAAAGTCACACAAAATGAATGCCTACACTTCTCTTCTCCCTGGTTATTGGCTTTGAGCATTATCCAGACTCTTACCATTCTGTTTTTTTAAAATATGTATTTTTTTTTAGATTAGTGAGAAGCCCATTTAGAAAACTCTTGGTGATCCTTAATTGCCTGTGGGCTCTTATCTGAATTGAGAACATTAATCTAGAGTTACAAGTTTATACAGATTCAGAGGAGGTCTGGGGTTTTTCTGTTTCCTCTCTAGTTAACATTTCTAGCTTCCATCTCTTTCCTTTCTGATTTCCTTTCTTAATAGTTCAGCTGTTCTCCTTCAGCAACTTAGCTGTATCAGCTGTCTTTGGTAAACCCTGTAGCCAGGAAACTAGAAAATACCCTTTGACAAAGGGGGGCTAGAAAAGTTAGGAAAATAAGGTTAATAAGGAAAATAAGGTTAAGAGAAAGAGACATGGTTTGAACATGGTTTTCTCAACGCTATATTTTGTGGCTAATTCAGGTAAAATACTTATGAGACCAGATACCTGTCTTGGAAATATGTATGGGAAACTTATTCTGGATAAATGGTCACAGCCTAGCAGAAAAGGGTGACACTTACCCCAGGGATTCAGGGAGACCTACCTTTGGTTTTAGAGCTTGTTACCTGGGATGGACTTGTGCTTTTAATCTATGCCTTAGAAACAATATTTCCAAATGTGCATAAATGTGAATCTTAATTCTTTACATTCTACATTTATATATCACACATTTTGCTAGTATTTCAAGAGTTTCCTGTTCTTTTTGCAAATAAAGTGCTCATTTTGGCTGTTTTCCAAATATGACAGTTGGTGGACATGCTTCAGTAGAGAAAAGGAAATTTTCTCTGCTTATCTACTCTCTCCCGTCTGCCCAAGATAGTGTGTCTGTCAATTGTGACCTGATTTTGAAATAATTTATTAAATAGAGGGAGGCATGATGTTATTTAAAATTTTGGTATGACATTGACTTTTAGTCCTTTATAATAAGCTCTTGACTAGATTTTCTGGTGAAGTTTATTGCTCCTGGGAATTTAGAAATTTCTTAACTCCTTCAGTGAGTTTGGACTTGTTCAATGTCAAGTATGAGTAATATTTACTCAGGAAATTGAACCAGCTTATTTATTCAGAAGATGAAGCATGCTGTATTTTTTTTTTTTGCCATGAAAACATTATTTTGGAAATATATTAATTTTATAGGTAGGGAGAAGGTCCCTATTAGTTAGTAGATTGCTGAAGAAAAGTGATAAATGAATATAAAATACTTATCTTTGGTAAGTTTATTGTTTTCATTAAATATGTTGACATCCTTTCATTTTTTTATGTTAAAATTTAATATATGTGCAATCGGTGGTAATTTAAGGTTTTAAATCGGTGGAGAAGTCTAAAGGAATTACATTTCTTTTAAAATATGTTCATTGGTTTTAAAAATTATTACTCCCAAATATATATCCTTAAATCTGTATCTCTAATTTAGTCCTGTCTCGTGTACTATAGGCATGTTATTTCAAGTGGCTTTTTGAACATCTTCCCCTTAATGGAGTTATGAAACTTGAAATGTTCATTATTTTTACCTACAGTTTTGCTCTGCCACTTGCATGACTCCTTTGTGTTAGTGGAACTACTGTGTACCATTTGTTCAAGCTAGAAACCCTAAAGCCATCCTTGATTCTTTCCCTTCCCACTTGTGTCCATTCAGTATCAGCCCTTCTAACCCATTGATTCCTCTGCCATCAGAGGATTTGTTCTGAAACTTGTTACCCTCTGAATAAAGTCCAAACTCTTTGGAATATCATTTGAAGCCTTTTGTGATTTGGCTCCTTCCTACATGCCTCATTTCCCGTCAGTCTGCTGTAGCAACCTCCTCCAACCATACCTGATTCCTATACTTGGAGTTGTGAACAGGCATCATGGGCTTTCTACTATTGCTGTCTTTGGAGTATATATTTTCCACTGTTCAGTGAAGCCCTGTTCATCCTCCTCGACTCAACTCCAGCCTAATCATCTCTTCTGGGAAGCCTTTCCTGAATTCTATCTTCTGTGCATCCTCGTACTTGCACACACCTCTGTTTTAAGCCCTTAGAATTGTAATTATTTGCATGCTTGCCTTCACTCTAGACCCTGAGATCCTTCAGGCCTGAAATCTTGGCTTAGTTATCTTTTAAAGTGCTATACAAATGTTACTATCTTATGCCTAGAACATATAAGGCATTCTGAAAATTATTTGTTGATTACCAAAATGAGTGAATAGCTGTGAAACAGGGCATGCTATATCTTTTTAGACTGTAATTTTGAGAGTATTGTTGACTGAGAGATAAGTTTGATAAGTAACCCTAGGGCTGAGAAAAATTTAATCATTTGTTAGAATACCTACTGTTAGGCACTGTGCCCATTGCCGTAGTTTAGAGGACATTGTATTAGTTTATAAGACATTGAGACCCAGAGAAATTTAGTACTGGAACAAGTAAGGAACTTGACTAAGTAAGCAACATAGTTGGATTTGGAATTTAGAATTGCCTAACTTAAAAGCCAGTGTTCTCTCCTTAGTGCTGGAAGATTATCAGAGATGGGATATTGGGGAGATACTTTAAAACAAAGGCAAGCAGTGTTCTTAGGGTAAAGGCCTATTGGAATCATAACTACTTTTTGATATGGATTCCAGAAATGTCTGGGAGATATTTTAGGAGAGGCAGTGTTAAGTTCATGCTCTTAGTAACTTTGAACCTAAATGAATGAATGAAGAGATGATAAGGTGGAGGGAGCTAATGAAAATTAAGCAAAATGAAGGAAAAGAGTTGTTAGATAATTTTGCTTCATAAATTTATATAAGATTAAGGGAATGTGGGTATTCATTGAACATCTAGATTTATCATCTCGTGATCAATTCTCACAGCAAACCTAAGAGATTAGTATTATTTTCCCCAATTGCATGTGGCTGAAGTCCCATGTACACTTTATTTTTTAAAATTTAATTTAATTTATTTTTTTAAATTTACATCCAAGTTAGTTAGCATATAGTGCAACAGTGATTTCAGGAGTAGATTCCTTAATGCCGCTTACCGATTCAGCCCATCCCCCTTCCCAAAACCCCTCCAGTAACCAACCCTCTGTTTGTTCTCCATATTTAAGAGTCTCTTCTGTTTTGTCCCCCTCCTGGTTTTTATATTATTTTTGCTTTCCTTCCCTTATGTTCATCTGTTTTGTATCTTAAAGTCTTCATATGAGTGAAGTCTTAACGGTATTTATCTTTCTCTGACTATTTTCGCTTAGCATAAATACCCTCCAGTTCCATCCACATAGTTCCAAAATGCAAGATTTCATTCTTTTTGATTGCTGAGTAATACTCCATTGTATATATATACCACATCTTTATCCATTCATCCAGCGATGGACATTTGGGCTCTTTCCATACTTTGGCTATTGTTGACAGTGCTGCCATAAACATTAGGGTGCATGTGTCCCTTGGAAACAGCATATCTGTATCCCTTGGATAAACACCTAGTAGTGCAATTGCTGGGTCGTAGGGTAGTTATATTTTTAATTTTTTAGAAACCTCCATACTGTTTTCCAGAGTGGCTGCACCAGCTTGCATTCCCACTAGCTGGCAGTGCAAAAGCGTTCCTCTTTCTCCATATCCTCTCCAACAACTGTTGTTGCCTGAGTTGTTAATGTTAGCCATTCTGACAGGTGTGAGGTAGTATCTCATTGTGGTTTTGATTTGTATTTCCCTGATGATGAGTGATGTTGAGGATTTTTTCATGTGTCAGTTGACCATTTGGATGTCTTCTTTGGAAAACTGTCTGTTCATGTCTTTTGCCCATTTCTTCACTGGATTATTTGTTTTTTGGGTGTTGAGTTTGAGAAGTTCTTTATAGATTTTGGGTACTGACATTTTATCTGATATGTCATTTGCAATTATCTTCTCCCATTCTGTCAGTTGCCTTTTAGTTTTTCTGATTGTTTCCTTTGCTGTGCATAAGCTTTTTATTTTGATGAGGTCCCAATAGTTCATTTTTGCTTTTGTTTCCCTTGCCTCTGGAGACATGTTGAGTAAGAAGTTGCTGCGGCCAAGGTCAAAGAGGTTGTTGCCTGCTTTCTCCTCGAGAATTTAGATGGCTTCCTGTCTTACATTGAGGTCTTTCATCCATTTTGAGTTTATTTTTGTGTCTGGTGTAAGAAAGTGGTCCAGGTTCATTTTTCTGCATGTCGCTGTCCAGTTTTCCCAGCACCACTTGCTGAAGAGAGTGTCTTTATTCCATTGGATATTCTTTCCCGCTTTGTCAAAGATTAGTTGACCATACGTTTGTGGGTCCATTTCTGGATTCTGTATTCTGTTCCATTGATCTGAGTGTCTGTTTTTCTGCCAGTATCATACTGTCTTGATGATTACAGCTTTGTAGTGCAGCTTGAAGTCCAGGATTGTGATGCCTCCTGCTTTGGTTTTCTTTGTCAAGATTTCTTTGGCTATTCTGGGTCTTTTCTTTTTCCATACAAATTTTAGGATTGTTTTGTTCTAGCTCTGTGAGGAATGCTGGTGTTACTTTTATAGGTATTGCATTGAATGTGTAGATTGCTTTGGGTAGTATTGACATTTTAACAATATTTGTTCTTCCTATCCAGGAACATGGAATCTCTTTCCATTTTTTTGTGTCTTCTTCAATTTCTTTCATAAGCTTTCTGTAATTATCAGTGTATAGATTTCTCACCTCTTTGGTTAGGTTTATTCCTAGGTATTTTATGTTTTTTGGTACAACTGTAAATGGGATCGATTCCTTGATTTCTCTTTCTGTTCCTTCATTGTTGGTGTACAGGAATGCACCCGATTTCGTGCATTGATTTTACATCCTGAGACTGCTGAATTTATGGATCAGCTCTAGCAGTTTTTTTGTGGAATCTTTTGGGTTTTCCATATAGAGTATCATGTCATCTGCGAAGAGTGCAAGTTTGACCTCCTCCTGGCCAGTTTGGATGCCTTTTGTTTCTTTGTGTTGTCCGATTGCAGAGGCTAAGACTTCCAATACTATGTTGAATAACAGTGGTAAGAGTGGACATCCCTGTCTTGTCCCTGACCTTAGGGGGAAAGCTCTCAGTTTTTCCCCATTGAGGATGATATTAGTGTGGGGTCTTTCATATATGGCTTTTATGATCTCGAGGTATGATCCTTCTATTCCTACTTTCTTGAGGGTTTTTATCAAGAAAGGATGCATATTTTGTCAAATGCTTTCTCTGCATCTATTGAGAGGATCTTATGGTTTTTGTACTTTCTTTTATTGATACAATGAGTCACATTGATTGTTTTGCAGATATTGAGCCAGCCCTGCGTCCCAGGTGTAAATCCCACTTGGTCGTGGTGAATAATTTTTTTAATGTATTGCTGGAGCTGGTTGGCTAATATCTTGTTGAGGATTTTTGCATCCATGTTCATCAGGGAAATTGGTCCATATTTCTCCTTTTTAGTGGGGGTCTTTGTCTGGTTTTGGAATCAAGGTAATGCTGGCTTCATAGAAAGAGTTTGGAAGTTTTCCTTCCATTTCTATTTTTTGGAACTGCTTCAAGAGAATAGGTGTTACCTCTTCTTTAAATGTTTGGTAGAATTCCCCTGGATAGCCATCTGGTTCTGGACTCTTGTTTTATGGGAGGTTTTTGATTGCTAATTTGATTTCTTTACTGGTTATGGGTCTGTTCAAATTTTCTGTTTCTTCCTGTTTCAGTTTTGGTAGTTTATATGTTTCTAGGAATTTGTCAATTTCTTCCATATTGCCCATTTTATTGGCGTATAATTGCTCATAATATTCTCTCATTATTGTTTTTATTTCTGCTGTGTTGGTTGTGATCTCTCCTCCTTCATTCTTGATTTTGTTTATGTGGGTCCTTCCCTTTTTCTTTTTGATCAAACTGGCTAGTAGTTTATCAGTTTTGTTAATTCTTTCCAAGAACCAGCTTCTGGCTTCATTGATCTACTATTTTTTTGGTTTCGATAGCATTGGTTTCTGCTCTAATCTTTATTATTTGCTGTCTTCTGCTGTTTCTGGGTTTATTTGCTGTTCTCCTTCCAGCTTTTTAAGGTGTAAGGTTAGGTTGTGTGTCTGAGACCTTTCTTTCTTCTCTAGGAAGGCCTGGATTGCTATATACTTCCCTGTTATGACTACTTTTGCTGCATCCCAGAGGTTTTGGACTGCGGTGTTATCATTTTCATTGACTTCCATGTACTTTTTAATTTCTTCTTTAACTTCTTGGTTACCCCATTCATTCTTCAGTAGGATGTTATTTAGGTCCAAGTATTTGTTATCTTTCCAAGTTTTTTCTTGTGGTTGATTTTGAGTTTCACAGTGGTGTGGTCTAAAAAGATGCACAGTGTGATCTCGATCTTTTTGTACTTACATAGGGCTGATTTGTGTCCCATTATGTGGTCTATTCTGGAGAATGTTTCATGTGCACTGGAGAAGAATGTATATTCTGCTGCTTTAGGATGAAATGTTCTGAATATATCTATGAAGTCCATCTGGTCCAGTGTGTCATTCAAAGCCATTGTTTCCTTGTTGATTTTCTGTTTAGATGTCTGTCCATTGTTGTAGTTGGGGTGTTGGTGTTATGGTGTTATTATCAGTGACTTTGTTTATGTTTGTGGTTAATTGATTTATATATTTGGGTGCCTTCACATTTGGAGCACAAATGTTTACAATTTTTAGTTCTTGGTGGATAGACCCCTTAATTGTGATATAATGCCCTTCTTCATCTCTTGTTACAGTCTTTATTTTAAAATCTATATTGTCTGATAATAAGTATGGCTACACCAGCTTTCTTTTGTCGACCATTAGCATGATAGATGGCTCTCCATCCCCTTATTTTCAATCTGAAGGTGTCTTTAGGTCTAAAGTGGGTCTCTTGTAAACAGCATATAGGTGGATCTTGTTTTCTTACCCATTCTGTTACCCTATGTCTTTTGATTGGAGCATTGAGTGCATTGATGTTTAGAGTGAGTACAGAAAGAAATGAATTTATTGCTATTATGATGCTTGTAGAGTATCTTGGAGTTTCTGGTGGTGTTCTCTGGTCCTTTCTAATCTTTGTTGCTTTTGATATATATATACATATATCTCAAATATATATATATATATCTCAAATATATATATATCTCAAATATATATATCTCAAATATATTTCAAATATATATTATATCAAATATATATATATTTCAAATATATATATATCTCAAATATATATATATCTCAAATATATATATATATCTCAAAAGCATATATATATATATGCATATTTCATCTTTTCTCTTTTCAACCCCTCTACCCCTTTTGCTTTCTCTTCATCTTCTGGAACCCCTATGATTCTGATGTTATTCCTTTTTAATGAGTCACTGATTTCTGTAATTCTCAAATCGTGCTCTTTTGCCTTAGCTCCTCTCTTTTTTTCTGCTTCATTATCCTCCCTAAGTTTGTCCTCTATATTGCTAATTTGCTGCTCTGCCTCACCCATACTTGCTGCCATGGCTTCCATTTGAGATTGCAGCTCTGTTATAGCATTTTTTTTTCATCCTGACTAGCTTTTACTTCTTTTATAAACTCCGCAGAGAGAGATTCTAATCTATTTTCAATCCCAGCTAGTATTCTTAGTATTGTGATTCTAAATGTGGTTCAGACATCTTGCTTATATCTGTGTTGATTAAGTCCTTAGCTGTCATTTCTTCTTGCTCTTTCTTTTGGGGTTAATTCTTTCATTTCATCATTTTGAAGGAAGAAAGGGAATCAATAAAGTAAAAAAATTAAAATTAAAAAATTAAAAATAACACACACATACAAAAGAATCAAATTAATGATGTTAGATCCTAGGTGTGTTCTGGTGTTGTTGTTGAAAGGAGCTTGATAGATTAGAGTATAAAGGGAAAGAAAAAAAAAGGAAAATGTTTGAAAATTTGAAAAAAGGATTACAATGAAATAGAATAAAATGAACTGATGGAAGTAAAATAGATTTTGAAAAACTTACAAAAAAATAAAAAATATAGTAGGAAAAAATTAAAGAAAAATATTTTTAATAAAAATGGAAAATAAAAATAAATGTTTTCTCTTTCTATATTCAAGAAAAAGAAATGAAATGAAAAAGAGAAAAAAAACCCAGAGAATTGAATAGATGGACCAGCAAACAGACTGAAATAGATTGAAATTACATTGTTTTCCCCTAGATGTCAAACAGTGAAGCAATTTATAGTCCGTAAACTAATCAGGTGGAGAGACTTGTGGTGTTCCGTTCCTGAAGAGGGAGCCCACTTGGGCAGGGCTTAGTGTAACGGCTCCATTCCCCACTAGATGGCTCTACTTAGCTTACTGGGGTGGATTGTTGTGGTGCTTGTAGGTGTGTATGCACATGCATGGGAGGGGTGAACATGGTATCACCCAGCTACCCAGTCTCTAGTATCAGAACTCTGTTCTCCCCAATCAGCAATCTCGCACCTGTCCTTTGTCTCCGGTTTCTGTCCACTCTGTGCTTTTATACTGTCCATGACCAAGCTGTCAGGTTGCCAGGCGTCCCCTCCCTCCTGAGTTTTATCTCAGGTATGGCTGTGTTTCCCAACCCCTTACCCCTGAGGGACTGCAGCTTTGCCCTGCTCGGACCTTCTGGGGGAGGTCTCACTGAGAAATGGCTGGGTGTGGCCGCACCCAGGAACACTTGCGGAACTGTGCTGCTGCTGATGCTCAGAGACTGCGGCTGGGTGCCATCCCACCCAGAAAACGTTCATGCGATTGTTTAGCAGCAGCGATTCAGGGATTATAGAAAATCTCGACACACATTGGGTACAAGGTTTCACCTCTAGTGACCTTGTTTGAGCACCAGCAGATGTGGTGGTTCTCCGGAATCTGCTGGCACCTTTGCCTGTAGGGGGGCTGCACAGCCTCTACCAAATGACCTCCCAGCAGGGGAACTGCCTCTCCCTGTGTGGCCCAAGGACTGCCGACCTCACTCTGCTCCTGGGAATTTGCCCTTCCCACCAGAGTACTGCCAGGTATTGAGCTGTGGAGTTTCAGACTCTGCGCTCCCCCTGTTTATAGAGTCTTAGTGGAATTTACACCCTCTTCTTTTTCCTTTCTCCCTTTTTAGTTCAGTCCTGCAGCTGTTTCCATTTTTCCACTTTCTCTCCAGCTGCTTTGGAGGGGAGGTGGTCTTCCTGTACTCCCCTCCCCCCCCCCCCATGCCCGCCTCCGTCCTCTCTCTGCAAGCAAAAACAGCTCCCCACCCTCTGGGGGTTCTCTCTCTCCCAGTTCACCTCTTGGTGTCATGTACCTGCTGAGTTCTGTAGTTCAGGTTGTGCAGATTGTTGTGTTAATCCTCAAATCAGTTTTCTAGGTGTGCAGGATGGTTTAGTGTTAATCTGGCTATATTTCATGGATGTAAGACGCAAAAAAACCTTCCATGCTGTTCTGCCATCTTGGCTCCTCCATACCATGTACACTTTAGATTTAAAAGTGGTTAAATATCTTGCTGAAGGTCATGTAGACAGCACCTGATGGAGCTCAGGTTCAAACCCATTTCTGTATGACTCCATCTCATGAGGAATGGAGATAATCTCCTTTGTACCTTCAGATATCTCAGTACAGCTGCAGTTTGAATCAGTCATCATAATGAATAACAAGTTATTATACACAGGCAAAATCAGTTCTAGCAGGTGAATCCTTTGTGCTGGCTGAATTGGTAACTGGAATTTTTATGCTTTTGGAGGGAGAGGGAATATAATATAGTTATGATGTCTTTTCTTGGGAGCTTTTCCTATTGCTCTAAAATTGAGAGAATACATCAATCAAACATGACAAACTTTAATAACCTATAAGGCACAGACATTGACCAATTTGATGGATGCTCACTATAAGCATCTGGAGAGGTTGTATGGTGCCTTCTAGCCCAGTATCAGTCTGGGGTACTAGATTTGTTTAGAAGATCCATTATCTGTAAGGCTAAGAAACAAAGATTTTTATTGTGTTACAGAATTATTCTAGTACCAGATTAATTTGTTATATATACTAAACCAATTAGCATTTGTAGTGAGAATGACATTTAAAGAAAATGAAAGGAGATGTTGTGGAATAATGAAAGTCTCATTTACATGATATACCTATTACCTTGCTAGAGACCCAAAAAAGTTTTACTAGTTTGGTATTTGGTTTCTCATTTATCCATCTGTTTGTTCATTTGCTCATTTATTCATTCTGTATACTTTTATTTTAAGACTATTATTTATGTCAATTCTGAGAAAGGATTTTTCTTTCTTTTTTAAAAAAAAATTTTTTTAACGTTTATTTATTTTTGAGACAGAGAGAGACAGAGCATGAACGGGGCGAGGGGGCGGTCAGAGAGAGAGGGAGACACAGAATCTGAAACAGGCTCCAGGCTGTGAGCTGTCAGCACAGAGCCCGATGTGGGGCTTGAACTCACGAACTGGGAGATCATGACCTGAGCTGAAGTTGGACGCTTAACCGACTGAGCCACCCAGGCGCCCCAGGATATTTTGTTTTAAGCTATAGAATAGGGATAATCTTACCATCATGAGTCTATGCATGAATTGGTTATTTGTTTACATATATGACTTACATAGTAAGCTGTAAACTATTTAAGGGTGGGGACCGTGTGTGTGTGTGTGTGTGTGTGTGTGTGTGTATGTTTAATCCCTCTGCCCTCCAGTGCCTAACAGAGTACTTCAATACATATTTTGGTGACTGAATTAAAGAACTCAGAATTCAGTCAATCTAAATGTATGTTCTTTGCAACTCAACCCTGGAGGTTATGGGTTTCATGTATTCCTTTAGTGACCATGTAATGAGCTCTTAAAACCTGTAAGTGGCTGTTTTAGAGTTAGGCAACAGCCCCTAAGGTGACTACAGAAAGAAGAGATTAAATGCCTGGACCCCACAGTTAGATAGGAGATGGCCTTTTAAAGACTGCTCTGATGTGCAGTGTTAAACCATGTTGTCACCCTGAGGTATAGGGAGCAATAGATGGTTAAAATTGGTGAGGTTGGTTTGGGGACCAGGCTCTGTAGAGATCCAAGTCCAGAAAACAAAGGATTAAAGTTTCCCCATTTTCCATTATGAGGAGCAAGTCAGGGAGTTTTGTAGCCTGATGTAATCAACAGTATCTTAGGTGTCTTAGGCGGATGTCAGGAGGGAGCTGAGGATCTGAGGACCAGTATATCATAGCATTGCTGGGAAAAAGGCAGTGTGTTTTTTTTTAATGTTTTATTTATTTTTGAGACAGGGAGAGACAGAGCATGAACAGGGGAGGGTCAGAGAGAGGGAGACACAGAATCTGAAACAGGCTCTAGGCTCTGAGCTGTCAGCACAGAGCCCGACACGGGGCTCGAACTCATGGACCGCGAGATCATGACCTGAGCCGAAGTCGGCCACTTAACTGACTGAGCCACCCAGGTGCCCCAAAAAGGCAAAGTCTTAATGGTCTAGACTGACACAGGGCCTGGGAACATAGTAGGTCAGAGAGCAGAAAAGAGAGTGAGTTTGACACTAAGGCAGGTTTTTACTTGATTGTTCAGCTATTTGTAGGTCTTGGAATATGAATGAAGTAGCTTTTGAGCCGAATTTCTCAGTCTTCACTTTGTTGACATTTTGGGCCTTGTAATTCTTTGTTGGGGGTGGGATAGGGCTGTCCTTTGCATTGTGGGATTGCTGCATCCTTGGTGTATACCCACTAGATGCCAAAAAAAAAAAAAAAAAAAAAAAAGAAAATGTCTTTAGGCATTACTAAGTATCCCCAGGGAAGCAAAAATCACCTTTGGTTGATACCAGTGTTTTAGAAGAGTATGAATCAAGTGGCCACTGTTGACTAAAGAAAGGGAGAGGGAAATAGTGATTATAAGTGACTCTGTAAATGTTACGTCTTTTTGTATGAATTCCAGAAGAAGTAAGGACCAAAAGTAATCTAATCATTACACAGGCTGGAAGAATGAAATAAATACCAAGAATAAAAGGCCTTTGCGTTTGCAAATGCATGGAAGTATGTACTATTTTATTTATTTATTTTGATAGTGAGCCCGAGCTGGGGAGAGGGGCAGAGGGAGAGAGAAAATCTAAAGCAGACTCCATGCTCATTGGGAAGCCCAACATGGGGCTCCATCCCCACAACCCTGCAATCACAACCTGAGTGGAAATCAGGAGTCGGGCTTTCAGCTAACTGAGCCACCCAGTTGCCCTGGAATTTATTTTATTTTATTTTATTTTATTTTATTTTGTTTTGTTTTGTTTTGTTTTGTTTTGTTTTGTTTTGTTTTATTTTATTTTAGCATATGTGCTGCCAAAGTGAGTACTATTTTTTTATTTATTTTATTTTATTTTATTTTGTTTTGTTTTATTTTATTTTATTTTATTTTATTTTATTTTATTTTATTTTATTTTAGCATATGTGCTGCCAAAGTGAGTACTATTTTTTTAATTTCATTTCATTTCATATTTTAAAGTTTATTTATTTATTTTGAGAGAGACCAAGCATGTGTTTGCAGGAGGGAGGGGAGCTGAGAGAGAAGGACAGAGAGAATCCCAAGTGGGCTTTGTGCTCACGAACTGTGAGATCACCACCTGAGCCGAGATCAAGAGCAGGGCGCTTAGCCAGCTGAGTCATCTAGGTGCCCTACCCCTGAACTATTTTAGATTGTAGTGGAGAAAAAACATTTGAAGAAAGGAGATTGGAGTTGTTATAGTTATCCATAGTTTGGGAAGAAATTTTAAAGTCATGGAAGAAGGTTTAATTAGGTTGGAATTAGAGTTTGATTAGTCTGAAATTGGCCAGGAGTAAGTTGTTAAAAAAGCTCCTGGATTGAATTTATTTTTATTATCTTTCAATTTCCTATTTATTTCATTTTTTGAGAGTGAAATAGGAAAGGAAATCCATTAGCAATCCTTATCAAAATAATACCAGAATTCTTCACAAAGCTAGAGCAAAGCAATCCTAAAATTTGTATGGAATCAGAAAAGACCCAGAATAGCCAAGCAATCCTGCATAAGAAAACCTGAGCTGGATGCATCACAATTCTAAACTTCAAGCTGTATTACAAAACTGTAATCATCAAGACAGTATGGTACTGGCACAAGAACAGACATACAAATCAAGGGAACAGAATAGAGAAGCCAGAAATGGACCCACAAACGTATGGCCAACTAATCTTTGACAAAGCAGGAGAGAATAGCCAATGGAAAAAAGTCTCTTCAGCAAATGGTGTTGGGAAAACTGCACAGGGACATGTAGAAGAATGAACCTGGACCACTTTCTTACACCAGACACAAAAATAAACTCAAAATGGATGAAAGACCTAAATGTAAGACAGGAAGCCATCAAAAGAGGAGGAGAAAACAGGCAACAACCTCTTTGACCTTGGCCAGAGCAACTTCTTACTGGACATGTCTCCAGAGGTAAGAGAAACAAAAGCAAAAATGAACTATTGGGACCTCATCAAACTATAAAAAATTCTGCACAGAGAAGGAAATAATCAAAAAAACTGAAAGGCAACTGACAGAATGGGAGAAGATATTTGCAAATGACATATCAGATAAAGGGTTAGTATCCAAAATCTATAAAGAACTTATCAAACTCAACACCCAAAAAACAAATAATCCAGTGAAGAAATGGGCAAAAGACATGAACAGACAGTTTTCCAAAGAAGACATCTAAATGGTCAACTGACACATGAAAAAATGCTCAACATCACTCATCATCAGGGAAATACAAATCAAAACCACAATGAGATACTATCTCACACCTGTCAGAATGGCTAACATTAACAAATCAGGCAACAACAGATGTTGGTGAGGTATGGAGAAGGAGGAATGCTTTTGCACTGCTATCTAGTGGGAATGCAAACTGGTGCAGCCACTCTGGGAAACAGTATGGAGGTTTCTAAAAAATTAAAAATATAACTACCCTATGACCCAGCAATTGCACTACTAGGTATTTATCCAGAGAATACAGGAGCATTGACTCAAAGGGGCACATGCACCCCAGTGTTTGTAGCAGCACTATTGATAGTAGCCAAAACGTGGAAAGAGCCCAAATGTCCATCGACAGATGAGTCGATAAAGAAGATGTGGTGTGTGTATATATGTGTATGTACGTATACATTTATATGTATATATGCACATATATACATACACATACACACCCACAATGGAATATAACTCAGTGATCAAAAAGAATGAAATCTTGTTATTTGCAACAATGTGGATGGAAGAATATATTATGCTAAGCGAAATGTCAAAGACAAATATCTGATTTTACTGATATGTGGAATTTAAGATACAAAACAGATGAACATAAGGGAAAGGAAGTAAAAATAATATAAAAACAGAGCGGGGAGACAAACCATAAGAGACTCTTAAATACAGAGAACAAACTGAGGGTTGCTGGTAGGGTGTTGGGTGGGGAGAAGTGCTAAAGGAGTGAGGGGCATTAAGGAGGACACTTGTTGGGATGAACACTGCGTGTTATAGTTAAGTGATGAATCACTAAATTCTATTCCTGAAATCATTATTACACTGTATGTTATGTAACTTGGATTTAAATTTAAAATAATAAAAATAAAGGAAATCCTTTAATTAATGAAAATCCATGCTTTGTTAATTTTTGGTATTTTGTCCTAATCACCTGGCATTACCTTCCTCACATCTGCTGAGCAACTCTACAGTATTGTAGCCATTATGGGGATATTTTGCTGTCTCTAAAAGACTACTTTTCTTACATTTGATTCCTCACAAATTCATGGTGAAGTTATCTGGACTATCTCTGCTTTTGCTGTTGCATCAATCAATTATCAGTCCCTCTGTAAATTTCTTATTACATTTACCAGAGCAGCTGTTCCAGACCTTTTTCACTTTTCCATTCTTGCTCAAGTCACTCTCAGCAGGTAGCGTTGTTTTTTATTTAACTGAAATTGAGGAAATTCAGGCATGAGTTTTTTAGAATTTTCCCCTCTACATTTCTCTACCTCTATTTTTATTTTCTCTTTGCCTCCATTTCTGCACCATAGTAAGAAATGTTCCTCCCCCCCCCCTTTTTTTTAAAGTTTTTATTCATTTTGAGGGACAGGGCCCTGGGGAAGGACAGAGAAAGAGGGAGAGAGAATCTCAAGCAGGCTCTGCACTGTCAGTGGGGAGCCCAGTGTGGGATGTGAGCCCATGAACTGTGAGATGATGATCTGAGCTGAAATCAAGAGTCAGACACTTAACCACCTGAGCCACCCAGATACTCCAGTGCTCCTTTTTGCTAAGACTGATCTCTGCATCTGTGCTTCTGATGACATATCCTTCCTTTCTTTTCCAAGCCTTTGTTAATTATCCTTCAATTTTCCCCTTGATTTGAATTTTTATTCTCTTGTTTTATCTTTTGTTAAAGAGAAATAAAATCATTCCATGAGACTTGTTAAAGAACAATAAGGCAGACTTTATTTAGGACCACAGCTATAGGTGTAGGGACCACTGCAAAGGGGTTCTGTAGTTGGAAAAAGAGATTGGACTCAACTCTAAATAGAACAAGGAAAAGTAGGAATTTATAGCCAAGGACTAGGATGGGGGTCAGTGAATGTAAAATTACTGAGAGGAAACTCAGGGGCAAGGGGAATATGATCTAACAGAAATCTTGATTATGGCAGGTCAGGGTGATCAGACATTACCTGAGAGATGGTGGAGTGTGAGGAA
This sequence comes from Prionailurus bengalensis, assembly GCF_016509475.1. Taxonomy (NCBI): domain Eukaryota; kingdom Metazoa; phylum Chordata; class Mammalia; order Carnivora; family Felidae; genus Prionailurus; species Prionailurus bengalensis. The sequence continues at coordinate 120,562,383 of NC_057358.1, read as the reverse complement.
CCCAATCAGATATTGAGGGTGATCAGATAGTAAGGATAAAGAATTCTGACTAAACTGAATTAGCAGGATTCTTCCTAAAATTGGATAATGAAGAGATGAACGTGGAAGCACAAAAGTTAGGGCCTAGTTGAGAAAAATGTTCAGAAGAGTCTGAGTAGAGTTTGGTCATGGAGAGATTCTTTGTCACTTTCTTTCTGTATTCCTGCCCAGGTTTCTCTTTTTCTTAAATAAGAAACTGAAAAAACACCCAAACCTTTCCTTGACCTTACCATATTGTTGCTTCCTCAATCTCATGCTTTTTCTCCTCTTTTTCACCATTAGATTGTTTGAAAAAAGGAAGAGCCTATGCATACTGCTTTACTAAATACTCTTTTAACTTTTGTTTCTTATGCTATTGAAGCATCTCTCTTAAACTTCATTGTTATCTTTCTAATAACCAAATCATATGGTACCCCCATTTTTATCCTTCTGTGTTTGTCAGCAGCATTTGCTATTTTTGACTATCTTTTCTTTCTTAAACCCTTTTTCTCTGTTGATCTTTGTGACTTAATACCCACCCACCCTCATGGAACAGGGCCCTGTCTTACCCAACACCATTTTAATTCAGCTGTTGGCCAGCCTACCATAAATATGTGTGTGATGCCAGCCAGGACCAGAAAGAAATGCCTAAAGAAACCCAGCTAATATCAGCAGAACTGCTTTGCTAACTAGTAGATTCCAGAGCAGTTATAAATGGTTATTGTTTTAAGCCACTGAGTTTTAGGATGGTTTGTTATGCATCATTATTGTGGCAGTGGACGACTGACAGAGCACAAGAACAAGACCTGAAGGGAATTATCAAAAAATATTATAGAAAATTTTCTAGTTCTGTAGGATACAAGTCTCTAGACTGAAAAGTTTTCCCAGGTATCCAGCATAAGGAATGAGAAAAGATCACAAAGCCTGAAATTTAAGAACATTATGGATTAAAATAAAATTCTTTTGTATAAAATAAAAGAAAACATGAAAACAAATCATATAGAGATGAATGATAATCAGAATTATATCAAACTTTTAACAGCAGCACTGGAATATAGAGGACAGTGTCGCATTGCTTTTAAAATTGTAAGGGAAAATCACTTTCAGCTTATATTTCTCTATTTAGCCAAACTATTGATGAGGTAGTATAGAAGTTCTAAGACACAGAAAGATTAAAACATTTATGCCTTATGTGTCCCTTTGTAGAAAGCTTTTGGAAGATGAACTTGCATAAAACACGGGTGGAAATCAATAAAAAGAAAGACATAGGATGCAGAAAACAAAGGATTTAATGTATGAGGGCAGAGAAAAGAGGTCCCTTGAGAATAGTTCTTCAGTAGGCTTAGAGAGCACCCAGTCCAGATTGGAGAAAAAGGATACAGGACTATGAGAAGGATTTGGGAGGAACAGTGAAGTGCTTGGTATGTTTGAAGGTTTGGAAAAAAATGACCATTGACAAATGTGTTAGACTGGGATAAAAACAGTGATAGGTAAGTGGAAAACTAAGCAGAAAAATATCAGATGTTTTTATAAGTATGGAAACGTCACATTACATTATCTGGCTCAGGAATAAAGAATATTTATGTAGTCAATGGTATAAACACTGACTACTGATTTAAACATATATTTGTATTGAGAGAACAGTATGTATGTGTGTGGGGGGAGTGGGGAAGAAGGCTGATGGTGTAAGAGAGCAATATTCTCCATTACTATAAAGGGAATTAAAATTATAATATTGGAAATTGAGCAATTGAGAAATATCCATACAAGCTTTATATTTAGACCAGAGCAAACTACTAAAAGAATCCTATGAGGTATAGCACTAGAGCAAATGACGTATTTTTTCAGTTAAGGGATAGAAAGTAAATGTTTTAGGTTTTATGAACCATATGATTTTTGCTGTTGTAGGGTGAAAGCAGTCAATTGACAATTCATGAATGACTGGACATGGCTGTGTTCCAGAACGTTACAAAAACAGATGGCAGGTTCTCTGGGTTCTGTCCTAGTTTGTGGCAACATGGTTAAATGTGCCAAGAAAGTTGGAATCGTAGGTTAATATAGGACCTATTATGGTGCTTCTGTCAGGAAAATGGTGATGAAAATTGAAATAAGCCAGCATGCCTAGTATACCTACTCCTTCTGTGGCAAAACCAAGATGAAGAGATGAGCTACGGGGATCTGACACTGTGGTTCCTGCATGAAAGTGGTAGCTGGTGGTGCCTGGACTCACAACACCATGTCTAATTGCACAGTAAAGTTTACCATCAGAAGACTGAAAGAATTGAAAAACCAGTAAAAGCTCCACCCTTTGAAACAGTGCTAGCCTATAGTAAATGGATTAATTTATGTAACAAAAAGAACAAAACCCGACGGTGGGTTGGATTTGGGCTTATGACATAGTTTGTTAACCTTATGACTAAAGGGCAAAAGGAAGTAAATAGGGATAATTTTCTCTTCCTGATTCAAGTTCATTTTTTGAACTTCTCTACCTTTCCCCCCCATTAACTGCAGAGTATAGAGTAATTTTCCATATTGCCCCTCACATCAGTGTCCAATTTAATGTTTATTTGTAAAGAGCTTGTGCTTTAGATTATCCGAACTATTTACCATCTCCAAATGTTGACCCAGATTTCTTTCTGTGCCTTATGCTTTTTCCTCTGGAATTACTCTCCTGACTTTACCTCTCAGCTTTTCAGAAGTGTATGTATCTTTCTGAGTTCCATCTGAAATAGCTGCTTCTCTAAGAAACTGTTACAGTTTCTTTCCACCTTACTGTAAACCCTTGTCCAGGTAGCCAACCAGAGATGATTTAATCCCTCATTTGGTAGAGATTGAGTTTTGGGGTCAGTCAGTCCTGAATTTGAATTTATAATCTACTTATATACTTGCTGTATGACCTTGAAAAAAATGTATTTAACCTTTCTGAACCTTTTTTTTCTTATCTGTAAATATTTCGTATGGTTCTTTATAAGTTAAAGTGGTTTAATATTGTTTTCTTCCTTTTACTTTTAACGCTTATCCCCCATCCCTTATCAACTTGAGCTCAGATTATGTCTTCCTCATCTTAAATAATCCTGAAGCAGTTCTCAACAAGCATTGATTTGATTGAATTGAATTAGGAAGGAAATGTCTTAGTGTTAATTCTTAGCTGAAGAGTTCTGATTTTATGATAAAATTAGAGAAATTTTGTATTCTACAGTTTGCTGGTTCCCTAATTTTTCTTACATGGTCTATTTTTATTAGTTCACTTCTGTTTTCTACCACATTGCAAAGGAGGTGCAGTGTTACAGAAGCGAATACAGTGGCTTGATTTTTCCTTTGATGGGAACTAAGCCATATGTTTGTATTGAGTCAGCTACTCCAGACTCTGAATTCCCAATCAGATGGTCAGCAGTGTTTAATTGAATTCCCAATATGTGCAAGGCAACACTGGGTGCTGTCACTCTAGGGAGGTGTAACCATCTGGAAGAACTTTTTCAAAGAACCCAGAATGTGAGAATATGTCTCTTTGTATCTAAATTAAAATGATACTAAATTTGGCAAAGTAAATAGCTGGCGTAAGTGCTGTCTTTTGCGTCCCACTCTCCCCTTTTATCATTCTTTCAATCTCCAAGAAAAGGCATCCTCCTTTTTTGCTATGGTGAGGCTAGTGTACATTTTCCTTGATTTCTTTCCTTCCTCAATTATTGTAATTCGTGTAATACAGGATTCTGATGTTTAAAATCTTCAACATCTTTTAGCTTTTGCATCCTTTTCTAACTTTAAATATGTATATATGATAGGAAGAATCCTAAAATGCCCTCCTAAGATTTCCTTCCATAATCCCTAGGACTGTGCATATGCTGGATGTTACTTCCTTGATTGTTACATTATATACCAAAAGGGAGGGATTTTGAGATATAATTAAGGTTACTGATCAATTGACCTTAAAATAGGGAGATTATCTAGATAGGCCTAATATGGTCACATGAGCCCTTTAATAGAATGTTTTTCAATTGGTAGTAGAAAGGGAAGCCAGAGATTCAAACATGAAAAGCATCCATTGTATTGTTGCTGGCTTGAAGATGGAGAGGCATATGTACAAGTGTGGGAGAGCAGCCTCTAGGAGTTGAGAGCAACCTCCAGCTAATTTACAGCAAGGGAATGGCTGGATATAGTCCAAATTAGCAAGGAAGTGGATCCTCCCCTAGTGCCTTCAGTTGAGAGCTCAGCCTAGTCAACACCTGGATTTTGTGCTTGGGAGATCCTAAGCAGAGAACCCAGCTAAGCCCACATGGACTTTTGACCTACAAAATAGATAATAAGTTTGTGGTAATTTGGTACCTAGCCATGAGAAACTAATACAGCATCCGTATTCCTTATTAAGAGTTGAGTTCCATTCCCTGCCCCACTAGTTGTCCTATTTGTTTCTTCTTTTCATCGTTAAACTTCTTAATTAACTTATCTAAACTTACTGTCTCATCTGTGTGCAACTTATGCTTTTCTCAGTTCCCATGCATCTGTCCCAATAGTGTCCAAAAATAACTTTCTGATGAACTGGCAACTTCTTCCTTACTAAACCCAAGGACTACTCCATTTGGTGTTTTGTATTGATTTTCTTTCTTGAAATTAGTACTTTTTGTAATACTTTTTGATTCTATTTTTTTTCCCTCTTTTCTTCTGTCTCCTGTGTTGTCTTCATAGATCTTGTTGACCAGTATTGGAATTGAATTTAGGAGCTATTGTAAGGAACCAGCAGAGATGAATAAAGCAACAAGAATTTGAATAAAAATGTTAGGAAAGTCCAATAATTTTCATGGTGTCTTTGTTAGCATAAGGCTTTTTCTAAGGAGCCAGATGTGCTCTGTAGACATTGTATAGGTGTTATACCAGTTACCTATTACCACAATAATGCTTCCTAACCAGCTACCCCCAAACTCATGTTTGTATGTTGTATTAAAAACATAATCATTTATCATTCATGCATCTACTCATTTAGGCTGAGCTCAGTCAGACGGGGGGTTTAGGTTTGGTGGCTAGGTGGATCTTATTCTCATTGCAGGTTATTGAAATACCAGTTGGCTGTGCTAGTACTGGTAAGACTTTACATGTTTCTGTCCTCCTTGGTGGAGTGATCTAGCCAAAGCATACTTTTATCATGCCCATGACAGAGGTGCCAGAGGGCAAGTGGAAACATGTCAGAGCTTTTTAAGGTATAGCCTTGGAACTGGCATATACTGTCATCTCTGCCTCATTCTGTTAGCTCGAGCAAGTCACATGGCCAAACCACAAATTAGGGGGTGGGAGAATATATGCTACTATAGACTGAATTGTGTGCCCCCGCCCCTGCCCCCCATTCCTATGTTGAAGACCTAATCCCCAGTGTAATGATATTTGGAGATGGGGACTTTGGAAAAATTTTTTAATGTTTATTTTTTGAGAGAGAGCGAGAGAGCGAGCAAGAGCAAGCCAGGGGAGGGGCAGAGAGAGAGGGGGACAGAGGATACAAGCAGGACCCATTTCCTTTTAAACATGCCTAAATCGTATGAGTTCTTCAAGGTCAGCTTAAAGACCACGTCATGAGTTTTTCACTTATTCGTGTCTCCAGTTACTTCCTAGTAAGAAGGCATCCTTTACCTCCATTGAATATCCATTAAAAATATTTTCAGGTATCATTCTCAAAGGACTACAGTATTTTTTAGATTCATTGTGTGTCTTAATCTCACAACAACCCAGTGATGAATTCCTCGTAGATGAAGATGCTTGAACAGGCCCTGTAGCTTGTAAGAAATCCTGTCATGACTGGAAGCCATGTGTCTTGCTTTGAATCCAGCATCCATTCCTCCATATCACAAGTGATGTTCATTTCCTTCCTACATGTTGTTTAAACACAAATAAACTGTGGTCCCTGTCCCAGTAGGAGCAACATCACATTGTGTCTAGTTCTCTCCTTATGTGTCTGGGTGTCTTAGAGGTGGCATGTACCAAGTGTTGCAGGAACCCTGAGGAGGCAGCATCTGAGGGCCAATGAGCAGTGGGAAGGGGACCTGCAGTGACTTCCCGGAGGAGGTACTTAATAAGTCTAGTTTTTTTTTTAATTTTATTTTTATTTTTTAAAATTTACATCCAAATTAGTTAGCATATAGTGAAACAATGATTTCAGGAGTAGATTCCTTAATGCCCCTTATCCATTTAGCCCATCCCCCCTCCCATAACCCCTCCATTCACCCTCAGTTTGTTCTCCATATTTATGGGTCTCTTCTGTTTTGTCCCCCTCCCTGTTTTATATTATTTTTGTTTCCCTTCCCTTATGTTAATCTGTTTTGTCTCTTAAAGTCTTTATATGAGTGAAGTCATATGATTTTTGTCTTTCTCTGAGTGACTAATTTCACTTAGCATAATACCCTCCAGTTCCATCCACGTAGTTGAAAATGGCAAGATTTCATTCTTTTTGATTGTGTGTGTGTGTGTGTGTGTGTGTGTGTGTGTGTGTGTATACCATATCTTCTTTATCCATTCATCCATCGATGGACATTTGGGCTCCTTCCATACTTTGGCTATTGTTGATAGTGCTGCTATAAACATTGGGGTGCATGTGTCCCTTCAAAACAGCACACCTGTATCCCGTGGATAAATGCCTAGTAGTGCAATTACTGGGTCGTAGGGTAGTTCTATATTTAGTTATTTGAGGAACCTCCATACTGTTTTCCAGAGGGGCTGCACAGCTTGCATTGCCACCAACAATGCAAAGAGATCCTCTTTCTCCGCATCCTCACCAACATCTGTTGTTGCCTGAGTTGTTAATGTTAGCCATTCTGACAGGTATAAGGTGGTATCTCCTTGTGGTTTTGATTTGTATTTCCCTGATGATGAGTGATGTTGGCATTTTTTCATGTGTTGGTTGGCCATCTGGATGTATTCCTTGGAGAAGTGTCTATTCATGTCTTTTGCCCGTTTCTTCACTGGATTATTTGTTTTGTGGGTGTTGAGTTTGAGAAGTTCTTTATAGATTTTGGATACTAACCCTTTATCTGATATGTCATTTGCAAATATCTTCTCCCATTCTGTCGGTTGCCTTTTAGTTTTTCTGATTGTTTCCTTCTCCTGTAGGAGCTTTTTATTTTGATGAGGTCCCAATAGTTCATTTTTGCTTTTGTTTCCCTTGCCTCTGGAGATGTGTTGAGTAAGAAGTTGCTGCCAAGGTCAAAAAGGTTTTTGCCTGCTTTCTCCTCGAGGATTTAGATGGGTTCCTGTCTTACATTTAGGTCTTTGATCCATTTTGAGTTTATTTTTGTGTCTGGTGTAAGAACGTGGTCCAGGTTCATTTTTCTGCATGTTGCTGTCCAGTTTTCCCAGCTCTACTTGCCGAAGAGACTGTCTTTATTCCATTGGATATTCTTTCCTGCTTTGTCAAAGATTAGTTGGCCATATGTTTGTGGGTCCATTTCTGGGTTTTCTATTCTGTTCCATTGATCTGGGTGTCTGCTCTTGTGCCAATAAGTCTAGTTTTGAAGGAAGACAATTCAGTGAGGCTGAGGAAAAGATAGAAATTCTGGACTGAGCCACAGGAACAAACTTGCAGAAAGGATAATCCCTAAGGCTAAGAATTCTCTTAGTAAGGTGGTTGTGGTTGAAGTCATAGGCACCTCTCACTTGATTCTGGAGCATGGAGAGGAGGTGAAGTCTGATGCTTAGAGGGGGAGCACTCTACTGCTCCAAGACTAGGGATTCAAGGATTAGTGAAGACAAAACCAGCTTGGGAGCAAAGGGTGAAAGGTCAAGAAAGGACTACCAAAGAAGGGGCATTTTTAGGTTGAAAGTTTAGAACCATGGACATCTAAAGCCAGAAGAGTGTAGAGAGGATTTAGTCTATAGTTTGCACTGGGCATGCCCTATTGTATGCTACATTTTTACAACAATTTTGTGCCTATAGTGGTATCAAATTTGTAATTAGAATGCTGTCCCTCGCAATTATCAAAAAGCTCTACTTAAATGGCCTTAAACAAAGAAGGGGATTTATTGGATCATGTAACTTAAAGACCAAAGAAAGGATGGGTTTCAGATGTAGTTGATCAGAGCTTTATTATTTTTCTTTCGTGATTCTCTCACCTCTGTCCTCTTTGATGTTGCCTTCATAATAAGCTGGCTTTTTGGTAGCAAAATGGCTGCTGCTGTTTCAAACCTCCCCTCAGTGTATCTTGCCACTCAGAAATGCCCTTTTTCCCATTAAATCAAGTCCTGGTTTCCTTCTGATAGGATTAACTAGGGTTCTGTGCCCATTCCTGAATCAAGTATCCTGATAAGGCAGATAATGATTATGGTGGTTCTTGAGGCCATTCAAGATTAACAACTCCTTTTGCTAGTGTTAGAGTTAATTCTATCTAGGTTGCTTGGCTGCTATACAACAGAAAGAATGGAATGGATGTTAGGGTGGCATTCTTCCATTTCCTCTGGAAGGAGTGTTTCTTGTTCTCCAGTGTATATTCTCCAGTTTCAAGTTCATGATGGATACTCAATAAATATATATTGAATGAATAAATCAAATATTTTATGTATTTTTTTGTCTTTTTACCAGCGTTTCTTG